>NW_005841993.1:2086949-2109077 GCF_000455745.1 Alligator sinensis
TTGCTAGCCGTACAAAAGGCTTGGGTGGTTTCCGCCCAAATCGGAGAGAGAGAAAGCACGTGGAGTTTGGGAAAGGAGCGTGAAGATCTCTAAGCGCTGCTGATCCATACGAACCCAGCTTTTTCCTTAAGAGGGCAACAGAGGTTTAATTTATCGAACCCACGGAGCTTCAACAACTCCGCGGGACTTATTTACCGTCCCCTCGGAGCCTTAACGACTCCGAGGCAACTAACCTCTAGCCTCTCCCCGTCGCCGATCGCAACCCAGACGTATCCCTATCCTAAAGACCCAATTGTCGAGCCCACGGAGTTTAACAGCTCTGGGGGACCTGGGAACCGAGTAACACTCACGGAGATACAGCTGCTCCGTGGGAACGAATTCTTGAACCCGTGGAGCCTGATTCACTCCGGGGTCAAGGAACCGAGTTATTTAGAGTCCTCCACCGAGAACTCAAGCAAAGCTAAGCCTGGAAAGCTGACCAGCCTACACTGCGACCACCTTGGGTGTAAGTAAATAATCTTTTCAATCAACCATTATGCCTCCATGACTGATTTTAGCTAGAGCGCGTCATACCGCATCGCGACCCTTTTCCAGCCTCGTGTACCTGAGCCAGCGGCCACAGCCTGTGTACACACAAAGACGGGCCCCCGGCTCACCCCGGCTTGCACATGGCGACCCAGATGGGATCGGGAGAGAGCTCGCACATGGCGATTCAGGTGGGATCGGGTGTCAGCCCGCACACAGGGTACAAGTATCTGAATATAAAGAAAACAATCTGCAACTATTATGAAATCATTTGAATTCCAGAAAAACAAATCACTGTTCTGTAGGGGTTCTTGTAAGCCTTTTTAGGGACTAATTGTGCCTTTGATGATTCTGTTTGTTCAAATGGTGTATAAGTCAGACACAGAAGAACTCAATATTGTACCACACTGGGAATGTGCTGATTGATTCCCAACTAATATAGCACCATGAGAGCCCATTTTTTATACTTCTCAATTTTTTTCACTTCCTCCTGGCCCCTCATGGATTTTCTGCAGAATTACTTTCTATTATCTTCTTGGTATCATAATCTTGCAGCCCTTTAAAATCACTCCATCAATCACCATGACTTCAGATCTGAAATTCCAAGAGTCCCTGATTAGTCTTCAGGCCACTCTTTAAGAGTACATTCTCTAAACATATTCAGTGATTTGTTTTTCTCCATTTGTTCTTGTATTCATAGCAACTGGCAGGGAGCTACAGGAAGGGGAGTTACAGTGGGTGCATCTACACATGCAGTTGATCTGAGAACAGTTTACTTGCAAGTAAAGTGCTTACAAGTAAACGATCCTGGTTAAGAGTCTTTGCATGCACAGACTTAGCAGCAGATCTGCTGCTCTTAGCACCAAACTAGTGCCACTTCTTGCATCCCTGCAATGGGCCTCTGCCAGCAGCCAGCAGCCCTTGTGAAAAAGCAGCCTCACTCTCAGCTCCCTGGCCAGCCACTTCCCTGGCCAGGAACAGCATGCACAGTGCAGGGGCATCACTCAGCAGCTCTCTTTTTACCACCTCTGTCTCCCTGCACCATGGCTGACTGCTGGCTGGCCCATGACTGTCTGGCTTCTCCTGGTCCCCTCACATGCAGTGACCACCTTCCCAGCCCCACTGCACTGTCCCAGGGCTGGAACCCCTGCTGCCACACAACTGCCTCCTGGACCCCATTCAGGTGGCCAGACCCTGGCAGGAACACCAACCATGTACTGCTGGATGCCACTGCTGGGGCCACCCTCACCCTCCTGGGTCTTTAGTCCTGCCACTTTTGGGCCTGCCGGGCCAGGTAGAACTGGTGGCTGCACATCATCTAGCAGACCTGGGATGATGAGGAGTGGCTCATGGTGTTCTGGATGACCTGGGCCATGTTCCAGGACCTCCTGGAGCAGCTCCAGCTACACCTGGAGTGGAAGAACACTACCATGCAGCTGCTTCTCCCTGCAGGCACCTTCCTGGCTTTCACACTACTCAAGGTGGTCACACTCACCAGGCTCTGCTATGTGGGCAATTTCTTTGGGGTGGGGAAGGCCTCCGGCTTCTCCGGGATCAGCTGTGTTACCGTACTGGATGCCTCACGGCACCCGTCTCCACCACTCCAGATTCAGGAATCTGAACCCAACTCCCTTATGATCAGCTGAGGGCAATGGAGCCCATTGCCTGTCCCTTCAGAATGGCACTTGCTTACCTCTTAGGACCGACTGACCCATGTTCAACTTCTGTTCACATGGAACCATTCTCCACTTTGGCCTTCAAAGTTCTCATTTGAATATTTGCTACTACACCAAGATCTGCATCTGTGGGGGCTCCACTTGGGCCTGCACCCTAGGCTTCAAGGACTACCAGAGCGGCCCTCCTACACGTTGCAGCCTAGCCCCCACAGCTCTCATTGCTGGTGACGGTTGGGTATGGGCCCGATGCTCCATCACCATCCATTTTCAGACTAATTGATTTGGCAGGTGAGTTGTTACACACTCCTTAGCAGCTTCCAACTTCCTTGGCCACCGTTCTGCTGTCTATATCAACCAACACCTTTTCTGGGGTCTGATGAGCATTGGCATCACGCACCTTAACCCAATGTTTAGTTCATCCCACCGTGCCAGTTCTGCTCATCAAAAGTGGCCCACTAGGCACTTGCATTCCACACCTGGCTTCACACCTGTGAGACAGACTTCTTACCCATTTAAAGTTTGAGAATAGGTTGAGATCATTTTGGACCCAAGACCTCTAATCATTTGCTTTAACAGATAAAACTGCAGAGACATATGATTGCCAGCTATCCTGAGGGAAACTTCAGAGGGAACCAGCTGCTACATGGTTCAATTAGTCTTTTGCCTCTAAACCCAGATTGGATGACCAATTGTACATCAGGACCACTATGGACCTCCACCAGAGTTTCCTCTGGCTTCGATCCCTGCAATGGGCCTCTGCCAGCAGCCAGCAGCCCTTGTGAAAAAGCAGCCTCACTCTCAGCTCCCTGGCCAGCCACTTCCCTGGCCAGGAACAGCATGCACAGTGCAGGGGCATCACTCAGCAGCTCTCTTTTTACCACCTCTGTCTCCCTGCACCATGGCTGACTGCTGGCTGGCCCATGACTGTCTGGCTTCTCCTGGTCCCCTCACATGCAGTGACCACCTTCCCAGCCCCACTGCACTGTCCCAGGGCTGGAACCCCTGCTGCCACACAACTGCCTCCTGGACCCCATTCAGGTGGCCAGACCCTGGCAGGAACACCAACCATGTACTGCTGGATGCCACTGCTGGGGCCACCCTCACCCTCCTGGGTCTTTAGTCCTGCCACTTTTGGGCCTGCCGGGCCAGGTAGAACTGGTGGCTGCACATCATCTAGCAGACCTGGGATGATGAGGAGTGGCTCATGGTGTTCTGGATGACCTGGGCCATGTTCCAGGACCTCCTGGAGCAGCTCCAGCTACACCTGGAGTGGAAGAACACTACCATGCAGCTGCTTCTCCCTGCAGGCACCTTCCTGGCTTTCACACTACTCAAGGTGGTCACACTCACCAGGCTCTGCTATGTGGGCAATTTCTTTGGGGTGGGGAAGGCCTCCGGCTTCTCCGGGATCAGCTGTGTTACCGTACTGGATGCCTCACGGCACCCGTCTCCACCACTCCAGATTCAGGAATCTGAACCCAACTCCCTTATGATCAGCTGAGGGCAATGGAGCCCATTGCCTGTCCCTTCAGAATGGCACTTGCTTACCTCTTAGGACCGACTGACCCATGTTCAACTTCTGTTCACATGGAACCATTCTCCACTTTGGCCTTCAAAGTTCTCATTTGAATATTTGCTACTACACCAAGATCTGCATCTGTGGGGGCTCCACTTGGGCCTGCACCCTAGGCTTCAAGGACTACCAGAGCGGCCCTCCTACACGTTGCAGCCTAGCCCCCACAGCTCTCATTGCTGGTGACGGTTGGGTATGGGCCCGATGCTCCATCACCATCCATTTTCAGACTAATTGATTTGGCAGGTGAGTTGTTACACACTCCTTAGCAGCTTCCAACTTCCTTGGCCACCGTTCTGCTGTCTATATCAACCAACACCTTTTCTGGGGTCTGATGAGCATTGGCATCACGCACCTTAACCCAATGTTTAGTTCATCCCACCGTGCCAGTTCTGCTCATCAAAAGTGGCCCACTAGGCACTTGCATTCCACACCTGGCTTCACACCTGTGAGACAGACTTCTTACCCATTTAAAGTTTGAGAATAGGTTGAGATCATTTTGGACCCAAGACCTCTAATCATTTGCTTTAACAGATAAAACTGCAGAGACATATGATTGCCAGCTATCCTGAGGGAAACTTCAGAGGGAACCAGCTGCTACATGGTTCAATTAGTCTTTTGCCTCTAAACCCAGATTGGATGACCAATTGTACATCAGGACCACTATGGACCTCCACCAGAGTTTCCTCTGGCTTCGCCCTGCCCAGGCATAGTTTACCATCTTTCAGGTCCTAGCACGTACACTCATGCTCCATGTTTCTGATGGGGTGGGCAAGACGGGCCGGTGGTGCGCCCTCCACAAACAGTGGCCCCAGGATCCCATCTCAGCCAGTGCATGCCAGCCCTCACCTTCATTGTGCCAAGGGCTTTCATTCAAGCCTCTGACATGTGCACATCTTAGACTCCTTGATCCATATTTCAAGACAGGTTGGGTGGGTGGCTGACATCACCGCAGACCCCGGGTGCCAAGCATGGCCCTCCCCGCCCAGTTGGATGATGTGGTCAGGATACACTGAGGACTGTCCACTCTGGTTGACAGTTGCACAGGAACAAGGGGGCCGGTCCCCTGGAAGGCCCCCATGCCACCCCCTAGCAGAAGGCGAGCTACTGTCTGGGGGCTGTAAAACTTGTCACTGCGAAGTGGCAAGCCACCTGCCCACCAGACCTTCCTAGCCAACTGAGAGCCAGTCATGGTGCACCACCATGGTGGAAATATGCCTGACAGGGGCCAGGGCTCTCTGGGTGGTGGTCCCCAACCACCCCACCCTGGGTGGGGGGGGAGGGAGATCTGTTGTCATGGGCAGGCTGACCAAACCCACCAGGTTGAATCTTCTGGGCAGACTGTGCAGACCCCACCCATTTACCTCTTGATGCTTTCATGCCCTCCTGAAGTCTCTCTTCAATATTCTTTTCAACTTTCCCTTATGGTACTTGTAGACTGTCAGTCTTGTGCTGGTATTTAGCCTTAGATGGAGTTTACCACTCTCTTTGAGCTGCATTCCCAAACAACCTGACTCTGAGAAGACCTGGTCCTGGTGTTCTGGGGGCCTCTACTGGCCTCAGACCATCCAAAAGCTGTGCCTCAATCAGAAAGACTTGGGCTCCCCAAGAGTGGCACTGAGGAGTGGGTCTTCTGTACACCACATTTCCTGTGCCCCATCACAGGACAGGGATTCAGCGCTGGGCTCTTCCCTGTTCACTCGCCATTACTGAAGGAATCCTGGTTAGTTTCTTTTCCTCCACTGACTAATATGCTTAAATTCAGTGGGTCACCATGTCTGTTCTGAGGTCACAGTCAGATGGGAGGACCCGGGTGTGGGAAAGGTCTGTGAGGTGGGGTGGAAGAGAAGGCTGGAACCAGACGGGGCCAGCCCAGCCTCTCGGACCCCCCACCCACACACACAGTCCTACCACTGTGGCCATGGGAGAGTGCACTGTCCCTGGAGGAGGCCCCATGGAAAGGTGCTGGGTAGAATAGCCCTGAGGGAGGACAGGCTGCATTTGTCACTTTGGGATGCACTGGCTGCATTCAGTGTGGGGACCTGGGATGCACAGGTCAGGAGGGGCCTGGAAATGGGAAGGCAGCAGGGGCAGGAGGGAGAGGACAGCCCCGGTCGCTGGGTGGGCAGAGGCAGAAGGTGTGAGGCGCCTGGAGCTCAAAGGCCCCGACCACCCACACAACTCCACCGCCTTCCCGCCATGGTTGCTCCCCACTGGTTGAGTGTCCAAACCCCACCGTATGCTCCCTTCATTGCTGTGCCCCTTGCCAAGGGCCCCACATACCCGCAGGCACACGTCATTCCCATGGGTAGGAGCACAGGCCCAAGACCCCTGCAGGCAGCTGTATCACCACAGACAGCCACACAGGGTGGGTCTGGCTGCCCTTGGGACCCTGGGAGTGGGTTCCATGGTCAACCTGGCTGAAGCATGGGTTGGACCACCACAACAGTCCTCCACGAGTGGGACAAGCTCCCTGAAGTGGGTGCTCTGGGGCATCATGTCTGACCTTAGCCGGATGAAGGCATTCAGGGGCTTGGGTGCCCTGCTTTCCACTGAGAGGGCAAGTGGAGGCAGTCCTGGGGGACCCCAGGTTTCCTGTGAGACACCCCAGCCACACCCAGTGGAAGCAGGGACTGGACAGCCAGTGCCACCGGCCCCACATGCACCACATGGCCAATTGACCTTCAAGTGATGCTCAGACAAGTGAAGCCCTGGTAGGAACCTAAGGCCACAAGTGCATTTGGAGTGTCAATCATCAATGTGTCCTGCAATTCACATTAATTCTCGCAGGTAGCTTCATTCTTCATTGACGCATGAGCCAAGTGATCCACTGGTAAGAGTTGTCAAGATTTTTTGCACAGGATTTTTTACACAGTTGCCACCTTGCCCCTTGGCAGAATCCAAGCCAGAGGGAGGGCAGGCTCCTGGGTCCATGCAAGGTCAGGATGGGGTCCCCAAGCTGGCCTTCCTTGCCCGCTGCTGCAACCTGGGAGGTCATGGGAGGGGAGGTGTTCCTGCCTAGCCAGTTGCTGACCTTTCCTTGGTGGGAGCCCTACAGAACAGATGAACACAGGAGGGTGATTTAACAACCTGAGGGAGGACTGTGGCCACAAAGGCAAGCCCTCCACTGCAGGGTCAGTCCAGGCACTCGGCTCAGTGCTCACACGCCTACACCCAGGACTGTGCATCTCTTCCACTCCCTTTGGCTGGCCCTCACTCAACGCAGGGTTGCAGTGGGGGTGACGGTGCTAGGCAGGGTGTTTGGAGGGATGGACTGAACAATGGGAAAACAGTGGCAAGGGAGCCACAGCCCATGGGCAACAGTCTTTTGGGCCCCTCTGCAGAGAGGGAGTCAGGGTGACCCCTCTCCATCCTGAAGGCCACATGGACAGGGAGTGCCAAGGGCACGGGCATGTCCACACATGCCTGCCCTCCCTTGGCAGACCTCCTGTAGCTGCCTGTGTGGACCCCTCAGGATGCACGAGTATTTGAACCTTGGCCCACCCTGCCCACCTGCTCCACAGGGCAGGATGAGGCAAGGGACGGAGCACTAGGTACCTGGTAACCTGGGTGAGGGAAAAAAGTTCTGAACTCCAGATGGTCCCAACTCCCACCCCTTCTGGATGCCACCTTGCCTTCCATGGACAGAAGAGTGAGGGACAGACACCAGAGGGGGATGTGGAGCTATGCCCGGCATCCTTCAGGTGGCTCCATAAACCCACAAGGGGGAGAGAAGCATTCATCTGGAGGGCAATGCCCATGACTCACAGCCATGGCCAGCAACTTCCCATGGGGGGGGGCGGGTTTCTCTCAGGTCCCAGCTGTTTCCCTAGGGGCCAACACAGCTGGAGCCACCCCCAAGATGGGCCCTTTCCATCCCATGGCAGCCATTCCAGCCACCACAGACGCCTACTCGCGGTGGCAGCTGGCAGCCACATGCCTCAGCACCACACCCCAGGTCCCTTTCCTGCCCCCACTCAGCTTAGCTGAGGAGGCTGGAGGGAAACCCAGGGACATGAGTGAGGGGTGCAGACTGGCTGACCAGCCCACTGGGGCATATGGCCTGGAGGGAGGCCTGGAAGACACGGATGCAAGAACAAGAGAGAACACTGCCACGTGATGGGGTGGGCAGCCTGGTGATTGACCGATGCTGCCGAAAGAAAACCCCCAGCACTGGGACCCCCTCCAGGGACCCTGCTTCTTGTCTCCCCTCTGGTCCTGAGGGGAGGGGAGTGGGGGCAGAGGGGGCTGCTCGGGGGAGCCAGGGGTTGCCCTGCAGCTGCTCAGCACCTGGGCCCCCTGTGGCCAGGGACCCATCCTGTATGCCGAGCAGTGTGACCCAGGGCTGGGCTGCACAACATCACCCCCAGTATCAATGCTTTCCTCTGTGTGTGAGAGGCTCATGCCCACCTAGTTGTGAGGGAAGAGGGTGCTCAATAAAGTTTTGCACTGTCTCACATCTCCCTGCATGCTTCAGGTTGGGGGGAACCTGGAGCCAGAGGAGTGTGGGTGGGTGGAGCAGGGAGAGGGGCAGGGGTAGGGACCAGAGGTGGAGGCAGGGGTTGGGGCGGGAAGGGCACTACCCCCAGTTAAGGACTTACCATGTGGCTGGGACTGGCATAGCCAGTGGCTCTACTCAGTCCTGGTTCTTGGCAATAGCATGCACCTCCAGGTGGTGTCCTCAGATGGCAGGTCATGGTGGGCAGGTGCCCAGCCCAAACCCCATCCCAGGGAGAAGCTGGTGCTGCTGGTGGCTGGCAGTTACATGGCCAGCCATGCCTCATGGCTGGGGATGGGGCTGCATAGCTGTCGGAGCAGGTTAAGGCCCCAGCTCCCCAAGCTGCTGGTGGAGTCTGCAGCCAAGAAGCTTAGTGGGATGGGCTGTTGGAGGCCCAAGGGGCCTCCCCTGGTGGCACATCACCAAGGGTACCAGGCTTGGGTCAGGGCTCAGACAGGTCACCCATGCTACTGAACACATTATGGCTGCTGCCTGGGTCCCAGGGCATGAGGATGGCTGCTAGTTGCCACATATAGGACTTGGACTTGTGGGCACTGCCTGACCGATGATTGTGGTTGGTGATGGTCACCCACTAAGCCCACAAGTTCTTGACCTTTATGCAGCACTGCCATACATTGACTGGTTGTGCCCATGCTTCCACATCCAGACTGACAGCCCCTCATACACATGGGCATTGAAGCACCTGCTCCACACAAACTGGAGCTGTAACTCCACTTCACCCCACAGTGCCATGAGGTTGTCAGTCTCCTCCATGGACCAGATGGGGCCCCCGGTTGGCAGGCAAGGGGCATAGGTGGGAAGGACACCATCAGGGGTCCTTTGCCAGCTCTCTGGGCCTCCACATGGCCTCCCTGTGCTGCCAGGCCTGGGCAGCTACTTACAGTGCCCAGCACAGAGGCACAGAATGGGACTGACATCCGTGTGGCAAGACAATGACTCACAGCGCCTGCAGGCTCCAGGACAGGAGATTGTGAGTCAGCTGCGGGCAGCTGGAGCTGGCCCTGGTGGCCAGAAACTGCCTGAAGCTGGGCCTGGATGATGGAAGGCTTGGCAGGTGCCTGCAGCACCCTGTAGGGCTGGATGTCATGGGCCTGGCAGCTGGGTGGCACTGTGGTGCCAGGCAGAGGTGCCAGGGTACAGGCTGGCTGTATTTAATTGACCTCCCCCTCAATTCAAAAGGTATTGAGGACTTTTAGTCATACCCGGAAATGCCCAGGAAATTAGTGTCTAAATCAGATGAGGTCTCACACATCCTAGCATAACTATGATATATTACACAATCCTCGCCTATATATCAAATTTTATGGTGGAATATCATAGGAGGTCAATTCAATTTCAGAAGCTTCTACAACTTTGGGCACTGTAAGGCAGGAAAATATTTGTTTACACTAAGAATAGGGCAGTAAAATATTAAAATAAAGCATTACGGAACAAGAAAGCTGTAAGGCTGGGTAACTTTGAAAGGAAGAGATAGAATGCTAATACTGTTTGAAAAGGCCTGTCAGTTTAGCTGTAAAATGCAATCAGTTTGTCAAAACACACAGATGTATATTAAAGTTTGGCTCTCAGATATCATTGCAGGCATTGTTATCTCACTCTGAATTGCAAATTTTAGTTTTCTAATTAGAGAAACTGTGGAGTAGTTGTGATAAACTGATTTAATTGATGAATTGCTTGTTTGATTCAACTATGATTAAACAGATTTATTTTTTATTCCATATTCTATAAGTGATAAATTACTTTAAAACTAGTTTTTAATTAAGTTGCACATACAGTAAATTAAGAGATTAATGCTTAATTAACTGAAGTCTTAACTATAGTGCCTGGGGCTCTATTCATTGAAGGAAAACTGCTGTAACTCCTCAAGTGATAGATAGATAGATAGATAGATAGATAGATACAAATTTCTACAAATATATGTATATATATTTGTAGAAATATATAAGGAAGTTATAGTGTACAAAAATCTACACATATTTCAGAAATGGCCATGGATTATCCTCTTTCTGAGGAAAGAATCTACAGATCAGAATTTCAGCTGATTTAAACAGAAGTGTACACCAGTCTAGCCATACTGATTCTATAGTGATGCTACACTAATTCTTCAGTGTAGCCATACCAGTGTAGCCATACAAGGTAGGATTCAGAGCCAAAGTGCATTAGAAAGATGTTGGGACAAATTTATTTCTAGTCTGAGTAGAATGTTTGTACTGGTGATAGATTTGGTCTCTGGACATATGTTAGGTATCTTGTAATGAGTACAATCTATGGAAAACTGAATCTATATTTTGTAAATAAATTAGTAATATTAAAATTTGTTGGGGTCCAGTTTTTTTCAGGAAAACTGATGTTTTTTAAACTGTCAAAAAGAATTCTGTAAAGAAATCAGCTGCAATTCATCAATTTTTTTAATTTCAATGAAATTATTTAGATTCCATTTTTATTCTATTTTAAAACATATAATATGAAACAAAGTGGGGGAAAACATTGTTTTGTAAAGGATAAATTAAAAATCCATCTTCAAAATGGCTCTATACCAGTTCTCTTAAGTCAGAATTTTCCACCTTTTATTTCTCCAAAACTAAATTTTAGTGAAACCAAGACAATATCACAAATAAATATGAATGCAATATAAAACAATTTTATCAACACTTTTTTTCAATTCCATTTCAATTGGTATGTATACATCTGGAATACATATATAAAGACCATCGAGGATTCTATTCTAGGAGACTCAAAAGTGGTGTTATGAGTGAGATAGTAAATAAGAGAGCAGATAAAATGAGAGAGAGTGAGAGAGAGAAATAAAGAAAAGAAAAAAAGGGAAGGCACAATATTAAATCTTCCTCAACAACCAACTGGCAGAATAATAGGAACCATTAACAATTACGCAAACATATTCTGATAACAGAAACATGGCTTAAAGAAGCAAGTAACAAATACCGCATCTGACACCCGTTGTTAACAGAATTTCTTATTAAAGTTCCAACTAGAAAAAATAAGGGACAAGAACTAAGGATGTATTTTAGGTGATTTTTATTATTGGTATAAATAGTTGCAATGTTGTTATGTAAAACAAAGGAAAATTGAAATGATATTAAAAAAAAGGGATGAAGGACCAAATGAAGTATATGAGTGAAGCATATACTTTATTATGCTTATACTCTATGCATATTATTATGCAATAAAAATATAAACAAGTGTGACAAAGTAGCAGATCTCTGACCAGTAAGGCTTTGGACATATAAATAAAAGATCTTCTGCAGTAGCTATTTTGCCAGGGTTCCTGGTTTTCTGATTAAAAAAAAAAAAAAATCCCCAATTTTCAGATTTAAAAAGTAACTCAAAATCCACACTTTTCTATGATTACAATGAAACATCACTATATACATTTATCTATATATCTCTACTTCTCTCTCTCTCTAAATATATATATCTCTATTGTGCATACTATGATCAAAGCAAACCTAGCCTATATGAGTAATTAATTGAAGATGCTTTTGTTTAGCCTAGGAGCAGGCTTACAATATGTCAATAATAGCATAAATATATCATCAGGGTTGAGAATATTTTCTTAATTTTGCTTTTGGCTTTTGGAGAGATGAAAGAGGTCTCTGTTATATCAGTTATGCTGCCATTCATCAGCAGAGATCCTGGTGTTCTCTGATAAAAAAAAAAATCCCCAATTTTCAAATTAAGAAAAGGCAACCCAAATCCATATTTTCCATGATTAAAAAGAAACACCACTAATATCTATCTATCTATCTATCTATCTATCTATCTATCTATCTAGCTCAATATCAACTGGATGGTGCTCAGCTCAGCCAGGGCAGTGCATGGGGCCTCAGGGCCAGGGCAGGGAGTGGGACAGCTGTGGGTGATTTGTCTAAGAGTTGTGGGGAATGTGGGGAGTGGCTCCCCACTGCTGCATGCACCCCCAGAGGGTGGGTGGCACATGACCCCCAGAATTGTGCACACGGTAGTGGCAGATGCAAGCTGTCTGCTGCAGGCTCAGGGCTCCCCACCCTGCTGCTCTTCCCCTGGGAGACCTGCACTGCCATAGTGAAGCACTCCCTGCCCATCCAGCAGCAGGTGGAGAAGCAGCAGCATGAGGTTGTGCTGCCCACTGATGCCGGGTGGGTAGGGGGCACATGGCTGGCACAGGACTCCCTGAGGAAGGGCAGCAGGGCAGGAAGCCTTGAGCCCAAAGCAGGCAGCTCACATCTGCCCCCACCTGTGTCCCACTCAGCTCTGGTCCAGCTGTGCTGCTGGGGGAGGGGAAGGGCAGGCAGGCCCTTCCACCTTCTAGTTTGGAAAAGGTAGTCACCCTAGTACAACTGTGTATGGGCACATGCGCTAGAGGGGGTATCAAATGTTGTTAAACAGGTAAAACATGAGTTAAAGAGTGAGAAGGGCTGTTGAGAGAGAAAAAAGAGTGAATAAAGGTGGTGTAAACTGTTTCTGCAGCATGGGAAAAAGGGCGAGTGGAGTAGGGATAGAAGAGAAGTGCAATATAGGGTACAGATGCATTGGCAACAGAAGGAGATGAAAAAGGATAGTTGTACAGGCAAAGTTTCTGTAACAGGATTAGGCAAAATGGTTAGACTTTAGCTGAGACCCTGGTGAGGGCAGAAAGCTATGGGAACTGTAGTTGCTAATGGCAGTAACAGGACATGGTGTTGGTTGAACTGAAGAATGAGTTGGGTGAGAAAGAGAGGATTTCCTGACAGCCAGGAAAGACTGAGAGCCACAAGAGTGAATGAAACAGCAGCCAACCCTTGCAATCTGTCTCATTCTAAAAGAAATGGCACACCAGTAGGAAAAAGGGTTAAGGGATGGATGTGTTCTAGAAACTAAAGGTGAAGAGGCAGCCACCGTAGGGGAGGAAGGAAGGGAAGCAAGGGTGGAAGGTCTACTTTTAAACATTCCTTGAACTTTACATATTTCAAAGTCAGAGTGGATGGTAATCAAGGAGTTAATACAATGGAATATACCATGTCAATAGCTTAAGGCCACCTTTAACTGTAGACGTATCAGAGATTTTTTTTTTTTTGGGTATTTTCTTTTTTTAAATATATTTGTCAGAATAATACAAATTAATATCTCATCAATACTGGAGTATTTTTGGGCATCTAAAAAGATATTTCACAGCTTTAGAATACTAAATAAGCATTTTTTGCTCTTCATGATTCATACAATAGAACCAAAAGGCAAGAAGCCCTTATTTCCATTTTCACTGATAATAATATGCTATAGCCACATCCAAAGAATGATATGCATGCTCTGAGATCCCAGAACAAATGTAAAATAATCTTTAGTGGTCCATATGTGAATATCAATGCAAGGCTACATAATGGGACTTGAACAATTAGTTTTTCACAAATTTCCTGTCCAGTGCATTTACAGATATTGACTTATTTCATACAAATGAGTTGTTTCCATTCTGAATTCTACTGTTCCTGCTAGTTAGAAGATGACATTCAATATTATTAGTCCAGGGAGGCAATTTTTTCCCTAATCTAAACTAAAAACAAAGGTTTGGTCTACAACATTAACACAACAAGTTTTGTTGTTTTGTCTGGGGATCCCAGAATTGACATTAGATATTTTTGAAACGTATTTAGTAAATATGTAAAATTATGCTTCTTCCCACCAAATTAGCATGAAATACATTGATAGTGTACAACATTACTGCAATATTGTTAATTATAGCAATTTATTTTTCTATTATTTTATTTCAGAAGTATTTGGCAATAAACTTACAGCAGTAATCATGCAAGTTTCACATACCATGCACGTATACATATTTTGGCATTGCTGTAGTACTAGTGCTTTAGTACATTAGTTACAATAATAATAATAATAATAATAATATTCCAAATATGTTAGAGCTACTCACAAAGGCATTTTAAAAACATTTAAATTGAGTCAAATACAGAGTTTTCTTATTTTGAATATTGAGGAAAATAAGGACTTTAGTAGAAGGTATCTAGAGCTCAAATTAAATGTTAACACTTAGAGCACAATTTGGTGAGGGTACTGCTAGTAATTTGATGTAATTAAAATGTTAATAGTTTTAATTCACTAAAATTGTTTCATATCATCGCTGGTAGAATGAATGCCTGGTAGAATGAATGGTGCCTTTTTATTGATAGTTTAAACAATAAAGTATACAGGCTACATTTGTACTGTAGAGCGGTTTAGGAAAAAGTATGGAATGTTTCCTCTAATATTCTGCAGAAAGGTGAGGGTATCACGTCTTGCTTTTACTCTTACAGAACTTTAACTATGGCTCCCTATTAGTAAGGGTCACAATTAGAAAGATGTAGTTATTCATATTAATCTGATGTCAGAGAAGTCAGGGCAAAGTGGCATTTTAGCGATTAACTGGTTCAGAGAGTCATAAACATTTAGTAGCATCTGATGAAGTAGGCCCTTACTTATGAAAGCTCATGCCTCTCTGAACTAGTTAGTCCTGCTTTTTCAGTAGGAATCATAGAAACTTCAATGGCCTTATTGATGCTATTTGTTGTGTGGATAAAGCTTTCTTTCCATCAAAGAGTTTGATCAGATCTCACTGAACAGGTTAATTTCTAGGTAGAGACAGCTGGATAGGTCTTCACAGGGCTCCATTGCTGCTCTTACAATTTGCCTATGTCAGTTTGACTTGTTCCTGGGGAGGAGATCATTTGTTCCTTTTACTGTCTCCCTGGCTTTCAGTCAAAACACAGAAGAGGCTATTGTGCTATTCCACAAATCTGTTTCTGATTGAGAACATGACCACATTGCATTGATGGTCAAAGCTATGGACATCTCAACAAAAAATGCAATAGGATTAGGTGGCCATATACCCCTTCTAAACTCCAGTAATGGGAGCACTGGACCAGTGTAGAGTGAGCATCAATGGGAGCATGTACACAAGACATTTCTTGTGGAATTGACACAATGTCACCATCTACACATGCAGTACTATTAGGACAAAGTAAACTAATTAACTCTACTATAGGATAGTACTGCCAGACATAAGTACTATCCTACAGCAGAGTTATTTACTGCACTACAACACACATGTAGACACTGATATGGTTGGCTTGGGCATGAAGGTGCTTTGGCTTGGGGGCTGCCTACCAGCTAGCCCCACACTGATGCACCCTTGTACCCCAGCCAGCCCCTCTGGAGCACATTGAGCAGTTTGGAGCAGCCCCAGGTTCGGAGACTGACCCACGGGGTCCTCTGCCAGCTGAGGTTGCTTTGTCCTGGCTCAGCTGTGGTTCTGGGCACATATGCAAATACCACATTCACAGGCAATAAATTCCAGCATGAACTGTACCAGAGTTTATTCAGCTGCATTAATGGCATGTGTAGACACAGCCAGTTTGAAAAAAATGTAAGCCAAAAAGAATAAAAGAGAGCGATGGCTTTAGAGCATGGGTGGGCAAAATATGGCCTGTAGGCCATTCTATCCAGCCTTCAGAGCCCTTAAAAAAATTAGTAAATTAATATTTATTTACCCCAGCTCTGTGTCAAAGCTGTCTGGAGCCAGGGGCAGAAGGAGCCCTCAGCAGGCTTGCAAGTTTGAGCATCCCAGCTCCACCCACCCCCAGCCAGTTTCCTGCTTTCCTGCCCCTGCCCTGCTCCAGCACCATGTGGCTGTGTCTCCCAGCTGCATACCCGGACCACAGAACATGGGACCATGCTGGTAGGGGTGTGTATGTGTGTGTGTGTGTGTTTCAACAGGCACAGGGGCAGAATATGTGCATATTTGCAGGCACAAGACAGTGTGTGTGTGTGTGTGTGTGTGTGTGTGTGTGTGTGTGTGTGTGTGTGTGTGTGTCTTCAGGCAGAGGGGCATAGTTGGTAGGGTTTCATAGTTTCATAATTGGTAGGGCCAGAAAGGACCTGAACAGATCAAGTCCAACCCCCTGCCATGGCAGGAAAAAATACTGAGGTCAAACAACCCTAGCGAGGTGTTCATCTAGCCTCCTCTTAAAGCCCCCCAGGGTGTGTGTGTTGGTGTGTTCATAGGGTGAGTCCCACACATGCACCTATGCCTCCCCTTGTACTGCCATACACAAACCCCAGCCACTCTCCCCACATACACACCCACACCCCACATACCCACAGCCCCCCACAAACCTATACCCACCCCTGACAATATACCAGAACAAGACTTCATTTTGTTTACACTACACAAGCACATGTAAATCAGGACAAAAATATATTTTTTTAAATCAAATTCATGAATGTTGTAGATGATCACTTTTTAGAATATAATTTGGTATTTTGCTGGTTCTGAAATGGCAAAACCCCTTGCTGAAAGGAGTACTTCCAGGGGCAAGGGGAGGGACTTCTTTTGGCAAAGGTCAGGGGCTAGGGGGTGGGACTTCTGGTCACAAGATGGACAGGGAACCTGTCAAGGGGTGGGGCTACCCATGCAGCCCTTGACAGCTTGCAAAAACTCAGTAGGTGGTTCTCCGCCCAAAATAATTGCCCGCCCCTGCTTTAGAGAATACCAAAGGGAGGGTAGTAGAGTGGTAGAGACAGCAGGGTAGCTTAGATGGCAGGAAATAGCATAGCAAAATAGGAAGCAGAGAAGCTTAGAGGGGAATACAGAAGACCATAGGACATGATATGAGCAACTTGAGGAGGCAAAGAAAGACCTAACTAGATAGGCCTGGAAGGCTGGAAGGGATTCTCACATGTAGTAATAGGAAGCTGGGCACAGGGCTAAAAAGAAAGGTGGAATTGATATAGATTAATTGGTTAAAGGATGTCCTATAGTGGACAAGGATGTCCAGACAGATGTCCAGATAGTGGACATAGTCCAAAATGCACAATACACATGACTAAAGACTGTGCCATCACTAGAAAGACTCTGGGGCTTTGGTGTCCCTGATGAATTCACAGCTGATGCCCCAAGCCAAGGAATAGCTGCAGCTGCAGCTGGAAGCCCTTATACATGTCTTGGATTTTGTCTACATCCTTCACAAGGACCTGACTGATGCTTCTAGAATCATAGAAACTGTTTCCAGGTCTACTAGCTGATTAACAGGGATCCTGCTTTTCTCTGATTAAAAAAAATTCCCAATTTTCAGATTTAAAAAAGTAACTCCGAATTTTCCATGATTAAAATGAAACACCACTATATATATTGTATATATATAGTGTTTGATATTAATCATGGAAAATTGTGGATTTGGGGCTACTTATTTTTAATCCAAAAATTGAGGCTTTTTTTTTTTTTAATCAGAGAAAACCAGGATCCCTGCTGATTAAGGCCCTTCATCTTCTGTGTGGCAAAGTAATGAAAGGTGCCTTAAGTGGGGGGTTCCCTGAGTGGTGCACTATCCATCCGTTGTGGGGCCCCTCCCCTCAAGTCATCTGCCACGACTTGGTGTTATGATATAACAAGAGGGTTCAGTGGAGATCTTCTTCCTGGGGGGGGGGTCCCCCGGGGATGGCAATACTCATGGTTCAGGTGCGATGTTCCATGGGGCTCCGCCTTCCCTACCCCTCGTCCACCCGCCAACGGGATGGGCACCAGCAATGGTGGTTCGGCTGTGCTCGATCGACCTTGGCTTGCCTTGAGGGTGGTTCCACATCTGGGTGGCTTCTGTTGGTACTTGTCAGGCTGCCCCCTGCCCCCGCTTCGATGAGTAGCCTTCCCGTCTTAGTGACTGGCAAGCTATATGAATGTAGGCTGGTGCCTACTTCAGTGATTCTGAGTAGGGCGCTTTTGATCTTAAGCCTCTTCTCTCTCTTTTTTTTTTCTCAAAAGAAATAGACCACTGGGAAGGAGGGGGGTGTGGATTTGCCTCCTTCCCTCCAGCCTCCTACAGGGGGCTCAAATGCCTCCCCTGTTCTGCCTGCCAGCATTGAATCGGCTTCGGCTACGCTGCTCCTATTTTGAGCAGCAGCCTCAGTGCGTCTGGTGGGCTCACCGCCAGCACACTTCTTCTCCTTCTCCTCCCCCACCCCCTGGGTTCTAGTGGGGCTTTTAAATCTTCCCACGGCAGCTGGAATGGCTGCTGTGATTGGCTTAGTTGTTCCCCGCCTGGGGAGCAGCTGATTAAACAGCCGGTGTAATGCCAGCTCACGTGGCTGCAGTTGTGGCCATGGTTCCTGGTATGGCTCCAGCTGCAGGCCAGGAGGTAAGTTCCCCCCACAGGGGGGCTGTTTGTGGTGTTTAGGGCCCTTGGGGACTACCCTCTCCCCATCGGGAGCCTGTGGAGGCATCTCGCCACCACAGGCAACCTTTGATACAATCTGGAAACCACCTCCACCAACTATACCCTCTCTGCTCCAGACAAGTTCTGCACTGGTGTCAACCATTTAACAGTGATATTGGGTCTCAAAAAAATCCTGTACATCCTCCCCTGTCATACACTTACACACATTTTTTTTTTTCCCCAAGACCCTAGCTTTCTCAGGTGGACCATGAAGGAGTCTCATTAGATCACACACATAACCCAAGTCTTGAGTGTGGTTAATGGTACATGCATGAGCTTTTGTAAGCCATCCTATGATGCCTGTGTCCTCATATAGAGGCACATTTTGTGTACCATGAATATGGGACGTGTCAGCAAGTCTCAAGTATGCTGATGTCATTACCAGATTTCCAGGGTCTTCTGACAACTCCTCTGTGTGGTGCCAAGTTGCCCTCAGGCAATTCTGTAATGGATAATTTTAAGACAGCTGTTTGCAGGGTAAGATCACCCTACCACTATGGGGCCTATAATCAGACATCATTTATAGGTTTCCTTATCTTTAAACATGACAAGCATCACCCTTACCCGTGACCTCACTCCCACAATGCCTGAAACATGTCCCCACAAGTGTTTTTCTTTTCTGTTTGTAAGGTGAAGATGGGTGTTCCCTTCAACCTTAGCTCTTTACACATTTACTGCACCAAGAAGATGATCCCATACAGTAACACATCTGCTATTGCAAACTCACTAGATAAATTGTGTAGAGAATTGTGGGCATTCAGAAAATACAAACACATTTTCTCTCCTTATCTGATGGCATATTACAATGTATCCCCATGACAGACAATAGGAGGCGATCATGGCAGTAAGAAACCCATGGCTTGTTGAACAACCTGCAATTCCTTTGCCTGAGCAATTAAATAGTGACAAAGATGAGGGGAAGTCAGGAAGAGTGTTACCAGATTTGCCCATCACTTTCAGGTGTGCTCATTTATTAGGGGTATGTTTCTGGGGGTCTCTGTAATTCTGTCAATGTGCTATTTGTGTTACTTGTGTTTCTATATGGAGCTGTATCTCTCCCTTCTGCAAGTCCTCACCCCCAATGGAGCTACCTTGCAGGACTCAGTTTCAATGGGGCTGGGATCCTCCAGACACCAAATCAGTCAAATACACACACACAAAGATTAACATGACATGCCTGACCTGGCCGGGTTGATCAGCATGGACAGGCTGACACCCTCATATGCCAGGAATCAGTTCATTAAGGTAACAACAAAATGCAGTCAGACACAAGCACACAGGTAAACAGAATGCCTCTGAATTCAGCTGCATGTCCAGTTGACACCCTCATGGGCCAACATTCAGTTCATTACGGCACGTCTGAGCAAAAGTGGGTCAATCAGCCTGTACAAGCCGATCCCCTTATGTACCTCAAACTCAGCACGTCCCAATCTTTTGCTCTAACTGTCCTAGTAGTAACTCCCTTGATGAACAGAAACCACTGTGGTTTTGGGCATTAACCATATGAGAGAGAGACAACTAAACAGTTACAATATTACATAGGTTCAATTAGGGTTTTGGGGAAGTCTAGCTTGAGTTTAATTAGCAAAAGTCAGGTTTAGAAAGCTGTGCCTGGAGTAAAAGAATAAAAGACAGGTTCCTGGAGAAAGAGGGAGAGAGAGAGAGAGAGAGAATTGGGGGTCTCACCACTTAGCGAAGCTTGAACCAGTCAAGGTTCCCAGGTGTTGTTGCAGCTGGCAGACAGGCAGAGTCCTTAGCACAATCAATGGAGAGCTTCCAGGCAGAAAAGGAGTGGAACTGATGCAGCTTTGGATCCAAGCACCAGGACAGAAACTTGAGCTTGGGTAGGGGTTTTTGTAGAGAACTAGCAATGGCTCAAGGGATTACACTAGGTTTGTTTAGGGGTAAACAATGGTTCATATGCTGGATAATAGGAACTGATCACTCCTGGCTATAGGTGGCATTACTCTGAGGGAGCTCACGATACAGACAGGAAGATTCAGTGTTTTGGATACCAATAGAGGAGTCATTACTAGAATTGATCTGATAAATGCTGAGCTTTGTGTGTGTAGATGTATGTTGATTAGCATTTGGAGCAAGGATTCCCCATCATGCAGTACTCCCCTTCTTTTCTGATCCCAGAATTTAGTGTGGTCCTTGCTTTGGAATCTCTGTTCTCTGTCCTGAATGTTCCCATTTAAATGACTTGTCATCTGGTTCCAGCTCAGATGCAAAAGAGACTAGGGGAGTTGCTTCACTCTTGTCACCCTTGTCTGGAGGGGTTTAGGTGGGTCTCCCACTGCATCTTCTTTGTCTTCAGTAAGTCCTTCCTCTAATCAGTTCTTGTTCATGCAGAGGTGGGGACAGGGAGAGTTCTTTGTGAGTCAGACAGGCTGTATCCTGTGCCAGGATTCCCCATGAACACGGAGCTAAGAGGTAAAAAGAGGGGAAGAAAAGGACAAAAGTAACAAGGAGGAAGCAAGTCAGAAAGAAGGCTCATCAGTCCCTGAGGCATCTACCTATGCATCAGAGGAGATGAACTCTTAGGGCTTGAGATGAACAGGTATTGTACCATGAAGGCAACAAAAATAAGCCCCCAGGTGATGAATGGATGAAGAACACAAAAGAGTAAAACATATTAACTGTTATATTTGTTGATGTCTGCAATATAATTAATAGATATTTGGTAATAATCACTATTAGTAGTCTTTATTCATATCAAATCTCACAAGAAGTTGATTGCCTTAACTTCCATTATCACTTGAGAATATGCTAATCCAAACCACATTTATATTCATAGCATGCCCTTCAAAATTTTCCATCCAAAGTGGCTATTATACACACACACACACACACACATATATATATATAAAGAGAGAGAAAGAGAGAGAACAAATTGTACACTTTTGTAGTACTGTATATTGATTTTAAGTTTGATAGCTTAATTTCATAGAATTCATAGATTTCATAGACATTAGGGCTGGAAGGGATCTCAGAAGATCATCGAGTCCAGCCCCCTGCCCAAAGGGCAGGAAGTCAGCTGGGGTCATAGGATCCCAGCAAGATAAGCATCCAGTTTACTCTTGAAGGTGTTCAATCTAGGTGCTTGAACCACCTCCGATGGCAGGCTATTCTAGACCGTGAAGGCTCGGACAGTAAAGAAATTTTTCCTTACGTCCAGCCTGCAACAGTCTTGCAGTAGTTTATAACTGTTCAACCTCATCATCCCTTGGGGCACTCTGGTGAACAAACATTCCCCCAGATACTGGTGGTCACCCCTGAATTAGAAAACTTATAGGTGGCCATCAGATCACCAATGAGCCTGCGCTTTTCCAGGCTAAAGAGCCTTATAGATCTCAGCCTGTCATCATAAAGTCTGTTTTCCTGACCTCTGATCATGTGTGTGGCTCTTCTCTGGACTCTCTAAAGCTTCTCCACATCCTTTTTGAATTGTGGGGCCCAAAACTGGATGCAGTACTGCAGCTGCAGCCTCACCAAGGCTGAGTACAAGGGGACGTCCCGGGATCTGTTTGAGAAGCATCTATGGATGCAAGCCAGCTTTTTGGTCACTTTACTAGCCACAGCATTGCATTGCAGGCTCATATT
>NW_005841993.1:2109599-2111637 GCF_000455745.1 Alligator sinensis
GGATCCACTTTCCTCCCTTTCTTGAAGATAGGCACTACATTGACCTTCTTCCAGTCTTCGGGCACTACACCAGAGCGCCAGGAGTTCTCAAAGATCCGTGCCAGAGGCTGGGCTATGATGCTCGCCAGCTCCTTGAGTACCCTGAGGCGTAGATTGTCAGGGCCAGCTGACTTGAAGGTATCCAGCCTCTCACGGTGTTCCTTTACGAGGTCAGCATTGATGGAGGGAAGGGAATCTCCCTCACCCAGACCTCCCTGTCCCGTAGCAGGCATGGGCGTCCCATGGGACTGATGAAAGACCGACGTAAAGTACCCATTTAATAGGTTGGCTTTTTCCTGGGCGTCAGTTCTCCCATCTGATTCAGCAGGGGTCCAAAGTTGCCCTTGCTTTTCCTCCAGCTCCTCACATATCTGAAAAAGGACTTTTTATTGTCCTTGATGTTTGATGCTAGTTGGAGTTCAGTTGTAGCCTTGGCTTTCCTCGTTTGCTTCCTGCAGGACTGGAACAGTGCAGAATATTTCTCCTTGGAGGTAAATCCCATCCTCCATCCTTTGTAGGCCTTACCTTTTAGCCTCAGGAGGTCTGCTAGATCCCTGGAGAGCCAGGGGGGCTGCTGTGCCTTCTTGCTGCCTTTCCTCCGAGATGGAATAGAATTAGCTTGTGCATTGAGGATTGCTCCCTTGAGGAGCAACCACTCTTCCTGGACTCCCCTCCCCCTGGGGTCATGGTCCCTTAGGGCTTCAATGACAAGCCTCCTGAGCTTGTCAAAGTCAACTTTCCTGAAGTCAAGGACTTCAGTGTTGCTGACTGACTTGCCAGCTTTACGGTGGATGGTGAAGGTGATCAGCCCATGGTCGCTGTCACCCAGCTTCCCATCAATCACTAGGTCACTGATTAGGTCATCCCCAGTAACCAGTACCAGGTTGAGCAGTGCTTTACCTCCATTGGCCCGTAGACTTCTTGAGTCAGGTAGAGGTCATCCACACACGATAGGAAGCTTTGCGACCACTCGGATTTTGCTGAGTGATCTTCCCATGAGATGTTTGGCTAATTGAAGTCACCCATGACAACCATGGTCCTGGAGCATGCAGCCTCAGCTAGTTCCTGGGCTAACTCCTGATCAAGCTCTTGACTTTGGGTCGGAGGTCTGTAGTAGACTCCCACCATTGTGTCCCCTGTGCCATGTTCCCCATGGACTTTAACCCAGAGGGTCGCCAGTTGTCCACCCTGGTCACCAACATCAGCTTGCAGGCATGCGTAGCTTTCCTTAACTTAGAGAGCTACACCCCGTCCCCTTTCATTTACTCGATCTCTCCTGTACAAGGTATAGCCATCTATAGCCATGGTCCAGTCATTGGTGGAGTCCCACCAGGTCTCTATTATCCCTATGATGTCATAATTCTTTGCGTTTAGCAGGAGGATGAGTTCCTCCTGCTTATTCTCCAAGCTCCTGGCATTTGTGTACAGGCAGGCAAGTGTTCCCTTGGTGTTGAGTGTAAGACTCTACAATTTTGAGTGTAAGGTTCTACATTTCACTTAGGATTGCCATGCACCATTCTAAATTTATATTTTTTCCTCTGTTCCATTATACCCTCTATTTCATTATACCCATATTGGAAGTGTCCACTTGCAATATGTCTCAATCTTCCTTGGTTCAAATTTGAAATGGATTCCATTCAATAGTAATTTTGCACATTTTCAGCCTGTCTCCCACAATAACTCTACAAAATAGTTTTAATGACAAGATTATTTGGGGAAACAGATACTTCAAAAGTGGTATTGAGAAATATTGAGCTTCAAATCTATACACGTATGTACCTATATGCATACACTTACATCATGCATCTAGATGTAAAATGAAGATATCTATGACAAATATGTAGAACATACATAAATATTTGAAGGAAATATATATGGTCCTCGGAGGAATTAAATTACACATATTTTATCATAAAAAGCTGACTTCAAAATTTGTGAATCCTTTCTCACTATCAATTAATTTTGCTAAAAAGGCTGCCATCAGAAATGTATTTCCTGC
>NW_005841993.1:2111668-2145466 GCF_000455745.1 Alligator sinensis
GTCATCTTTACCATTTCCATTTTAACTCAGAAATAAAAAGTTATTCACTTCAGCAAATAGCAGGCACGTTTGAATTATAACAATTATTACATTTATTTTCTGCAGTACAGTGAAAGACCTGAAGAACAGAAGTACACTTAGCAATGTGGTGACAATAGGTACTGGGGCCATTCTTTTATGCTAAAACAGCATGCATGTGTGGTGTTGAGAATAGAGAAAAATGTCTTAATTTTCTACATAAAGAGTTAGTGAGCTTTTCATTTTTTTCAGTTGAAGTAAAGAAGGGAACACATGTGGTGGGCATACAGTGCAATAATTCTCCATTTTTATAGGGTCTATTAAACAATGGTTCTAATTGTGTTGCTACCTTGCCAATTCCAAGAGCTGGGATTTCACCTAAGTGGTAGATCTGAAACCACCCTGAAGGTCAGTATGAATTTTATACAAATGCATGTCAGCAGGATGTTTAAAGTTCACAACCTGCCCGATTAACAATGGTAAATTCTACAATTTAATTGCATAACCCAAAGTCCTAGGTTGGAGAAGAAATGATCGAATTTGTAAGTAGTCAAAAACTCAAAGAGTTATATTAAAAAATGGCTAAATGAACAAATTCCCACCCCCACTAGAAAGCTGATAAAACTTATTCCACAAAGCCTGGGAAACTCAAGGAAATAATATTGACCAATTAGAAGGTATGTCAGAAGCAAAGTATATACACAGGATTAATCACAGGGAAAATTAGAAAATAGTAGAAGCTATTGCTTACCTTCCCATATGTACACTCCAGCAAATATAACTAAACTGTTTTTGTTTCCCATGGGAGGCCAGATACACACTGCAATAAGTGTGTCTTAGGTTGAGCTGAAACACTTTTTACTTTTATCACAGCTACAATTAAGTATATCTGCCCTCTTTCCAAGCAGCCAGGACTGATTCTGACCATGCTCACTTTCTCCATTGAAGGTAAAGCTTTATCATAAGAGAAAAGCTTGCTTGAATGCATTTATTAGCATATTAAATTAAGCAATGAAAAACAAAAATCAAACCTGGTATTGTGTACTCAGCTATGCCAAGACTTGTTTTTATGTATAGAGAAGCATACAGATACAAATGTTCAGTTGCATAAAAAAACTACTGATAGATGAGGTGAAATGATTTTGGATTAATAGCTTAAAGGAAAGCAGAGAACTTTTCTCATTTTTCAGGTTTCCCTTTTACAATTCTGATTGTTTAACTGAAATAGCATTCTTCTTTCTCCCTTTAAATATCTCTTTTCCTGATCCTAGGACTTAAAGGTTCTATAATATATAAACTAGGGAATTGGAAGGGGGCACCCACAAAGGCTAAATACAGATTTGGGGGTGGGGGGGTTAGGGGAAGTTAGATCATAATAAAAATGGTGACCCCACTTAAGGTAAGTTGGAAGGGCTTGAGTGTGGATGGGAGGATGCAGGGGAAATGAGGCTTGTGGGGGATCAGGGTTCTGCAGGGGGATGGGAGGCAGGCACTATCCATGGGAGGAATTGGGGAGATGAAGGAACAGGCATGATCTGCCGGAGGGATTGGGGGATCAGGGGGCAGGCAGCATCCACAGAGGGATTAGAGAGATCAGGAAGAAGGAGACATCTGTAGTAGGGATCAGGGATCAGGAAGGTTGGGGGGAGGGGATAGGTGGCATGGGGGAAGCAAGCAAGATCCATGGAAGGGATCAGAGAGATCAGGGGGAAGGAGCCATCTGTGATAGGCATCCGGATCAGGGATAAAGAGGATTGGGGTGGGGAGGGGAATAGACAGTATACTTGGCAGGATCAGGCTGCAGGCAGGATCCCTAGGAGGGATGATGGGGCATCTGGGATCCACAGGACTGATTAAGTAATTTGAAAACTAGCAGATATTTATTATTATTGATCTTTAGCTTAACACCCTCTTTTTGGATGAATACTTATCTACAGTTTGCATTAACTAAGCAAATGCTTACCTTGTTTCCCAAACAAGTATTGTCAACAGACTACTATATTCTTATTCTTTCTACAATAGATAAAAATATAGCATTCATGTATGGAAGCTTGAGAATATGCCTACAGAGTAAATATTGCCATGGTAGCATCAGTGTCAACTTTTTTCCTGAGAGATTAAAGGGCTTTATTTTCTTGCAGTGGCCCTTATCCTATTAAAGGACTACACTGGCTATATATGTGTGGTCTTTGGTTAATCATTCATTTAGAAATTATGACACCACTTTGTACTTTATTATTGTGTGTGTGTGTGTGGGTATGTCCGAAAACTGCATCTGACTGAAGGGTCTGGTGGCAATGTGGTAGGGCTCCTTGTGGCAGGGTAGCTCATATAAAATACCACAATATTGCAAGCTCCAGACTTAGGCAAGAATAAAGCTCTTCAAAATTCCAGCCCCCACTGACTTGTGGGAATTCCTAGTTTGGAAAAAGACTGAGGACCATCATATTGACAGAAACACTCCCTCAGTGAAGCATTAGGAAGTCCACAGCACTTCTTATCTGTTGCTGTCTTGTAGAAACTACAAACACTGAGGAACAGAATATCTGGACTGGATCTGGCCTTTGAATCCTGTCTCTGTGGTCTAGACAGAGGGTGGTAAGCCTAGGGCAGCCTCCTTTCCTCCATGCTCTTGCCTAATATACACATTGGAGGTCTTGGTGTGATGGCTGTAGACCTCATATGTGTACACCATGATCCAGAGGATCAACAGTTGCCTACTACTGTGTGTGTATAAAAGTAAAAGCAATTACTTACATGATACATCAGTACCTCTAAATTTAAGAGAGACATCTAATGACATCTAAAGATGCTTTGACGGATGTTTCTTCATGTGGTCTCACAATTATCACCAGGGATCATGGTTTTCATTGATTTTTAAAAAATCTCCAATTGTTGGGTTAAAAAAAGTGCCCTACATCCACATTTCTCCATGATCAAAATAAATATATATTATATATCTATAATATAAATATATATAGTGGTGTTTCATTTTGATCATACACACACACACACACACACACACGCATGCATGTATGTATGTATTGTATGTATTAGTGGCGTTTCATTTTAATCATGGAAAAATGTGGATTTTGGGTTACTTTTTTAACACAAAAATTTTTGTCTGTTTATTTTTTTATGAGAGAAAACCAGGATCCCTGGTTATCACAGAACATATGGAGTAAAACAGTATTACTTTCCTGGCTAAACTGACAGTTTTTAAATGTAATTTACAGTGTATATTTACCTAAAAAAAGAATATGTTACCTCAAAATCACATAAGAAATAATGTGAGAATTAATCTGATAAATATGTCCCCCTGCTTCCACTTGCATATGTATGTAGTACAAATTGCAAACTGAGAGATGAAAAGTATTTTAAATTTTGAATAAATATATTAATGTATTAGACTAAACTAACATTAAAAGCCAAATGCTACTGGATGAATGATTTGCACCAGCTGAAGTTATGATTTATTTCTTTTACACACCTCCTCCCACTTCTTGAGTTGTATCCATCTTTGTCACTTTATAGCCCCTTTTTTCTTTTTGACCTCAATCCATTTCTGTGCATTTTTTCATATTATGTCATGTTTCTGCAATTTCCTTTCATCTAATAGAAACCAAGATCTCTTTTAGGTTAGTCTACAAATACGTTGTATAGAAGTAAGTGAGCTACCTTTGAAGAGACTAGTCCAAATACTGAAAGCAGCATAGATATACTAGTCTAGTGTGTCAGCCAGATTAATTAGTCCTATTTCGAATGAGCTAACTTGGCAGGAGCATATCAGGGCTGCTCTGTACCCTGGGCAGCTACAGCATATGGGGCAATGCTAGCTGTTGTGGTGCTGATGGCAGTATTGTGTTTAGCCACTGCTGCAACAGCTGTTATTTTTCTGTTTTCCCCTCCCAATGCTGTGCAAAGGTGGGACTTTGGGCTGCTACCGCAATTACTCCCTCTACACTTATGGCACTTTGGGCTGCTGCTCTAGTTACTCCCACTACACTTATGCTAATGGATAGCCTGGGCATCTCTACACAATGCTGTATTATGTAGACATATGCTACATCTGCATTCAAGAAGTTACTAAAAAGTGTCATAGAGAAGTAGAGCACCCTGTCTGAGGTAGGGTCATCTGTATCCAATTTTGTACTTAATTGTATATATTTATAGGTCTCAATAAACAATAAGAATATTTTCGAGATGTAAAAGATGAACTGCTGCATGAGAACAATTGTCTAAGGGTTTCAAATTTCTTTCCCTCTTTAATTTTGTTTCCTGCTTTGCCTCTTTTTTCATTCAATAAATCACACATCATGTCAATAAAAGTATATTAATATCTCCACTCATCTGATTAAACTAAAGATTTGGGTACCTGCCAGCTATAAAAGAAAGAGGCAATTTACTAACTGGCCCACTATTCTCTGTAAGCTATAAGATAACTTACATTCTTAAATCTGTTCTTTCTTTAGCAAGGGGATGAAACTTTTAAAAATGCCATATCATTCTAATAAGAAAGAAGAAGAAAAGGAAATTAAAAAATGTAGTGTTGGGGAGAAGTTATAGCCATGATAGTCCAGATCTGAAGAAGAATGTATGCAAAAACTTTTCGAAATCTATACTGCCCATATAGATGCTCCAATAAAATAGATCTCCAGCAAAACTCCTTGCCTTTTGAAAATGAAAAAAAATATATATTAAAGAAAATTAATTATCAGCAGGGATTCTGGTTTTCTCTGATAAAAAATCCCCAATTTTCATGTTAAAAAAAAGGACACCCAAACAAAAACAGATCCATTGTTCTGCCAGGGCATAGTGGGTAGAGTATGGTGTGATCACTTCAGCCCCCTATTGTTCCCCCTTCCACAGGTATACCCTTGCTGAATTATGCCCCTCCCTCCATGTGATTGCTGGAATGTAAATATTTATAACAGGTAAAATGTTTATGTGCTCAAATTATAGCATTATACTGAATCCAAAAAGCAGGAAGTGGAGTTAGTATGATAAGACTACACCATCAAAGAGAAAGGGACCAACGTTCACATCCCCAGAACAGAGAAGCTAAAAAACTAATACATTTTTTTTTAATAATCTGAAAACTACTGTTTTTAAGGCTTTATCTACATTTTAGTAGAATACTGATCAATAAGGTAAAGCCATAATATGGAAGTGCTTTGTAACCAGCAAATCAACATAGGAAGCAAGTGGCAGACAGAGATTCAACTTGGCTCTGAACTTCCCTTTCATCACAAAAAAAGCTCTCAGCATCTTGCATGACCATGGCATATTTTAAAATTCAGTGAACTTCAGCTAGTCAGATTTGGCCTGGTTCTTAGTCACATGACCTCAGATTGCAGGTTTGTCTTCCCTCTTAATCATCTGTTAAATTCTGTAAAGTGCTGAGTAACTTTTTTGTGAAGTCATAGAATCATAGAAAATTAGGGATGGAAGGGACCACAGGAGGTTCATTTGGTGTGAGTTAGAAAACTTTTGCCATGAGCTAAAAGGAGGAGAGAATGTTGTTATACTTTAGACTAGTGAGAAGTACATCTAGAATGAGATATTGAAATTTATATTTATATCCAGAGGTCCTGGTTTTCTCTCATTTAAAAAAAAAATCCCAATTTTGAGATATAAAAAAGTAATCCCAAATCCACTTTTTTCTGTGATTAAAATGAAACACCAGTAATATACATTAATTGTATTCTCCCCTCCTTTTAGTTCATGACAACAGATTCCTAAGGTTCCTAATCCACAATGGAAGAACCAACCATAGCCTACACATACACACACACACACACACACACACAAACACACACACACACACACACACACACACACACATATATATATATATATTCATTTTAATCAGGGAAACATGTGGATCTGGGGTAACTTTTTATATCTGAAAACTGGGGATTTTTTTTAAATCAGAAAAAAAAACAGGATCCCTGGTTAGATCATAGTATGCTAACAATTATGGATCCTGGTTTTCTCTGATTAAAAAAAAATCCCCAATTTTCAGATTTTAAAAAGTAACTAAAAACTCACATTTTCTGTGATCAAAATGAAACACCACTATATATATATATATATACACATATATGTTAGTGACATTTCATTTTAATCATGGAAAAATGTGGATTTTGGGTTACTTTTTTTCATCTGAAAATTGGGGATTTTTTAACAGAGAAAACCAGGATTGCTGCTGATAATTAGTAATCAATTGACTTCATGAGTAATTACTACCTGATTCCTGCTAATTGTTCTTTACTCTATAGGTGTTAAGGACACTCCTTTTTAATGGTCTTGATATTCCACAAGTCAATCTCTTCTTTCTTCCACTATTTGGCTGTTTCTTAGCTACTCCAGGTTTCTCTCCTATTTCATAGTCCTGAAGACTGTTTACAGCTCTTTTTCAAGATCCAATATCTGCTTGTGGGTCCAGTCTACAGATTTGTTTCTCCTATTTTACCTTAAATGGCACATCAGAGCAGACTTGATTAATTGAGTCTGCTGGAGTGTGGCAATTACCATGCTCCAGCAAACTGCAGCATCAAATGTATCAGAGTGCCCATGCTGAATAATGGTGATGGGGCAATCTGAAGTCCATTGAAAGGGCTTTAGTTCAAAGTGCCCTGCCACCATTTTTCAGCATGTGGTCATTGATATATGTGACACTCCAGTGCTTTTAATTAGTGCAGCTTTCAGATGTGTATTAATTAAAGTGAACCCCCTGCCTCCTTGAGCATATCTATAAATGTCCTCGGTTATCAGATTAAAACATTTTATCAGAATAAAGCATTTTAAGTTAGAGAGCTTTTTTGAACATTGTTGCCACATCCATCATGCATTAAACTAGGTCAAATTTGCCTGCATACCAGGGGCCATTTTCAGGGTGGTGTGTGTGCCTCAGGCAGAGTGTCTCTGCTCTGTCTGCCCTGGGCTAGCACTGCCCCCTCAATTGTCACTGACCTGATCCCAGCAAGTTGTGAGCCATAGTTGGTTGGGAGTGGGAATGGGAAGGGAGCGGGGGGTTCTGCTCCCAGAGCTACCCCAGCTTGGTTCTTGCTGGGGAGCCAGACTAGGCACCCATGCAGCAGGGGAGCTCCTTTTCCACACACACCCACCCTTGCCAGAGTTCCTGACTGAGTGAAAAGTATCACAGGGAACTCACACTGCACTGCTTGCTGCAGCTAGGGGAAAGGAGCCCCCGTGCCAGGAAGCTTCCCCAAGATTGCTGGATGGGATCTCATTGGGTCAGGCCAGGCTGGACCTTGTAATACAAATGTTGAAGAAACCACAAAGCACCCAATTATAGCATTTTTCAACCTCTAGAATGACATAAATACTTGAGAAAATTCACTGGTTAAAAATGTCTGTCCTTGCTTAAGACTCTATTTTTGTATCTACTTTATATATGTTTTATTTTAATAGCCAGCAGAATGATTTTTCAGTATGGTACGTCCAAAGAATCTTGCTTTTCTGCTCCAGCTCACACCATTTATCAAATTTGGAGTTAAGAAAGTCAGATTAGAAGGCCTGTGAAGGCTTTTCCCTTCCTGCATACTGAGTTAAGATCTTTGGACAAGAACCCTAAGAACACTCTGAGAACTTCTCTCATAGTGTCAGTGGGCACATCTACATGCAATGATACAGTGCAATGATACAGTGCAGTAGCAATGAGCCTTGATGAACTGTGGAATGGCAGATTGATCCTGGCCATGGATAAGGTAGCACCCAATCATCTGCTCCAACCACTGTGGTTGCACAGATCCCTGGTATATAGGGAAGCTGAAGTGGCTGAAATGCCAGACTTGGTGATTAGAGTGAAGGTGGCTTGAAGTTGCAGCAAAATAAATTTAGATTGGATATCTGGGAAAACTCCTTCACTGTGGCACTAGTGAAGCAGTGGAATAGACCACCTAGAGAAGTTATGGATTCTCCATCACTGGAGGTGTTCAAGAAGAGGTTGGACAGCCACTGGTTGGGGATGATCTAGACATAATTATGCCTATTTTCTACCATGGGTATTTCCCATGCTTCAGGGCTTTGCTGGTTGTTTTTGCTTGCTCCCTCACCCCTGCCTTTTTATGCTATATGTGTCAGGGTGTTTTAAGCCTCTCCAGAGGGAATAGGGGTGGCTACATCTAAGTATAGGGACTTCAACTGGGGCATGTCAATTATCCTATTGGAGCAAAGTGGAAGGTTCCTGGATAGAGGGTCTTGCCTCTCCACTCAGGATCAGACCAATCATCATATTTGGGGTCAGGAAGGAATTTTACCCCATAATCAGATTGGTATAGAATGTACGGTTTTTTGCTTTCTTCTGTAGTGGGGGATATGGACCTCTAACCCAGGACCTCTTGAGCAGTAACATTGTATAGAAGCAAGTTATTGGCTTCCATGATTTCCTTGGTTTACCTATGGCAGGTTAAGGTGTTACGTCTATGTTGTGACAGGGTTGAGGGTGATCTTATGTAGAGTTTAGATTATTGTTGTATGGGATGGTTTGGATAGGCAGGGGGTTGGACAAGGTGGCCTCTGGAGGTTCCTTCCAGCCCTGCTTCTCTATAATTCTATGACTATGCCAAACCAAATCAAGTGTCATAGATCCTGGGGTACTCTGTCACTTTAAGAGAGAAAGAGTTTGGGGAATGGGGAGGTGGGGAGGGGGGCAGAGTGCCAGGCAGGCAGGACACAGGTGCAACTGGGTTGCCATGGAGACCAGTTGATGAGATTAATTAATAGGTACCGGCAGGCACCCCAGGGTAGTCACCTGACCAAGGAAGCACCACTATATATATGTAGTGCATATATGTGTGTGTGTGTGTGTGTGTGTGAGTAGTGGCATTTCATTTTAATCACAACATTGTGGATTTTGGGTTGCTTTTTTATCTAAAGTTTAGGATTTTTTAAAGAGAAAACCAGGATTCCTGATAATAGCATCAAATGTATGGTGGGTTAGAGAAAGAGGTGAGAGCCCCTAGAGCTGGAGCCAGAGCAGGAATTGCATGGCCACCAAGGGGTGTCACAGCTGCCCCTAGGACCTGAATCCATCACACTGACCCATCTTTTGCTTATATCCAGCACAGCTTTTTTCTTCCCTATAATACTGTATATTGAAAAAGTCTCAGTGAGGAATTAACCAACCAGTTCATTTAAGGGGCTGAGGTATACATTAGCCATGGCACTCTACTCCTCTGAATCAGTTGGGGAGGGCAATTCCAATCTTACATGCAATCTCATAATGTTATTATAGAGTTGGAATTTGGAAGCTGGCTTTAATTTTATTTGCAAGAGGACTGCTTGTGCTGCCAACTTTAAACAAATTATTTCTGATGTTAGATTCCTCAGTGAATAAGTGCCTAACAAACAAAAGAGATAGGAATTTCAAAGCTTAAGTTTTTAATAAAGTCTCAGATTAATAATGCATGTAACTAATTAAAGAACAGGTAGAAATGGTAAAAAAGATTGGATCACTGCATTAATGCAGTGTACTAATCTGATCAGATTTTTCATTATGATCATTCCCATTTCAAAGGAGAGCATAGGCACAAAGACATTTCCTTTTTCATGAAATCTTGGTTATCACCTCTTTTATTTATGTCAATGCTTTGACTCAGAATTTCTGGAAATACTGATACCCTTCACCTTTTCTTGCCTTACCCTACAAATTGTGACTAGATTGCTTTACTACATTTTGTGCACTCAGAGAAATGCACTTACAGTAAAAAGTAGTGAGGTTTGTGACAACCCTTAGATGTTGGGGGCATTAAATCCTTGTGCAGTCTCAGACTATTCCCTAAGGAAAGTTCTATCAACTCTCAAATGTGAACATATACCAGCACTTGCCACTTTGTGGTATCCACAGCAATGCAGGTTTTCCTACCTTGTTTCCCGTAAGTTTAAAGAAAAGAAAAAAAAATGGTGGCAACTGAATTGTATCTGTGGGGAAATGCTGACTTCTTAATGGTAATCATTAACTTCCATCACAAGCTTCATTTAACATGACAGTTTTTAGTACTGTATAGTCATGAGTGAACTTAGGCAATGTTTCCTAGTCCTAGTAAATGCTTCTATAGTTTATCTTGAAAACAAATTCTTCCACTCACCAGAGTTTCTTTTCTTCCTATAATTTTTTATAAAGATGTAGGCCTTAACGGATTCTTCAGGCAGCTGAGTAGCCTTTATGGTCTGTATCTGTCTAATAAAGTGGAAGCGTTTTCTGCTCATCACTTAAACCAAACTTTGCTATTTTATTTATATCTTGGCTTTTAAGACACTGACAGGGTACCAGACAACATTTATAAAGCATGTCTGGAAGCAATATATTTGTTCTCCTTAACTGAAATCCATTCACCTTGAAAGTATGAGCTCATGAAGGATAAATGACCCAGAAGATAAGATCATTCTTATTAGGAAGGGAAAGAATGGCCTTACAAAGATATAAATTAAAGGGAAAGCATGTTTATTCTTTGAACTTAACTGAGCAAATGTAAAAACTAGTAATTAATTCTGTTTATAGATGACATCAGATGCATATTTCATTTTGATTAAGAGTCCTACAAGTAATTCCATTTAAATATTTTACTGTTTGTTTGCTGAATAGGAATTAAATGATATACAGGGTATTTATGAACAATTCCTATTAATGCTGAATGAGAGTTATATACACAAATCCTTGGAGAATCCTGGCCCCTAGAAAATTTTGCAAAACCATTCTTGGTTACTATAGGCAACACCTTTGGATTACCACTTAGGTTCCCACACTTTCCTGTCCAGGGCAGGGGGTTGGACCTCTTGATCTGTTTAGGTCCCTTCCGACCCTAAGCACTATGAAACTTTAGGGTTTGGCCCCAGTTGTGAGTAATTGGTTCTGCACATGAATTCTCATACCATGCATCTTCACACCCTATGCCTCCTTTGTCTCTTTTCTTAGCTCTCTTCCATTTTAATTTTTTCCCCACATAATTCTCCAATTTTGATTCCTATCCTTTTTCTCCCCCTTGACATTATCTGTTAGCATATTGAAATTAGTGGGCTTAATTTAAAGACACACACACAATTGAAAATGTATCTGGAATCCTGTTATGCCAAACAAAATAGGAAGAGGAGGAGCAGGAGGAGAAATGAAAAAAAAGGAGGAGGAGTAGAACTAGGTAGTAATTCCATGTGTAGCTTTGGGTATGTACAAATGTTACATTTCAGCTAGTGGAATCAGAGTTCGATTGATGGAAATGCTTTCTGTGCAAATATTTACAGCAGTTCAACTGTTTAAAAATGGCTGATGCACTGAAATGATTGAAATGCCAATCAACTGGGGAGCAAGAATCTGAGGGAATACTTGCACACAACCCCAACTGTTTGGGGATGCAGGGATGCCCTACAGTGTCCCAGTGTGCCCTGTGACCACCCCGTCTCCCTGAGTGACAGTGATAGAGAGCCTCATTCCACAGCCCAGAGACTGTGGAGCTTTTAAAGCTCACTGACGCTGGTGGGGTAAGTGACTCACTAGAACTGGACCCTGGTGTGCTGATGCCTCCACAGTCCTGGAGCTCCCTTAAACCCTTATCTGTCCCCCTTGGTGACCAGGGATCCTGGTTTTCTTGATAAAAGAAAATACCCAATTTTCAGATATGAAAAAGTAACCCAAAATCCACATTTTTCTGTGATTAAAATGAAACATCACTATATATATGTGTGTGTTTCATATATGTGTGTGTGTGTCTGTTTTTCATATATATATATTAGTGGCTTTTCATTTTAATCATGGAAAAAAAATTGGATTTGGGGTTACTTTTTATATCTGAAAATTGGGGATTTTTTTTTATCAGAGAAACCAAGATCCCTGTTGATGACTCAGCCCTCCCCCATAATCCTGGAAGACCCCCACCCTTCCACACAACCTCACCCTACATGGACACACCCCTGACCAGCTATCACTTCTCCCCACCCCACATTCCCATCCATCTGCCTGATTCTCCGCCCCCCACTCCCACACGGACTCTACCCTTACACAGTATATGCCATGTACATATACAGGGCAGAGTCAGTTCTCAACAGGGGCCAGATATCAGCAGCTTGTGGGAAGGAGTCTAGGAGATCAATTGTAGCCCCTCCTGCCCCTAAACTCCTGGCCCATGTCCTTCCCCCATGGACCAAAGTCCAAACCTCACAAAGATACTGACCTGCCTACTTGTTCCTCATTCCTAGACCCCCAGATTCCACCCTATGGTTCCTATCTGAAGGTCTAGAGAGCAAAAAGTTAAAATTTGTCTTGGATAAGACAGGTGGTGTCACAGGGGTAAGGAGAGATATAGCCTCTTTCCCCCCACTCCCAGTCTTCTGAAACAAGCCCCATGGCCCCTACCTGGATTGGTGATCTGTGCCTGTTACCAGATCTCAGTAGAGGTAGATTCCCACAGTGTGAGGCAGTAGTGGAAAAGGTTTGACAGATACACCCAGTCACTCCTGAGTCCAGACTGCAAGGCTCCCACCCCCACTGGGACCTAACACCATCCCTCACCTCTCACCTCCACCCTTCACATGGACATAGCCAGGCCCTTCCCCCACTTCCTCATTCCTGCAAACACCCCACCCCCATCCCTAGCATCCCTTTCCTCCCATCTCCTGTTCCTAAAGACCCCCGAGCCCCCGCATTCAAGCCAATTCCTGGCTTTCTCCTCCCCTTCTTCCCCAACCTCCCCAATCCCTCTCACACTGTCTTCTCGGCTCCCCTCCTCCCTGTTTTGCCACTCATCCACCCCTACAAACTCTATCTGGATCATTGGATTGTATCCGCCCGGGTGCAAGGTCTCAGAGTCTCAGGTCCCACTGTGGCTAGATCTCTGCATTTTTTGCATGGGAGGGTATGGGGTTTGGCAGACTGACTCCACCCCTCCCACCTTCAAACAGGGGAATCCCATCCTCCAGTCCCATCCCCAAACTGTGGGGATTTCATTCCCATAGGGATCAGGGGCTCTGGACCACCCTCCATCCATAGGGAAACTGACTGCCTCCCAAATGGAGACGGGAGACCCTGAACCAAACCCCAGCCCCCTGCAACGATACTGACTTGCCTGCCCCATCATTCCCAGAAAATCCTCTAGGGTTCCTACCTGAAGGTCCAGAAAGTGAACATAAATCATCTGCCCTATATAAGATATCTGGTGCCACAGAGGTAAAGGCTGGACTGCTTTAAAGGAATCTGAAAAGCTTGAGAGACAGCTCTGGGTGTTCTGTCTGATAGCCTGGCAGCTGAGCAAGGGGGGTGATTTGGGGAGGGAGGGGGCAGGATCTCTGGAGCACCAGTCAGTTAGCCCTGACCTGTGTCCTAGACCTCTGTCCCCTGTATCTAGACAGACAGAAGAGCCTGTGAAGCATGCTGAGATTCAGGCTCTGGATCTGCCTTGGTAGGTGCTCTTATCATTGAAGGCTGTCTGCAGAGAATGAAAACAGGCCTTTGCATTTACGTGCAGGGTCAGCCATTTGAAAATCAACCATTTGAACTTCAACCAGTTGAATTTCAACTAGTTAATTTGAACTTTTGTACATACCCTTTATGAAATCTGACATGGTGTGTCAGGGGCCATGCTTCCCTGTCTCAGTTAATCTATTTAATTTAAACCTGTTCCCCCTCTCCCGCCCCCCCCCCCCAAAAAAAAAAGATGTCTAAATCACTAGACCTTTAAAAGTGCTAAGTATTGTAGAAGTGCCTTCAAGGAGAAGATTTTTTCTCTCCATCTTTCTCTGAATCATTTTTTTCACCTACATAATAACAACTAATAGCTAAGAGAAGTGTTTTGAGACAAAACTGGTTTAAAAAAATGCCTTATATTTTACATCCTCAGATGTAAAATATAAATTATTATTAATGCATAAATTATTGTGAAATAAATGTATGGTATTATTGGCCAAGCCTGAAACTGATATACACCTCTAATAATCAAAAACAAATAGATTAATAGATTCATAGATTGTTAGGGTCTGGAAGGGACTTTGTAGATTATTAAATCCAATCCCCCCGCACTAGGCAGGAAAAGACAGCTGGGGTCAAATGACCCCAGCAAGGTGACTCTCCAGTCTCCTTCTGAAGATTTCCAGGGTAGGTGACTGCACCACCACTGGAGGAAATTTATTCCAAAGTCTGGACTCCATGACTGTGAAGGAGTTTTTCCAGTAATTGAGCCTGAAGCAGCTTTCCAGGATTTTGTATCCTTTCCTTCTGGTCTTCCCCAGGGGTGCCCTGGTGCACAGATCTTCACCAAGGTCTTGATGTACTCCCCTGATGTAGCCGCTAACAAGTCCCATCTCAGCCTTCTCTTCTGTAGGCTAAAGAGTCCCAGGTCCCTCAGCCTTTCCTCATAAGGCTTGTCTTGCAAGTCCCTGATCATACGGGTGGCTCCTCTCTGGACCCTTTCAAGTTTTTCAGCATCTTTGTTGAAGTGTGGCACCCAGAACTGGATACAGTACTCCAGCTGCAGTCTTACGAGTGTGGAGTACAGTGGGAGTATCACTTCCTTAGTTTTGCATCAGATGAAACAGTTAATGCATGCCAGTGTGTTGTTTGCCCTGCTGGCCACAGTATCACACTGCCAGCTCATGTTCATGTGATGGTCGATCACTAACCCTAGATCCCTTCCGGCCATGGTGCAAGTCAAAGTGTCACCACTGAGCCTGTAGATATGTTGGGGATTGTTTGCCATTAAGTGGAGCACCTTGCACTTCTGAGTGTTGAACGTCATCTGATCCCGTCTGTCCAGCTCTCTACCCTGTCCAGGTCCACCTGTATCTGCAACCTATCTTCTAGCATGACCATGCTCCCCCATAACTTGGTGTCATCTGCAAACTTGGCCAGTGAGCTTTTCATACCCACATCTAAATCATTGACAAAGATGTTGGAAAATACCAGTCCAAGCATGGACCCCTGAGGGACACCACTGGCCACTTCTCACCAGAATGACACAGATCCATTCATGAGAACTCTCTGAATCCTACCATACAGCCAGTTTTCCACCCACTGAACTGTTGAGCAGTTAAACTCACAATCTTACAATTTTTCCGCAAGGATATCATGGTATACTTTATCAAAAGCCTTTTGGAGGTTTAGTATATAATGTCGACCTTCTTTCCCATGTCCAGGTGGAGAGAGACCTGTTCATAGAAGGAAATGAGATTGGTAAAACAAGTCCTACCTGCAACGAGTCTATGCTGGCTGTTGTTTAGAATTTTACCCTCAATGAACGTATCACAGATAATTTCTTTAATGAGTTTTTTCCAGGATTTTCCCTGGGATGGAGTTTAGGCTGATTGGCCTATAATTCCCTGAGTCCTCCCTCTTCCCCTCCTTGAAGATGGGGACAATGTTGGCCCTCTTCCAATCTTCAGGGATCTTCCCTAGTACTTAGGATACTTAGATATCTCATTATTAACCCACACATCTGGTGTCCCTGTACATTGCTTTATTTTCCATTTTTTTCTTGATTATGAAAGAAGGATAAAGGCTCAGAGGAAGTGACATTTTATAGGAAAAATATGCTTATTTAGCCAAAAAGAGAGTTAGATTTATAAGTGATGGGGAAAACAGTTTATTGGAAAAATTGCTTTCTTTCAAAATTATGAATATTTTTCGGCAGATGATTATCAGAAGTGGTAACACTATCATTAAGGTTGTCCAACATTCCAAGTATAAAATCTTAATTGTTGTTGTTTTTATCTCCACAACATTTTAACTGTTGGGGGTGAACTTTTCCATGCTGGATGTCTGCCATGGGCTGAATAGTTCAGTCATTTCTAAATAATAGATTAGGAATAATTTAGGTGTTTTTTTGTTCATGCTGAAAATAATGTTGATACTTTATTATTATTATTGGAAATTCTAAGACCTTTTTGTTTTGGAGCAAAACAAAGGGCCTTTATATATAACAGGGCAAAGTTACACATCTCCAAAACTTCTGGTTGTTTGTACATGCCACAAGATTTCCCATTTATGCTGCCACAACTGCGTTGGTGTTTGCACAATCCAGATTTCTGTCAGCTTTAAAAGTCTTTTCAGCGCATTACACTAAAGCTGCTCAGACATACTTTAGTTTGCACCACCACTGCTTATGTTGCCCTATCTGTGGATTTGTGTTGTGCAAAGACAAAAGCACTCAAAGACCTGTCCACCAGATGGCACTGCAGCTTTTTTGTAGTTCACCACTTTGTCCACAAGATTTGAATTAGCACAATGTGGCAGCCCCATCCCAAGGCAAGGGATGCTGCAAACCTCCCCTCCTCTTCCCTCCAGCCTGTGCTGGGGTAAGACACATGCTGCTGCCTACATGAGACAGAGCCACTACACTCTGGCCTGGTTAGGATGGGGGTAACTGTGGTCCCTCCCACAGAGCTGGGGAGAAGAGGGCTGTGGATCAGGAATGAGGGGCACTGGCAGAGCTGGGGGGCAGGGGCTGTGGGTCAGGAGTGAATGTCACCGGCAGATCTGGGGGACAGGGGCTGTGGGTCAGGAGCAAGGGGCAGGGGGACTGTGTGACAGGACTACAGTCCTCCCCCTGTATGACAGGACTACAGTTCCCAGCATCCCCCAGCTGCCCAGGCTTGGTATAGTTTCCATGGGGACCCAAAGATCACTGTGTCATCTCAGAGACTGCATAGTGTCCTTTCTCCAGCAAGCCATGCAGTGGATACTTTCTTAACACTTGTGTGTGTTCCTCTAAATTTTTCCAGTGAAATACAGCTGCATGTTTTTTTTTCTATCTGTCTGTCTTTGCCTGCTTTGTTGAGGAGTGAATATTCCTGCCTTTGGGTGGGATAGAGGGGTGGAAGAAAATCCCTCAACTTCTGTTGCTTACAGGAGAACAAAAGAGGTTCCACCTGAGAAAGGTGCTAATTGCTCTCTTTAAAATGTAAAGGTTGGTCTCCCTGCCTTGCAATAGGTGGTTGGCTCACTCCTGATTGTACCTGTAGAAAAATAAAAGCTAAGCTGGGAGGGTAGAGGTTACCTAAAGGGTCTGGAAATGCCAAACACAGCTACAACCAAAAACCAAGAAACACTCACATAATATATTTGTTCTCCTTATTTCCCTCATAAATAAATCCTTCTTATACTGAAAAAAACCCCAACCCTAAACTAAAATAAACAGAGAGAACTGTTGGCCATTTGCTAGGGGGGGTTTATAGCCACGTGCAAATTGAAAATACCTTCCTGTTGCATTCTTTCCACATTTGTAAGGCCCATACTTAGAAGATTTCATTAAAAAATAGTTCCTCTTATCATGAACAGGTTGTGACGTAAGCCAGGTATTTGTTAATACTAGCACACAGTAAAGGCACATGCTCATTTATACAGTGCAACTAAACTAAAGTAATTGTTTTACCTGGTATTTATATTCATTTTATCTGTCTCTTTCCCAAGCTTCAGGATAAGCATTTTGGGGCCTGAAAGTTTGCCTAACATTACTCCCAACTATAAGACTAATCCAGAAAAAGTTATTACCAAACAAAGCTTTTCTTCAGATGTATAAAAGGAAACTATGTAGTCAACATTCCAATATTGGCACAATGAGAAGTGGATATTACCTGGCTATGAATAAAGTTAAGATGGGGATTAGAAGAAAGTTTCTATCAAAATTGTGAGGTTCTGGAGCAGAATCCAGTAGAAAGGGTAAAAAATACAACTTCTTTTAGGGTACAGTTTGATTCATTTATAATAGGGATCATCTGATAGTGTTTCTTACTTTAGGAACATACTGGATTTGATGGCCAGAAAGTCCCTTCCTGCTTTGGAGAAATAATTCTCCAGTCCTTTATGTCAATACTGACTGAATAATAAAGCGGTGGCCCTGCCTTGTGGCTCAATGCAGAAAGGAAATCTGCTGTATACCATGCCTAACAGATATTTGTGACTACATGGAATCCACCCTTGCAAAAGGATTGAATTCTAGATATGGAATCAAAATCTGCCCAAACACTTTACAACTGTTGTGAAGTATTAGTTCTTCAGTAGAAAGGTTACATTGTGTTGAGTTTGTAATGCTCTGTAGTATGGTAGCAAGAAGTCAGGGCTCATGGACAGAGGTGATCTCTTTTACTAGACCAACATGATTTTTGCAAAATAAATAAATAAATAAAATTTTAATTGGAAACTTTCAGGCACAAACACCCTTCATCAGGCATCAGAGAACATATTGTAAAAGTTCTCCTGGGTAGAACTTCATAGGATTTCATAAAGGAATCAATAGATGCAAAACTCCTCTGGACAGTTCTTAGCTGGTGAGGAGCCTCAGGTCTCCTGTAAGGCTATGGTGATGCCAATGACTTTAGACAAAGGCAGCAGGAGAATATCAGGTCTGACCAGAAAAGCCTTTACATTTCAAAAAGGGCAATTTTCACCTTTCCCAGGTCCAGCTCTATCTGTTTTGTTCTCCTCAGAGCTAGAGAGGCTGAGAGATTTTCTTCCCCTCCCCCCAACCTCCCATCCCACCCACAGGCAGGATGATGGTGGGGAGGCAGACACATGCTGGTGCCCTGCTTTTGCTAATGTTGTTACCCATTAACGCCAAGCCACAGCCCCGCACCCTGCCCCAACCATGACAGTGCCCCTCACTCCTGACCCTCTCTGCCCCCTGCAGCCTCTAACCACCCTCCCCTCATCTCATCAGTGAAGCAAAGCATTGTATTCAGGGAACTCTGGTTCTACCTAGTGATATTCTGGGTCCATTTTCAACATGGCCACCACTAGATATTCTGGGAACTGTATTTCTAACTAGCAGCGGCCATGTTGAAAATGAACCAGTGGAGGAAATTAAAAAAACCCTCCCAGACACAGCATAGAGGGCTAAAAAAGTGGACATGTCTGGGAAAACCCTGTGCTACTTGGCTGGCCATGGAGTTCCCCCACTGCCCTCAGAGGCAACCTCCACCCCTCCCACCCTGTAGCTGTGCCAGCTTCTGCCACCTGTCCCCCTGCCCTGACCAAATGTCAGAGTTTTGGCTTTACTCGACTGGTGGGAGCAGGGGCAGGGAGATCCAACCTAGATTGGTATTTGGCTCCCCCTGCTGGAATTTGCAGGGAATTACACATGGGGCTTAATTCATTTGAAAGCCTGTGGTGTGTAAACATAAATGCAACACACCAAAATCACCCAGATTAAAAATTTTAAGGCAACGTAAATTAATGACGACCAAATGTCGTGGTGCATACAAGTGCCCTCTGAGATTTTCTAGTTTGAGGTAAATTCCCGAAAAGATCCTATCAGAAGTGATTATTCTCTAGCACAGTTCTGAAGAGGCTAAGCAGGACTTTTCTGATACTTTAGTCTGGGCTGCTGTGGGCTGAGCCAAGACCAAGACTAAGGTCATGGGGGACTAGAATTGGAGAGGAAAGGAGACCTAGAATATGTACTAATATGGCAGGGGATCTAGGAAATATCTAAGCTGGAAGACTTGGAGTTTGGTAGTGGGAGGACGGTGTAGTCTGAAGAAGTAGTTTGGGATTGGAATCAAGTAAGTTTGGGGAAAGGAGATAGATGAGAGGGGAAACTTATCTGATGAGGAGCCAGGGTATAAGAGGGAAATTAGACTGGCAGAGGAAGGAAAGAACTGCAACTGTCAGAGGAAGGAAACATGAACAGGAGACTAGGAACCAAATTCTATTTAGTCTCTAAGCCACCTAACTGGTTTTTAGGTACCTGATTGTAATGTTTTTCCAACCTGGTTGGGGCCTGGAAGAAAATCAATGCAAAAGGTGGGTTAGGTTAATGTTTTACAGGACCCTGTGCAGGATGATGTGTTACACTTAGGCCCTGAGTGTCACTAAGTTCCCTAGAAATTAAATAGGATTTGGTCCCAGGTCTAGTCATATAAGACAATGTAACTGGGATGCAGACCCAAAGTATGGAAGTGCAGGGACAGAGACAGTAGGGAAGTAATGCTTGATATCTTCTCTGATTGCTGAAAATGGGGGTCAGCAATCCCCAGATCTAGATCACAAAACAACTGCATCTGGCACTCAGGAAACTGGCAGCATGTTCCAGCCATAGCAGGGACAGGGGGCTGAACTCAATGATCCTCCGAGGTCCCTTCCAGCCCAAATGTCTATGAGTCTATGAGTCTAAAACCACGGTCCCTGGTCCCCACTAACTTTCTCATGTTAGTTTGGTCCATGTACACACACAGAGTGAAGGTTACTGAGCATATAGCTTGTGTCCACCCTGCACATGGAATAGGACCACTAAGGGTATGTCTATATGAGACACTAAGTGTGCAGTAGCTGAATAATACTGCACAGTAGCGTGTCACAGCACCAACAGTGCTAATACATTACTGTACAGTAGTGTCACTAGAAAGGCATTCACCAGCATTACCATACAGTAACTCTGGTTACTGCAGATTTATTTGGTACTTTATTATACAAGTAGTAAATAAATGCTCAGTAACTACATGTAGATGTGTCCTAACTATACATAAGTGCTGAGAACAATAGTTATGAAAATGCATAACTCCGCACCTTTGGGTGCTTAAAGTAAAATAGAACTCTGCCTATAGTGAATAATGAGAAGAAAGAAAAAAAATCTTCAATAGCTGTTGATAAACTAAGTAATATTCATTCTGTGAAATACAAGTCAGTTGCATCATACCCGCATTTAACTTACGCAAATTCAACTATACATGGGGTGGGAGGGGGGGGCGGGACTTGAGTTTGCACGCGGTGCTGCCGCTTACCTGGAGGCCCGTTATAGCGGTGACAGCCACTGCCACCAAAACCTCCCGCTGTCGCCATGGAGCCGTGCCCCGAGCTGTGTGGCTGGGCGGCACCCAGGCAGCACCCGCAGCAGTGTGGTGGCCAGGCGGCACGCAGCCATGCCTACCACCACCCCATGCTGCGCACTGCCGCCGGTTGCACAGCTCTAAGCACAGCTTCGCCGCCGCAGCGGAAGGTTTTGGAGGCAGAGGCAGTCACCGCTGGTATGGTAATTTTGACTATACGTGATTTTTGCCTTACGCGCTGACTTTAGAACCTAACCCCAGCGTAAGATGCGACTCCACTATATAGAAAAAATACTATATGTTTCTGAAGTAAAGACAGTATCATAATACATATACAGAAAAATGATTGACTTAACTGTCAGAACAACCTTATTTCTGCCTTTTCTGAGCTTTTGAATATTTGACTTTTCAACCTCAATAATCTTCTCTTTAACATAATCTTGTATATGTAATTATTATTAAAAAAGATTTACAATAAATTCTGTGATGCATATGTTGCTATGGCACAAATGTAGTTTAATTAGCAGAATGAAAGTGCTAACTAAAAAACATTTCATTTCTGGTACATACATTACAGTGACCTTGAAGCAGTAGGAACCAACCAGCTTTTTTCCCCTTCCTTCCATTTTAATTGATATTTTAGAGCATATTATAAATTCTTCTTCCTTTTACCTTAGTTTCTAAGTGTACAGAAAACCAGTTAGGAAGATTTCAGAAACTAATCACTGCGCTTTGCTGCCTTTGAGCATGTATCTTATAATTCACTTATAATTTGGGTAGCTGTTCAACAATTCAAGCACAGAGATATTATACACAGAGACTCTTTTGGTAATAATTCTGGACCAAGTTGTGACTTAGCTTATGTATGTCCATGAGGCAGTTAACTGCTCTCTTATTTCCTTCCACTGAGAGCCATATTTATTGGTTTGCAGAGAACTATATCAAGGATAGTGCCAGTGGTGCACCAGTACTAGGTGCCTTTGTATGGGGGAAGCCAAATCAAATGGAAGTAACATCATATAGCAGTGTATAGTGGGGGTGCTCTGTCCATGACATTCACTAGGTTCCAGAATGCCTGACTACAGTTCTGGGTTTACTTTATATGGGGAAGGAACATGTATTTTCATGTCAGAAATAGTGTAGACATACTCTGTGATACCCAACAATGTACACATGAATTTATTTCTCCTTGTTTTAAGGTTGCTCCAAAGCCATGAGTAAATCTAATATCAAGATATAGGTTTTAGAATCATTGAGTGGTTAAGACCACAATAAAGGAGTCAGTTTGGTAAAATATTTCAGGTTTCTCTCAGATGACACATGCCTCTTAGTGTTTGGCACATAACTATATAAACACTAGGTTGTATTAGATTTTTCTGGTATTCTGAAGGAAATTCTACAAAATGGCATAATAGATCAGATAAAATGTACAGCTGTATTAGGTTATATATTAGGTTTATGATCATTATGACAAAATTGAAAAGAGAGTCTAAGGTATGTTTTCTGCTTTTTACAGAGCTGACTCCCTATTTAGGTATTATTATGTCACTCAAAAATGCCATTATTTTCAGAAAATTAAAAACATTTTCAGGAATTTTTACCCTTACCACCCCAATTTCCCTATTTCCTACCCAAGGTTATTGGCAAGAGTCAGACAGAATGAGTGATGATTATTTTATTCTGTAATTCTTGTGTAAAGTATACAAAACTATCCAACATCATTTTGAGACATCCAGATATTATAGATTATATCCACACAGAACTATTTTTATCAGTTACATCTCAAGCAGAAGAAAGAATGGGGAATTATTGCAAATACATACATAAATGGTATATGGAGGCCTAAGGGAGAACAGATGAATGTCTCTATTTTGAATTTTTAGATCCTATGTTTGTAACATACAAATGAAATACATTTTCAATAATTGCAACTTAAATATAGCTTAGTGTCAATATTTTGGAATTCAGCAAAAACATTTTCATGTTAATAATTTATTATAACTTGGCTTTCTATGTTGCATCCTGCCTTAACTATTGTTGGATAGGTTGAGTTGGACTGGATAGAAATAAAAAAGTATATATTTTCTACTCCTCCCTTCATACATAGCATTTTTAGCAGAGAAAATTCAGTGGAAGTCCAAGTACTGGCAACATATTTCTGGATATTACTCCCATAGATATCAGCATAAAGCACTGACAAAGCCAGATGCATATAGTCCTAAATAATATAACCTTGACTGTTTATGTGAAATACTCATTGCTGCTGCCTAATTGAATTTTAATTTTAATTTATGGTGTATGGGGAAAAGTACCTATAATCTCAGTTGTTGCTTGCAATGTAAAACCATATGTCATTATAGTACATAGGTATTAATTTTCAAAGAATATAACAATTACAGCTATTCCTGGTGTAATGACACAAGCTCATGCTAAGTATGGTATGAACTGAAGTCCTCATCTTCCTAGACCCTTATATTAGTGGTCCTGCCTTGAGCAGGGGATTGGACTGGATGATCTCCTGAAGTCCCTTCTAGTCATAATTTTATATGATTCTATGATTCTTAATATAATTTCATTAGCTTTTGTCCTTTCACATTATATTCAAGTCTTTTTTGTAATTGTCCATAGTTGTATCCTTGTGTCCATCTAACTGTCTGTTAGTTAGCTATTGGGCTTTGTCTTTTTTTGTATTGTGTCACAAATAATCCTGTGCTTTCTCTCATGTTGCCCCTATACACATAATGTGTTCCTGACTCTGTATATGATATTGTTAACCATTTTCTTATGACTACTTTATCTAGTCATATCTATTCATAAAGGAGAAGGGGAGAAACAGAACTAATGTGTCTGTGAACACCTAGCATACTTAAAAAGAAACTCTTATGTATCAAATGTACCCAATTCTTCTTCTAGAACTTCCTTCTCAAAATTCAATCCTTTTCACCAGGTCTCAAGTTTGAACATTTTTTTAAAGTTAGCATAACGTGTAACATGCATGACAAGGAACCTTACAAACTTGCACTACACAATTTTCCTTCTGATATCTGTGGCAAGCACTAATTTATTCTTCTGTGAAGTATCAAGCACCTCTGTGATGCTAAATAAATAATAGTAGCTAATCTGACCAACTGTTATTACTGACAGAAAGCATGAGTGGAAAAAGTGCAGAACCATTAGAGCTGGGACAGGATGGTAAAGCTAAGGCTATGATTAGGATGTGAACTTTCCCTAATGTTGAGAGCTCATTCAATTTTTAAGAATGAAGAAAAAAAAAGATCTTCACTTGATGCAAATTAACAGTTTCATTTGTATTAGATCTTGGCTCTCTGAGTGAACTGTATCTTCCATGAGACTTCCATGATATACCTAATGTCTCAGTCAGAGGAGAGATTGAGGTGCATCATAGAGATGTGGTCTGGCTAACATCCTTGAATCATAAGAACATAAGGCATGAGACAGTCCAAATGGATGTTCTATAATGAACCATAGGACCAAAGTCAGAAGCATCTTTTTTTTTTCTTTTTTTTCCCCTGAGGAGCTTTCAAAAATTTTGGACAACATGAAAATTTTCCACAGAAAATTTTGATTTTGTAGAAATTGTAATGTTACATCAAAAATAAATCCTGATCAATTGTAGTTTATTTTTTCTTATATTTATAGCTTGCCATCTAGTGGCACATACACATAATAATGCCTCTTTACCTGTTCCAATTATTTTAGGTTTAATAAAATTATTATTAGCTATACATGGCAAATGGCTTAACTTGACAAAAAGTATGAAAGAAGAAAGAAAAAATAAAAAGATGACAAGGGTAAAGGAAGAAAGGGATATAAGATTTTAAAACATTTACATAATTTATAAACAGGGAACCTGGTTTTCTCTGATTAAAAATAAATATATATATGCTAGTGGAATTTCATTTTTATCATGGGAAAATGTTGGATTTGGGGTTACTATTTAAATCTGAATATTGGGGATTTTTTTTTATCAGAGAAAACTAGGATCCCTGTTTATACAACGCAGCATATATGCATTCAAGTTCTTAATATTCAATAGGTTCATTTTAATTTATCTATAGTTTACCAATGTTAAGTGAGTATGAACTCACAAAAAACTCATGCTAGGCACCTCTGATTTGGTTAGTCTATAAGATGCAAATCTACCCTGTGTTCTGCCTGACTTCAGGCTAACATGGCTAACTACCTTTGTTAAACCATTGAAAGTCACATAACACTTCGTATTTATAAATTATGATATTTCTACATGAGGAACAACAAAAAAGGAAAGGCTTTTAACTTTAGTTAAAACCTATGGATTGACTGTATTTTTAGCTAAATGCCAAAAAATGTATGATATATCAACATTTAGCTAATGCAAGTTTCATTTGGTGCATCTACACGTGCACTTCAATGCACAGTAGCCTATTTTATTGCACATGAAACCATCATGTAAAAAATATGTGATTATGCTAATGTGCAGTACAAGAGGCTACTGCGCATTAAGCATCACTTAAAAACCATGCACATTTGTTACTGCACATTAAGGCAGCCGAATGTACATTTATTTAGTACCTCACACTGGAGGTACTAAATTTAATGTTAATTAGAAAAAGCACCTCAATGCACAGGTAGGCACACCCAATTTAAAAGAAACCTTTAAAATGTTTAAGATGTAAATAATGTCCCTAACTCATAACATTTTTGAAAGACCCTTTTTGTTGTTTTTATACAGGTCTATTAAAATAGATCTTTTAAAGATTTCCTTCCAATCTTATTACAAAGATAAATTAAATTAGGTTTCTTTGTAGATGATATTGACAAAATCCCATATACATTGCAAATAACCTTGGAAGAATAAATGCTAGTCTTATTCATTTAATGAGATTTTTAATTAACTGCTTCATACAAATCATTTAACAATTAATTAAAGTGTTATATAATTTGTATTAGTTGTCCTGTCTAGGGCAGAAGCAAACCTAATAGCTAATGAGAATTTGGGCTTGATCCAATTCAAATTCTGTTTTGCAACTACTAGCCCACAAATTCAGTGGACCTCCTAGATCCTCATAGGCAGCTTATGGATGGAAATGTATTATCTCTAACTGCCAAATAAGATACTGAACAAGTCCATTGCTAAGGGCAATGTCTGATGCTTCTGAGCCTAATTGAATATAGGGCTCTTGTGAATCATATCAATGGACTCACTAATATGAAGGCAGGAGGTAGCTTACTGTACTCAGCTGTTAAATGTTTTATATAAAGGTTTAGTTTGTTTTGATAGGCTCAGCATACTGCTTTTTTGTTTTTACTAAACACATTTCTGGTGAATAATCACTTTATTTTCTCCAAACTATATTCTAGCATTTAATCTTTGTTCTCTTACTAGGAAAGGTGAGAGAGGAGTGGCATAGTCTTCACCACCATAAGACTGTCTAACTTTTAGGTCGTGATAACTTCAGTTGACTATTTGTAGTCAGACCTAATAGCCATCAGCCAGGTAGAGAAATATTTTTTTATCTTTGTCCATTATAGTCCTGTTCTTCTTGGTACATAGACAATTTCCTGCTGTCCATCTGTGCAGTGCTATTCAGAATGTCAATAGTTACTTCACTGACAGGAGGCTTTTTTTCCAGCATGCAGTCACTTCCACAGCTATAATCAGCAAAGGCTATCAAATTGGAGCCCTCTTGAAATATATGAGGCATCAAGCAGGAGAGTGGTATTGAGTATTTCTTGGGTTGTTTTTTTTTTTTGTTCTTTCTGATACTTTTGACAGGGTTCCCCCCTACCCTCCCGCCCCACCTCCCAGAAGACAGACTGTAGAGGACAGCATAATATTGTATTGGGTAGCTACATTAATAAGATTCCTTTTTTCCAAATGATTGAAAAACAAAATGAGCACGTTTTCAAAATGTTAAAAGGAGTCAAAAAGAGAGAAAACATGAAGACAAAATAACAAATTTAGTAAGACTATTGGCTGCACATCAGCAAAAGTCCAGTTCAGACACTTTCCTTTACTTTGACACTTAGAAGCTAACCTTTTACTTCTTTAAAATTCTGCAAAGTCCAACAGTACTGCAGTCAACGACTTCCACTTTGAAAAATGCCCTAACACATAGTTTACCTTTGTGTATTACCCTCAGATGAAGAATATTAAATAACAATATACTTGCCCTTTGACTTCCTTTTCAGAATTTTTTATTCAGTTGGTTGTCTAACACTATTTGAATAACCATTCTTTTAGACTTAGCAAAATGACCTTTTGTTTCTTAAATATTTCTACCTATTTTGCATATACATGGAGGGACTTGACTTAAAATACATTGTTAAAACCAATAATTTTTGCTAGCATTTTTATCTATACCTTGTTTTCTCAAATGTCATTGTATTGTGATCTTAATGAAGGCAATGGGGCAATGAAAATATAATGCCTCAAGATCCAGCTCCCAAGAACCCTGGCAGATGTTCCTTCCATCAAGCAACAGGCAGTATCACTCAATAGAATCTGCCATGTCATGTGGCCTGCTTCATGTTCAAAGGACATGCTATCCTGAGGGGGGAAAACCTCAAATTCTTCAGAGACCTTAGGGGGTACATTTGAATATGTATTTGCCTTGACCACAAGTTTCTGAACAAATTTCTTCCCCCGTCTCTCCCTTTTCATACAGGTAAAGCATGTCACACGTGTGTTTGTTTGTACTCTGGAGCTATTAATGACTTTCTGAAGAAGCAACCTAGAAGGCTGGTTGAAGAAAGAGAGGAGTGACAGTGAGTCACAGTATCTCCTGCTACTGGGCCCTTGGGCAGCAAAGTTCAGTATGGTTCACAGAGTCCCAGTGCAGGAATGAAGGGAGGGGAAGAAGAAAGGCAGGGAGAGAGAGAAGTCTACTCTGGGAAACCGGAGGACCGGGCCAACATGATCACTCTATGTATGACACACCACACATTCCAATTAAAGCTTGATAGAAACCAGCTATAAAGATGCTCTACATTTTTCATGTAATAGACTTATGGCTTGTTGGCCATGTTTAAGGCTCATTGGTAATTTTTATTGTGTGATAGTTACTTTGCACATGAAATATGTCTTATTTACCTAATAGATGTAAAAATGTATCAGAGGCCTGAGAAACAAGACATTTGTTCCTCAGGAAGGTGGGTGATGGGGGTCTTTCTCCATGTGATTTTGCATTATGAGACTCACTCAAAGCATTACATCTAGAGCTATACACAACAGTGTATCTGAATTCCTGTCACTGCACATCAATGCTCTAGTTTCCACTTATGAGATATTCTCTCTCTTTGAAACCTGGCTCTGCCTGCAGGCAGAGAATGAAGGATCTTTTCTCCCAGGTAAAGAGAAGTATGAGAATTGAAACTTTACAGTTGCCTCTTATAATATCTGGGGAAGAAAATGTGTATGGTCATCACTTGAATTTCCTGTGTCTTCCCAGTACACATTCTGTGCTTGCTTCACCTTCCTTTATGAACATTTCTCTCTAAAGAAGGGAATACAGTTGGTATGTACCCAAATAATACAAAATCCCAATAATCTTAAAACATAAAGACTTGCCCTTCAATTGAACTCTAAGAACATTTTTTTCCAGATTTCTCCAAAAGTACTTCTTGAGAATAGTTAAGCAGAAAACAGTTCTCTTCCTTAGTATGATTCAAAGCAATTACACAGATGACTCATCTTCTCAGCTGGCATTTAGCTTCAAGCTTTATTCAAGCAATATTTTTGTTTTCTGGAAAATGATTATCTACCTGTGAGACACACAAACTACGTCTATTTTAATTTTATAAATGTTACAAGTGCGTTCCCTTCTATATGTCTATGTGGATGTTGTTGGCTAGTTACTGTGGTGGGCTTAGTTCTGTGGAATCCTTAGAGTTAATACTAATCTGAGCTTTTTCCAAGTCTCTCAGAACATAGCAATGACTCTAATTTAATTGCCTACTGATCGATGCTCACATAAGCAATATAGTAAATCCACAACTGGAAGATTTATGTTGAACCAGGTTTGGAGAAGCACACAGTCCAGTTTGGCCATGTTCTTGTGTTCCCAGGATCTATCAACCATTGAAATTTTAAATTAGATAAAATTTTCCTGTAATATGAGGAAGACGTACCAGGAGTCAGACTGCCAGAGGTTCATAAAATGCACCCAAACTGTCTGGGTGCAAATAATACTGGCTTGTATTATTTCAACTTTTTTATTGTTATTCACTATGTTACTGTGGACAATCCAACCTGAAAATAGAGTTAGGGTATGTACAGAAGTTTGAAACACATAGTCTATATTCATGAGGTTTACTTTAAGCTGCATGAATGTAGCCTAGGAGTGGCATGTACAGCCTTTGCCAGTCCAAGAAGTCATATGAGGAAACAGGAATAAGTATCTCAGAGTGGGAGAAGGGCTAGACAGATTTGATGAGGCTAACAGGTCAATGGGGGAGATTGGCAGGCACAGGGGATGATTGTCAGGATCCAGAACTTAGTGGGAAGTTGGTGGGTCCAGAGGGTCAGTGGGCTAAAAATAACCCAGTCAGGGGTGGGGGCAAGGGAGAACACAGCCCTGGGGCTCTGGTGAATGGCCGGGCTTTTGAAGCCCCAGGGTCACATTCTGAACACATACAGGGATTTGATGGATCATGTACAGACATTTGATAAACCATTTCTAATCAAAGTTAGTTAACCTCCTTGGGAGAACTAACTTAGACTGGAACCACCCTTTTTGCCCAATTTAACCTCCCTGAGCTCTTGAACAGAGGGGATTTTAGTTAGGGCAATCTGAATGTAACAACTCTACGTACCATGAATTGTTTGATTCCACTAGGGGAAATGCCAGGATGGTTTGTTACCTGAAAACAGTGCCACCTCTACCTCCCCCATCCTCTGAGACAGAAGGACTAAGAAAGGGCTTACAGTTGCAGGTCCAGAACCTTAAAATGCCTTATTAACTTTTAGTACTAGAGGTTAGCTTTGTGCTCTTCACAGTAAACTTTCTTCCTCAGTCTAATATCAGGAGTTCTTGGATCACCAAAAATGTTTTTCTTAGTATTTACTCATATTGGATACCAATTCAGTGCTTCATCATTAGTTCCTCATTCAATCAAAATTGGTTGTTGATTCTAGTTTATGTAGGTTGTTGATTTCAGCTTATGTAATTACCAGGGATCCTGGTTTTCCCTGATACAAAAAAAATCCCCATTTTTTTAATTAAAGAAGTAACCTAAATTCACATTTTTTCAATGATCAAAATAAAATCAGGAATTTTTTTAATCAGAGAAAACCAGGATCTTTGGTAATCCTTACAAATCCTTTGTTTTGTTTCTAGTGTTTTACACATAAGAAGAGTGTCTGTTGGTGGTAGATGAATCTACAGAGCTGAAGGCTGTCTAGCTGCCTTTCTGGACAGAGAAATCAACTATGGACAAGAATTATTTTGAAATAATCTCAAACCCATTCAGTCAAAGCCAGCTGAAAACTCTGAAATGTACTTAATTACCTGCAGATGTAGACGGCACAAGGAATACACTAATACATTTAGAACCTGTCTGTTCCAGAGAGGATATGTTTCTTTAGGGGAACCATGGAATAAAGAGTATTCTGGCTCACAAAAGCACAGCTAGGAAAGGAAACGACTTGCCTACTCCTTATCTAATATAAAACAATTCGTAGGATACAGAAGCCCTGAATTCAAGGTCTTCTCTGCCTGAATAGATTTTAATGTGCATCACCTAGTTGAATTCTCTAACCAACAGACTATTGTTCAGTGTTCTTTTGCCACAGCTTTTCTATTGTTTTATTTTAATATTTATTGAGCTGGAGGGGAAGTATGAAAATGCTGCTCCAGCACAGTAGTTAAACTTCTGTGCTCACTTTTGTGCTTCCATATGAGAATACTGTTCAAGCTTCCCTTGTGGGAGACTAATAATCATTTCATGTTTACTGGAGCATGGTACCAAACTCAAATCTTCTATCTTCCAAATGAGTGTCCTAACCATAGTGATTGCACAACCTCTTGACGTAATCTATTCCAATGCATAGCCACTCTCATAACTAGAAAATATTCTTAATCTCCCTTGTTACAACTTAAATCTATTGATTAATTCTTGTTCTGGCCCCCATGGCTACATAGAACAATTAATCTCCATCCTCTTGATTACAACCCTTTCTCTATTTGAAGAATGTTATCAAATCTCCCTTTCCCTTCTCCAACTAAATAATTGTAATTCTTCTCACCTTTCCTCTTTTATCATGTTTTCTAGTAACTTTTGTTCTTCCCTGGTCTCTTTCCAATTTGGAAACCATCTCTTTGTTATGAAGTTTTAGAATACCTAGCACGCTAAGACCCTGTTCTATGACAGGACCCTTAGGCACTTCAGTAGTAATTAATAACAAGGAGGATGATAAATCAGGGATTGTTTATTTGGTATTTTATTATTTATCTTCCTTTCATGAATTGCTGCTGAAAAACTAGGTTAAAAGCAATGTTTTTCATTTTCTTCTAAAGATGCTGATTTTCACAGCCATCCTGGTTTCCTCTGGAGGTAAATTCTTGATTTGTAGTCCACTTGTCGATAAAGCTTGGTTTTCTGAACACATAAGATTTGTTTTGAACTAGGCAGTTCTGTAGCTCCAGAATCATGAGCAGTCATTGTCATGAACGGGTGGATCATTGGGGTGTCTTGCATAGTTCGTTTGTTTTTTTTAAATTTTGTTTTATTAAAAAGGCATGTATAGAAACTATGGATAAGTCATGCCAAGCTCCGTTCTTATGTCTGTATAGATTATGGTATTTGATGTAAATGTAATTTTTATATATGTCTATATATCATAGCCAAGGCTGTTTTAGTAAAGTCACTTACTTAAGTGGCTCTCACCTATTCATACTTAGAAAATGTAATTGATGAGAATTAGCATTTGACAGGGGTTTATTTACTCAGATTTATGGTGAAGCTTTGGAGAATGTTGAGTATTTCCTGTAGCTCAGAATCCAGCTCTTGCAGAAGGCTGACATTGAAAAAACAAATCCAGCATCGCCTCAAATGTGCAAGTGCAGCTTTCAGACATCTGAGAAAATGTGTGTCTGAAGATCACAACATCAAATTAAAAACCAAGCTCATGGTTTATCAAGCAATCATGATCCCCACCTTACTGTACATAGCTGAGTCATAGACATTTTACAGGAGACACCTTAAGGCACTAAAGAAGAGCCACCGCCACTGCCTGTGGAATATCCTTCAATTCTAATGGGAAGACAGGAACACAGGTAAGTGTCGTCTTCCAAGAAAACACCATGAGCATTGAGGCAATGATCATCCAACATCGAGATCACTGGGCCAGCCACATCATCCAGATGTCCAATTCCAGACTCCCAAATCAAGCTGTATTCTCTTATCTCAGTCAAGACATAAGCTCAAGAGGAGGGCAGAGAAAGCATGTCAAGGATGTCCTCAAGGCCGCCAAAAATTGCAACATTGACATCAACTCATAGGAGATGATTGTCCAGGACCCCCCAAATGGAGGAAGAATCTGCTGCAAGGATCTGAGTACTTTGAAGCTTCCCAATGATTGTAACAGCTGAGAGTTGTGTCTGTGGTAAATGTGCTTCCTGTGAATGCTCTGTGAGGATTAGACCAGGTGTTTCTTATTGTTTGTTCAAGTATTGTGAGCTGTATGTTGCTGCTAAGAGTTTAATTAAAGTAAAAGATTAGTGAGGCCTTGTATGTAGTGACACAGTTAAAATTAACTTTATCAGAAAAATGCAAAGGCTTGTACTGCTATTGGTCAGTCATAAGGAAAGCTCATAGTGTAAAAGTGTGAGTGGCTGTGAGTCAACAGCGTAGCTCAGAAGTTATAACTTGGATAGCACATCAGGAAATCAGCAGAAGGATCAGCATTGTGAGAGAAGCTAATAATTTAAAGATTAGCTGCTGACCTGGATTAGGTGGGACAGTGGAGGAGCCCCAGGACTGAATACCTGGGTCCTTCCTGGTACCCCTTGGACAGCACAGATCAGGGACACCTAACTTCGCTGAGCTCTATAGAAGAGGAACTTGTCATATCAGGCATCAAAGGGGACTGCCAATAAGCTGCCAACGAGAATTGTTATTGTCTGTCATTGTTGTCTTGTTATACTATGTGTAGTTGTGTGTTTGTTAAGTCAATAAACCTTTCTTACCTTGTTACTCCCAACCACTCTCTCAATCCTGAACCCTCCCACTGGTGGCTGGGACAAATAATGACAGGAGACAGGAAACCAGGGGCAGCAGAAACAACATATTGCAGACCAAATCAAGAATCAAGAGCCACCTTCTCCACATGGAAACACATGCCTGAGTTGCTGAAGAACTTGTTGATGCCAGATTCACCCTTCTAGCCATCTTTAGACCCACAGATAAAGCAATCATCTGTGAAAGCGGAAGTGAAGTGGAAAGGGATCTTGGAGTCCTAGTGGACTCCATGATGAACATGAGTCAGCAGTGTGACAAAGACATCAGATAAATGCTAATGGCACTTTATCGTGCATCAGCAGATGCATGACAAATAGATCCAAAGAGGTGATACTTCCCCTCTATCGGGTGCCGGTCAGACTGCAGTTGGAGTACTGCGTGCAATTCTGGGCACCGCACTTCAAGAGGGATGCGGATAACCTGCAGAGGGTCCAGAGAAGGGCCACTCATATGGTTAAGGGCTTGCAGGCCAAGCCCTACAAGGAGAGACTAGAGAACCTGGACCTTTTCAGCCTCCACAAGAGAAGGTTGAGAGGTGACTTTGTGGCTGCCTATAAGTTCATCATGGGGGCAAAGAAGGGAATTGGTGAGGTTTTATTCGCCAAGGCGCCCCCGGGGGGTTACAAGAAATAATGGCCACAAGCTAGCAGAGAGCAGATTTAGACTGGACATTAGGAAGAACTTCTTCACAGTTAGAGTGGCCAAGGTCTGGAATGGGCTCCCAAGGGAGGTGATGCTCTCCCCTACCCTGGGGGTCTTCAAGAGGAGGTT
>NW_005841993.1:2145635-2150497 GCF_000455745.1 Alligator sinensis
ATGCAGGGGGTCGGACTCGATGATCTATTGAGGTCCCTTCCAACCCTAACATCTATGAATCTATGAATCATGGAAGACAATTTTCCTAAACTGTGAGGTGTTGCCAATGATGATGACCCTTGCATAAAAGCTCTGAGGTATAGAAGCCCAGTATGACCAGACCAGTGTTAAATTACATTTTAAAAGGAAAAAAACAAACAAACAAGACTGTAGTATGAAGTAATACCTTGAAATATGTAGGACATTTCCTACTGAGGGGACATTGAGAGAGAAGTAATGAAATGCCCATGTCTGAAAGGCACACATTCTCCTGGTCTTAATAAGATCAGGAAAATCTTGTAGTATGGAAAGCATGTACTTTTAGGAGGCAGAAAGTTACTGTCATAGTGTGAGTCCCCTTAGAATCCAATGGGTGGCATGTGTGACTAGAGAAGTTTGTTTTTACAATAGTAGCCAGAGAAGAAAATGTACTCAAGCCTGCTTTGAAAACAGTCTCCATGGGTACGCTTGAGGCTCCATGGGTACACGTTAACATGGGTTAACTTAGTGAACATGGGTAGGGACAGTATCCTTGAATTTGAGGTGCAGGATAAGAACAGTTTTTTGTTCTGATTTTTCCTTTTGTTTGTTTATTCTTATACCTCTGTCTGTACCTCAACATATGCAGTGGGACTCCTCGTGTGATTGGAGCATAGCCATAGAGGGCTACACCCTGCACAAAAGGGACCAATAAGGGAGAAAAGCCAGAGGGGTAGCTCTCTATGTGAGGGAGCAATACACCTCTCTGGAGGCTGACATTGGCTCCAAAGATAAGCAGCTTGAAACACTCTAGGTGAAGCTTCAAGGGGCGGGGGGGAGAGGTGAGAGAGACCTAACAGTTGGAAATTACTACAGACCACCAAACCAAGGGGAGGAGCTTGATCTGCAGTTCTCTCAAGACTTGACAGAGGCCGCACGTGCAAGGGACTTGGTTGTCATGGGAGTCTTCAATTACCTGGACATAGATTGGGAGGAACACTCAGCTAGGTTAGATTGGTCATGTAGCTTCTTAACTGTAATCAAGGAGCTCTTTATGACTCAGGAAGTGCAAGGGCCAGCCAGAGGTACCACTCTCTTAGACTTGGTCTTGGCCAAAGGAGATGATCTGGTGCGCAGCTTGAATATTGAGGGTAGCCTGAGCGATTGTGACCATGAGCTCATCAGGTTCACTGTCCAACACATGGTCGACAAATCAACTAGCAGGATTGAAGTCCTGGAATTCAAAATTGCTGACTTCAATAGGGCATTAGTAGGGGAGGCAATGCGGGACCAGGATGGAAGGCAAATAGGGTGCATGAAGAAAGGTTGTTTCTCAAGGACATGATCCTTGAAGCACAAAAGAACACTATTCCCATGAAGAGAAAAGGAAGCAGAAGGGCTGACAAGCCCTCCTGGCTCAATAGGGACATCATGTTTTTCTTGAAAAAGAAAATGGAGCCTACACATAGTGGAAACTATGGACAGTTCTCAAGAAGGACTATACAACTGTGGTCCGCACTTGTAGAGAAATGATTAGGAAAGCTAAGGTGGCGACTGGGTTTAAGTTATCCAAGAAGTCCAGGACAATAATAAGTCATTCTTTAGGTATATAGGAAGCAGAAGGAAAATGAACTGGAAGTGTGAAGCCCTTGCTTAACACCTCCGGACACTGGTAATGGACACTCAGAAATTACTGAACTTGCGAATGCCCACTTTGTTTCGGTATTTCACTGGACCAAAGGGAAAGACAAAGGGGATAAGGATCACAGGGGGCACGGTGGGAATAACAGCCTTCCCCCTGAGGATGCCGAGCTGGTGAAAAACCAACTAGAAAAGCTAGACATATATAAATCAGCAGGACCAGATGGACTTCAGCCGAGAGTGCTGATGGAGCTGGCTGAGGTTACTGCGGAACTCCTGGCAAAACTTTTTTTCAGAAATCATGGCGCACAGCCCTGAGGATTGGAAGAGGGCAAATATTGTACCCATCTTCAAGAAGGGGAAGAGGAAGGACCCGGGCAACTCTAGGCCAATCAGCCTAACCTCCATTGCAGAGAAAATCCTGAAAAAACTCATTAAAGAATCTATGTGCAATACGCTCATTGACAGTAAAATTCTGAATGACAGCCAGCATGACTTCATCATGGGCAGGTCTTGTCTTACCAATTTCATCTCCTTCTATGAACAGGTTTCTCACCACCTGGATACAGGGGAGAAGTTTAACATTATATAACGAGACTTCCAAAGGATTTTGATCTAGTATCCCACAATATCTTTGTGGAAAAATTGGATGTTTGTGGGCTTAACTGCTCAGTGGGTGGAAAACTGGCTGCATGGTAGGACCCAGAGAGTTCTTATGAACAGATCTGTGTTGTCCTGGTGAGAAGTAGCCAGAGGTGTCACTCAGGGGTCCGTGCTTGGACCAGTGCTTTACAACATCTTTATCAACGATTTGGATGTGGGGGTGAAAAACTTGCTTATCAAGTTTGTGGATGACCCAAAGTTATGCGGGAGCATGGTCATGCCAGAAGATAGGTTGCAGATACAGGTGGACCTGTACAGGCTGGAGAGCTGGGCAGACCAGAACCAGATGAAGTTCAACATTCAGAAGTATAAGGTGCTCCATCTGGGGGCAAACAATCCCTAACATACCTACAGGCTCAGTGGCAGCAATTTGACTTGCACCATGGCCGAAAGGGACCTAGGGGTAGTGATGAACCATCACATGAACATGAGCTGGCAGTGCAATGCTGTGGCCAGCAAGGCAAACAACACGCTAGCATGCATTAACTGTTGCCTATCATGCAAAATTAAGGAAGTGGTGATCCCACTGTATTCTGCATTACTGAGACTGCAGCTGGAGTACTGCATCCATTTCTGGGCACCGCACTTCAACAAGGAGGTGGAAAAACTTGAGAAGGTCCAAAGAAGAGCTATCCATATGATCAGGAACTTTCAAGACAAGCCATACGAGGAGAGGCTGAGGGCCTCTTCAGCCTACAGATGAGAAGGCTGAGATGGGACTGGGTAGTGGCTTACTGTTACATCAGAGGAGTACACCAAGACTTTGGTGAAGAGCTGTTCACCATGGCACCCCTGGGGAAGACCAGGAGAAATGGATACAAACTCCTGGAAGGCTGCTTTAGGCTCAATTCCAGAAAAAAAAAAAAAACCTTCGCAGTCAGCGTGTCCAGACTGTGGAATAAATTCTCTCCAGTGGTGGTGCAATCACCTACCCTGGAAATCCTCAAATGAAGATCGGAGAGTCACTTTGCTGGGGTCACTTGACCCCAAACCACCTGTTGTCAGTGATATTTGTGATTCCAGAGTATTTGAGCATGCATGTCTGCCCATCTTTTCTGAATGTATGACCAGGTCGAGCTCTGATCTTTCTAGCTGGCAAAATACCTTATGCGAAGAGCTGGCAAAACCTGAGAAAGACAGGTGGATTTGAGCACCACAGGGCAAGAAGTGACCTCTCTCCCATCTCAGATGATTCTCAGTGGCCAAGCAGCAGACAGCTGTGGGGTGGGAGGACACTAAAGCCACCCTAGAGGTGTGGAAGCACTCCAGGAGTGTTTGTCAAAGGCACATCCAGGCTGCCTCTGGAATCAGGGTGTGTTAGTCATTATGACCACTTAAGGTAGTTTAATGTGGGCCAAGACTATGGAGACGCAGATATAAACCTTGAATTAGACAAGATATTTTTATAGGAAACTGATGAACGAGCAGAATTTTTTGTCACCTGTGTACCTTAGTAGATTGCCTACCAGGTATTGAATCTCTATCCCACTCTCTCTTTTTGCTTTGTTAGGTTCTTTGGTTTGTTTATCTTACTTAATAAAGATTTAAGTTTCATTCTTAAGTACTGCAGCCCATGAATGCATTCATCACTATGGTTTAATGTGGGATTTGGCAGGAAAAGGCATAGTGTCTTTACCAGCCATAGACTACAAAAAGGAGTTTTTAAAGACAATATCTAGTTAGTTAACTGAGTCAGTGTGAAGAAATCAATTGCTTGACAGGTAATAATAACTCTGTAGCATCATGCCAATATAGAATACAGCCAACTTTATGTTTTTTGATTCTGAAGATTTTCATTAATATTCAATACTTTTCAGTCTTATTGTTTTGGGGTTTTTTGGGGGGGAAGGAGGAAAGGGGGTTGTTTTGTTTATTAAAAAAAACATGATCATATTGGCTTGCAGAAATGAGACCTTGAAATAGGAAATAAAGAAAATATGTATGGAATTAGGGGGTTGCTCTGGTGTTTTGCTGCAGAGGATTTATGCTGAGATTCAGGAATGAAATCAAATTATTTTCTAAAGTGTACAATCTAGAATATTCAAGTAAACTATTCATCCTTTAGACTTATTTCTTCCCTTCCCTTCTCTTCTGTAGTTGTACAATCAGAATGAAATAATGATGCTATGAGTACAGTGCAAAAGTCCTTGGTAGATAATGCTCAGCGTTCATGAAGAAATATTACCAGAGATCCTGGCTTTCGCTGATTTAAAAAAAAAAAAATTTCAGGTTAAGAAAAATAATCCACAATCCATATTTTTCCATGATCAAAATGAAACACTCCGTGTGTGTGTGTGTGTGTGTGTGTGTGTGTGTGTGTGTGTGTGTGTGTTAGTGGTGTTTCATTTTAATAGTTGAAAAATGTGGATTTTGGGTTACCTTTTTTGACCCAACAATTGGGGATTGTATTTTATTAGAGAAAACCAGGATCCCTGAATATCACTAAGTGAAGAAATCTCCCTAAACTATTTTTAGAGGGTTATACCCTTTATACCCTTTTATATAGACTGTATTTTCAATGTAAATTTCAGTCATCAGTG
>NW_005841993.1:2150507-2152265 GCF_000455745.1 Alligator sinensis
AAAAGCAGCAAAGAGAAAAGCTCTTGGCATTAAATAAAAAGTTTATGCTTTTTATTAAAAAAAAAAAAAACATTGAAACAGGTTTTTTTCCCCCTGTAAACAGTTCCACTAAGACATTTATTTTCCTTTTAAAGATGTAGCAATGTAGAGAAACTATCATCTAAGAGGAAGTGTGGCAAGCTGAGGCAAGCTAAACTAAATTCAATGAACTAAACAAAATTGAACATTAAGAACAAAGACCAAACAACAAAATACTACTTCACATTTTTCTGGAAGATAGACCATTCAATAGAAAACGGCCCTAAGCAGATGTGTCTTTAATGAAAAGTTTAAATACTTTTTTATGGGTGCAGACATGTGGGCTCCTTGGGGGATAATTGTGAGACAGAAATTATTGTCCCATTTAAAGAAAAAGACATAGGTGATATGCTCTTAAAAAAGGTTCTTACAAAATTTTATGCACCTAAATCTATTTTTTTCCAGCTGTGTAAACACAGTTTTTGGATTTAAAAAAGTAACCCCAAATCCCTATTTTCCCATGATCAAAATGAAACAACACCATAAAGATAGATAGATAGATAGATAGATAGATAGATAGATAGATAGATTAGTGGCATTCTATTTTAATCATGGGAAAATGTGGATTTGGGGTTACTTTTTTAATCCATAAATTGGGGAATGTTTTTTTTTTAATCATATAAAATTAGGATCCCTGATTATCATATAATCCTTTTTATAATCTTATCAAGCTCTGTCAGGGAACCTGAAATGATTTCTGCCCCTGTACTCCTATCAGGAGGCAGGTTGTGCACTTCACTTCTCTTTGGTGTTTAAACATCTTTTAATTTTCACTTGAAGCTTAAAATTTTCAGGGCCTGTTTATACCCTTTCTTCTTGTGCCATCATTTTCCTTTAGATTAAATAAACAGGTGTTCTCCATCACTGCTGTTTACTTTCCTGAAGTCTTTATGCTGTGCAATCATACTGCCAGTTAGTCTTTGTTTTACTAGACTAAAGCAAGCCAAACTCTTTTAACTGCTGATTTAAAATAGCTTCATCCTTTTCTTGATCATCTTCCTAGTCCTCTGTACATGGGTAGATCCAGAATTGCAGCAAAGAGAGTGCAGCCTCTTTTCCTTTGTGGTACATGTGCAATGAGCATCTAAAAGTAATCTTATATTTTGGGTGCACATTGTTGCCCCATCCTCCAAGCAGGACCTGGCACCCTCTTTGCCTTGAAGGATGGACTACAAGGGCAACATTTTTAGAATGACAGCAAATGAGCACTATGAGCACTCTGAGCTTACTGTCATATCAGCACAGCTCCTGCCATAGCTCCACATTTTCCATGGGATCTCAACTGTATCTGCATATTCTTTGGGATTTAGCATATCAGGAAGCACTACTGAAGGCTGGTATTAGATTAAATTTTAAGAAAAATTATTTTCCAGTAACTGAGATAAACAGGAGTTCAATAGATATGGCTGTATCTACATGAGACGCTACTATGCAGTAGCAGCAAGCTACTTGGCAGTAGCTCACTGCTACTGCACAGTAGTGTTGGAAGGCACTAACCATGACATAATGTTACTGTACACTAGCAATGAGATACCATGCAGTACTGTCAGAAAAAAACCTGTCCTGGGACACTACTGTGCAGTAAAGCCAATTATAGATTCATAGATGCTAGGGTCGGAGGGGACCTCAATAGATCATCGAGTCCGACCCCCTGCATAGGCTGGAAAGAATGCTGGGTTC
>NW_005841993.1:2154286-2157939 GCF_000455745.1 Alligator sinensis
ATCATCCCCCGTTGCCAATACCAGGTCAAGTAAGGCATTCCCCCTAGTGGGACCATGTACCTCCTGCATCAGGTGGAGGTCCTATATGCAGGATAGGAACATGCATGAACGGTGGGACTTTGCTGTCTGTGTCTCCCAGCAGATGTCTGGGTAGTTTTGGTCCCCCATGACTACCGCCTCCTTAGTTTTTATGGTCTCTGAGAGCTGCCTCAGGAGCCCCGAATCTAGTTCTTCCCCTTGGTGTCGGGGTCTGTAGCAGACCCCTACCAACAAATCCCTTTCTCCTTGCCCCCCATGTAACTTAACCCACAATCCATCTACTTTCTCCTCCTTCGATTCCGTCTTGATGAGGGTCGAAGTATATTGCTCATTGACATAGAGCGCAACCCCTCCCCCTTTCTTCCCCACCCTGTCCTTTCTGTACATCCTATAACCTTCAATATGTACCGCCCAGTCGTGGGAAGAATCCCACCAGGTTTCAGATAGCCCTACCAAGTCGTAGGTGTTTTCTGCAAGCAGGAGTGCTATTTCCTCCTGCTTGTTCCCCATGCTCCTAGCATTAGTATATAGGCACTTGAGCCCTGTGACTGGTGCCTTTTTTGCCCCCCAGCTCCGATTCCCAAAGGGCCCTATACAAGTACTAAATGACTGTGCAGTAACAACTGTGCAGTCTGCTGCTTGTGTAGATGTGACCACAATGTAAGAATTTCAGAGATCGAACTACAATTTTCTATATGCAAGAGAACATTAAGTTCAAGATGGTAATTTCACATTGCTCTAACAAAGACCATTTTCAACAGCCTTTACTGGCACACAGAGTATTTCATGATATTTTCTCCTGTATTGCTACATAATATGCTGTTCATATGCTGCCAAATCAGTTGCTTCTTCCAGAATTCTGAGCAGTTCTATTTTTCTCTTTCACTGAAGTAAGACTAGGTGTTTTAAGGATATACTGGAAGTTAACATCAAAAAACATAATATTTGCTGAACCTTTAACTAATGAGCTTCACAAAAGCAGAATGATCCACACATCACCCATAAGTTAGTCTTTTGGTTTGTTGCCATGTGTTTATTGCCTACTTGTATTGCTAAACAGAGTTCCACAGATAAAACACACACACACATGTGAACACACACACATTCATGTATGCACACACACACAATATGTAACAATCATTTGCATTTAAAGTGTCTTTGAGTGGAAGAGAAAAAGAAAAAAAGGAAAACTGAAGATGATTACTGAGGGTAACAGCAGTTGCTTCTTAGAATACCATGTGTAAATGAATGTGTAAATGAATGAATGTGTAAATCTCATTCTACACTTGCTTTTAAGGTTTCTTAGTTATACATAAGTGGTGGTAACTTCTCCATGGTAAACTCTATATTTGCTTTTTATGCCCCATTGCTTTATTTTTAGCAATGTGTTCTCTACATCTTTCCAGGTTTTAGATGGCTTGGTTCTAGGATTCTGAAGAATAAGCATTATTTGATTAAAATGCAGCCCAACATTCTGAGTGGGATACAGTACATGAAAAATCTTTATTAATTTTAATGACCTAGATTTCTAAAATTCTCAGGACAGTTGAGAAAAGGATCATTGTTATATGTTATAATATTTAATGTAATTAACATAATTCCCATAGTGTGTTTGTCAAGGATAATTATGCTTGTAATAATAACCTACTATAACCTTAAATTATATTCTAATTATAAAATGTGGGGCCAAATTCATTCCTTCACTGGCATTATGCCAGGGATGAATTTGGTTCAGTGTGCGCATAATTAAATATATGTAAAATGTTTCCTCTAGCCAAGGGTAACTGGCTGCAAGAATGATTAGAAAAAAGGAAAATATGTAGAAGTAATTTAAAAAAATGAATAATTTGCATAAAATATACCTCATTTTTATTGCCAGTCTGAGGCTACAGTGAATAAGTGAATAAGTTAGAACTCCACTCCTTATTTGCATAAAATAAAAGGAAGAACAATTTCAAACTTATTTGTACACTTGCTTATCTCATTCTTCTCTGAGTTTTCCATCATTACATTACCACTCCACTCACTATAGCTATCTGTTGAAATACTACACTAGAACAAACCATATGTTTTAAACATTGCTCCAAAATGCAACTCTGTGTTTTAAATACTGTTTTCTCTACACCCATTTTGAACAGAGCTGATAACACAATGGATAAAATGAATTCAGAAGATCAAATTATTTTGATCAGCAACCCACAGACCACTATGAACTTTCAAACTTTCATTTGGATATCTTCAGACCTTTCACTGAAATCTCTTAAAAGATGCTGAGAGCTCAATGAGATGTGTAGATCATTGACATAGCTTAGAACATCACTGATGGTTCACGTACTAGAATTTGCAAACCATTGTTCTACCCTTTGATTTACACTATGATAAACTGTACTATTGCAATGGTAAGAATGTGAAGAAAATGTTAGTGTATCACCATGGCAGGTTTGATCCAGTGTCCTATGTAAACCTCTCTTTAGTTAGTGAAATCTTACTAACTGAATGGTATGATCTAATGACAATTCTTTGCAAAATCATAATCTAATGTTGTCTGATGATGACAATAGGGACAACAATTATACAGTAATACCTTGACATTCCAATTAAGACCAAATCCCTAATACACCAGACTGTATATAAACTATTGACCAATATTCCCTGCCCAATGAGGTTTGCAGTCAAAGATAAAATTAAATTAAAGAGAAAACATGGATACAAGAACTGATACGACTTACAGTTTTCCAAATGGCACTCAGCAGTTTTCCAAATGTACTATCAATTCATAAATGCCAGCAAATGGGATAGTTTCTACCGGGGTTACACAGAGATTGGTATTATTCCTATTTTTTTTTTAAATTGTCACCAACAATCTGGAAGTGAACATAAACTCACTGATAATAAATTGCATGGTCAAACAAATATTTTTGGAATTTAAATATTGAGGAAATAGTTATATGGAGCATTTTGAATAGCTTGAAAAGCAAGACCCATTCAAGCAATATGTTTTAAGAAATTTTGTGCTGGGTTTAATAGATCCCCAAAGAAGGAATGCTTGCCAAATGTACAAAATGGGGATGGATCCTGGAAAACAGTGATTCTGGAAAAGATTTAAGCGTAATAGTGTAACTCAACAGGTACACCCAGGTACTTCTGCTGACTACATGTTTTAAAGGATATAGAAAAATGGATCAAGATGCTCAGACTATGTTTTGTAATGAGAGACTTCAAGATTTCAAGTTGTTTTTTATTGGAATATTTAGAGAAAATGCCTGGAGCAAGTCCCAATGGCTTGATAGTGAAGCCAGAAAAAAATAATTTTGAATAACATAATAAGAAGCATATACAATAATAATGCATCTTTGTAGATCTAACTAAATTTGAATTATTCTTAAGGTAAATACATGTTATTGAGTTCAGTACAGAGCAAAAAGGTCTGTGACACATGGATGGCAAGATTAAATGTTATGAAACCATAAGAATAACAGATACCTCAATCTCAAATCAGTGTCTTATATACTAGACTATCCTTGTGCCTTGCATACTTGAGTTAAGGGATTCATAGATTCATAGATGTTAGGGTCGGAAGGGACCTCAATAAATCATCGAGTCCGACCCCCTGC
>NW_005841993.1:2157962-2158280 GCF_000455745.1 Alligator sinensis
CTAGATGACCCCAGCTAGATACTCATCTAACCTCCTCTTGAAGACCTCCAGGGTAGGGGAGAGCACCACCTCCCTTGGGAGCCCGTTCCAGACCTTGGCCACTCTAACTGTGAAGAAGTTCTTCCAAATGTCCAATCTAAATCTGCTTTCTGCTAGCTTGTGGCCATTTTTTCTTGTAACCCCCAGGGGCGCCTTGGTGAATAAATACTCACCAATTCCCTTCTGTGCCCCCGTGATGAACTTATAGGCAGCCACAAGGTTGCCTCTCATCCTTCTCTTGCGGAGGCTGAAAAGGTCCAGTTTCTCTAGTCTCTCCTC
>NW_005841993.1:2159280-2181567 GCF_000455745.1 Alligator sinensis
GGACTTGGCCCGTGTGCCACGAGCTTTCAAATATTCCCGCCAGTGGCTCTGCAATGATGTCGGCCAGTGCCTTCAGCACCCTCGGATGGAGCTCATCCGGGCCTGCCGACTTAAAGGCATCCAGTTCTTCCAAGTGACTCTGCACCATCTCAGGGTCTACGCATTGAAGTCTGGCGCCTTGCTGCTGCCTCTCTACAACCCCAGTGAGAGACTTGTCATGCCCCTCGCTTAGGAACACTGAGGCAAAGAACTCGTTGAGGAGTTCAGCCTTGTCCCCTCTGTCCATCACCAATTGTTTCTGCCCATTTAGCAGGGGTCCTATTCCTCCCTAGGCCTTCCTTTTACTCCCTATATATCTAAAAAAACAATTTCTTGTTGTCTTTTACTTGGGTTGCCATCCTCAGCTCCATGGTAGCTTTGGCCCGTCTAACTGCCTCCCTACAAGCACGAGAAGAGGAGGTGTATTCGTCTTTGGTGATCTCTCCCTGTATCCACTTTTTATGTGCTCCCCTGATTTTAAATGGCTTTCTGGTATTGTATGTCAAAGTACTGTCTACTTCTTTCAATAACTAAAATAAAAAAAAAACTATCACTGTCACATTGGCATATGATTAAAGTAAGATTAAAAAGTATATTTGTTGAAACTTTAGCAATTTTAGACCCATAATGTCTCACACTTCAGGAAGATACTTACAATTATTCTGAACAGATATTTGCTTATAAAAACTTTTTATAAGTAATGCATAATTGGACACCAAGTTAGCAATCAGTGGAAAATGAAGTTGAAACAATATTTCTTCACTAATAGACTGTAGTAGCTTAAGAAAATAATAAATACATGAACATCAATTATCAATATGTCAAGAATGTCAGGCTTGTGTCAGCACTGTGATATGTTGGTCTCAAAGCTGTGAACTAAATGACACATTAATGCTCAATAGTACTGTAAGCAATACAAAGATGTCTCACCCAAGCATGATGAAGATGCAAAGTTAAAGCAAAAAGCAAAAAAAAAAAAAAAAAAAGAAACATCTTTGTGACTGACAAGCACATATGCCCACATGATACCACATCATTCTAAAGGAAAATGGCATATTGTACAGGCAAAGAAAAAAAAATGCCTAATTGCTGCAGTTACCATCTCTAGAGTTCTAGAGTGACCAACCTTTTCCACATGGAAAAATATGGATTTTGGGTTATTTTGTTTATATCTGAAGATTTGGGAAGTTTTTAATAGGAGGAACCTGGATCCCTGCTAATATCTAACCTAAACTTCCCTTCCTGGAACGTGAGACCATTGTTCCTTGTTCTGCCACCACAGAGAACAGTCTAGCTCCATCCTCTTTTGAACCCCACTTCAGGTAGTTGAAGGTTACTATTAAATCCCCTCTCAGTCTTCTCTTCTCTAGACTAAATAACCCCAGTTCCCTCAGCCTCTTCTTATACGTCATGTGTACCAGTCCCTTCACCATTTTTGTTGCCCTCTCCTGGACTCTGTCCAATTTCTCCACATCCTTTCTGTAGTGGGGGATCCCAAACTGAACACAGTACTCCAGATGTGGCCTCACCAGTGCTGAATACAGGGAAATAATCACTTCCCTTGACCTGCTGACAAAAAAAAACTACCAATGCAGCCCAGTATGCCATTAACCTTCTTGGCAGCAAGGGCACACTGCTGGCTCATATTTAGCTTATTCTTCACTGTAACCCCCAGGTCCTTTTCTGCAGAGCTGCTACACAGCCAGTCAGCAACCAGCTTGAACTGGTGCATGGGATTGTTCTATTCTAAGTGCAGGACTTTGCACTTCTCCTTATTGAACCTCATGAGATTTATTTTGGTCCAATTCCCCAATTTGTCTAGGTCACTCTGAATCTTAGCCCTACTCTCCAGTGAATCTACTACTCCCTCCAGCTCGCTGTCATATGCAAACTTGCTGAGGGTGCACTCTATGCCTATCTTCTAAGTGATTGATGAAGATATTGAACAAAACTGACTCCAGGACCAAAACCCTGGAACACTCCATTTGATATCAGCTGCCAACTAGACATAGAGCTGTCGATTATTAGGGCTGTTTAAAGCTTCGGTAGCCATTTTGATTTGGAGGATATATGGCCTGATTTGGCTGCTGAATCTCTGAATCTGAATCAAATGGGAGACTCTTTAAAAGGTCTGAATCAAATTGGAAGCCTCTGAATTGATTTGGAGAGATTTGGATATTTGGAAGGCTTGCAGCAAGCAGAAATTGAGAAGAGGGAGGCAGATGGGGAAAAGGCTGAGGGGGGAGACACTGCTCTGATATTGACATATGTAGCTGGCCAGTGACTGTGATCTTTCTTTGAGTTCCCTTCCAATCACAGTCCTCTTAGGGAGGGACATAGAAACAACATATCAAGCTGTGCATTTTATGATCCGTCTCTCTCTCGGAGCAGCGGCATCTGAAAGGCCCTGGCTTGCTATCTAGTCTCTTGGTAGCTAGTCTCTCTTCTTGTAAGTTCCAATCCTTTCCTACTTACCCTTTGTTCTTGTTAGTCTGTCTTGATTATTTCCCCCCCCACAAAAAGAAATCTGTGTTTTCCCTGACAGTGTGTCATCACTATGCAGGAAAACACAACATATATTACACACGCTCCCATTTTGCAACACATCAAACATTATGACATATGTTGGAAAGGCAGATGTCAGGTCTTCTGGCAGAGGAGGAAGAGGGGGCAGAGAGAGAGCTGCAAGTTCCACTTCCCCAAACATAGGTGCACACTCTTGCATGCCAGTGATGAGTCTTCTGCTGCTAGTGGGAGCAAGGATGTGGGAGCAGTGCCTGCACCTGCACCACCACCACCACTGACAGCACTAACCACTAGCAGCATGACATTCTCCATCCCAATTTCAGTTCCCAGCATGAGCCTTCCAGTGCCAGAATAGGAGCTGGATCTGGAAGCAGAGGAACTGAGGGCCATAGCAAAGGAAATTATGGGGAAGGAGGGGAAAGCTGAGTTTGTGCTCTACAACCTTCAAAGTTCCCCTAGAGGTAGGTCTCCTTCTCTGGAAGGCACTTCAGAGGAGGTTGTGGGGACAAGTGGCTCAGTTCCTCCTGTTGTTGTGCCTCTTCCTGGTGAGGAGGGGGATAAATCAAGATCCCCAGCCTCATCCCAGAAGCGGGTGGGTAGTGTAGTGTGAGATCATTTTGAAGTGACAGATGATCCCAGGTATGCTACCTGCAAACACTTGTGAAGGCAGATCAGCTGGGGCAAGACTGTGCAACACTTCACCACCATAGCGATGCTGCTGTCTCTCAGGAGTCAGCACCCCCTTGTCCTTGTTCCTACTCAGTCTGGTACTAGTGGGAGCATGCCCACTATGGAGTCCCTCTCTCACTACAAAGCCCCTGTCCCCAAGAAGCAGAGGCAGGCCACCCTGGACCAGTGGGGGAAAGGTGGAGACAAAGAGGGGTGAGTTCCGAAGGCGAGCGAGGTCACCCAGAGCATTGGGGAGATGAAGGAGAGGGATCCATTTTCCCATGCCAGCACTCCAACCACAAGCCAGTCTCCTTCACCACAGCCACTGACAATGTAGGCCAAGGACATGGCTTCAATGTTGAGGTCCAGAGGCACCAGACCCCACCATCACGGAGGTAGCGTGGAGGCCTCAGTGCCTACCTATCTCACCGCTGCACTGTGACCCCTTGGCCTATTGGGCAACCAGCAGGCAGGTGTGGCAGGATCTGGCCATGGTTGCCCAGGGTCACCCGTTATGTCCACCAGTGTTCCAAGCTAGAGGGTGTTCAGCATTGCTGGTGATGTTGTGACACCCCACCACACCTCCTTATATCCTGGTTTGGTGTAGCAGCTGGTGTTCCTAAAGGTGAACCTCCCACTGCTGGGGTTCCCCAATCTCCATGTGAGACAGAGTGAGTGCCACCCACCTCACTCTGCACCTATTTTATTTTTTTATTTGCTTTCAGAACCTTTAGGTGCACTTTCGCAGAAGCTCCTGCACCAATCTGCCGGAAACCTGGTGGGCCTTATGTCCGCATAAGCAGCTACCATCCCTTCTGTTTTCATCCAGCTCTGCCTTAACAGAGAAGTGATAGGAGTTTTGCTTTGAATAGTTCCTAATCACCAAGGATCCTGGTTCTCTCTGATTAAAAAAAAAAATCCCCATTTTTTTTAACTAAAAAAGTAACCCAAAATCCATATTTTCCATGATTAAAATGGAATGCCACTAATATATAGATACATATATGTCTGTGTTTCATTTTAATCATAGAAAAATGTGAATTTTGGTTCCCTTTTTTAATCTAAAAATTGGGGATGTTTTTAATCAGAGAAAACCAGGATCCCTGCTAATCACCTTCTCCTCCAAGTGCTTAGAAATGAATTCCTTGAGGATCTGCTCCATGATTTTTCCAGGGACTGAAGTAAGACTGATTGGTCTGTAGTTTCCTAGATCCTCCTTTTCACCTTTCTTAAATATGGGCACTATGTTCGCCCTTTTCCAGTTATCCAAAACCTCTTCTGATCACCATCAGTTTTCAAAGATGATGGCCAGTGACTCTGCAATCTCATCAGCCAACTCCTTTAGCACCCTTGGGCGCATCCCGTCTGGCCCCATATGTCCAGATTTACTAAATAGTCTCTAACCTGTTCTTTCACCACTGTTTGCTGCTCACATCATCTGCAAACTGCTGCCCAGTGGATTTTTTCTGGGAGCTGACCTTGCCTCTGAAGACTGAGCAAATGGCACTTAGAACATCAGCCTTTTTGGCATCCTGTCACTAGGTTGCCTCCCCCATTGAGTAGGGGACCCACACTTTCCCCGATCCTCCTCTTGCTACCAACATATTTGTAGAATCCCTTCTTGTTACCCTTTACATTCCTTGCTATCTGCAACTCCAAGTGTACTTTGGCCATTCTTATTTTATCCCTGAATTCCAGAAAAATGCTCTTATACTCCTCCCTAACTATTTGTCCATATTTCCACTTTTTATATGCTTCCTTTTCATTTATGGAAGAGTTCCCTGCTAAGCCAAGCTGGTCTTCTGGCATTCTTCTTGCACATTAGGATTTTTTTTTCCCCCTGCACTCTCAGTAAGTCTTCTTTAAATTACAGCCAGCTCTCCTGAACTTCTCTCCCCATCAGACTGGCTTCCCTAGGGATCCTGCCCATGAGTTCCCAAAGTGAGTCAAAATCTGATTTTCTCAAGTCCAGGGTTCTGATGTCCATCCTTCCTTTCCTCAGCATCCTGAATTCAATCATCTCATGGTTACTGATGCCCAAGTTGCCATCCACTTCTACATTCCCAACCAATTCTGCCCTGTTTGTGAGCAGCAGGTCAAGAGAACATGGTGCCTAGTTGGCCACTCCAGCACTTGCACTAGGAAGTTGTCCCCAGCACTGTCCCAAAACTTCCTAGATTTACTGTGAACTGCTATATTGCCCTCCCAGCAGATGTCAGGGTGATTGAAGTCCCCTGTGAGAACCAGGGATTGTGATCAGGAAACTTCTGCTATCTGTTTGAAAAAGGCCTCATTCACCACTTCCTTCTGGTCTGGTGGTCTTAGCAGACACCCACTACAACATCATCCTTGTTGCTCTCACTTCTAATCTTAACCTAGAGACTTTCAACAGGCCCATCTCTAGTTTCATAATGGAGCTCTGAGCAATCATATGGCTCTTTGACATAAATGCAACTCCTCCTCCTCTTATCCTCTGCCTGTCCTTCCTGAACAGTTTGTACCCATCCATGACAATACTCCTGTCATATGAGCTATTCCAACAGGTCTCTGTCATTCTGATCACATCGCAGTTCTGGGACTTTGCAAGGACTTTCAAATCTTCCTACTTGTTTCCTAGGCTCTGTGAATTCATGTGCAGACACCTGAGGTAACTAGTTTATTGCCCTGATTGCTCAGGATGTATGAAAGCACCTCCCCTGTTGCTCCCTCCTGCTTGCTTTTCCTCCAGGTCTCCCACTTCCCCACTTAGCTCAGGGCTTTGGCTTCCATCCCCCAGCAAACCTAGTTTAAAGCCCTCCTCACTAGGTTAGCAAGCCTATCTGTGAAGATGCTCTTCCCTCTCTTCATCAGGAAAATGCAATCTCTTCCCAACAATCCTTCTTCTTGGAACAATGTCCCATGGTCAAAGAAGCCAAGGCACGTAATAGCCTTCTTTCATCCCTCCCCATATTCTGCTTCATGCAGAAAAATGGGAGGGGGTTTGGACAAGGAAAGAGAGCAAGGAAAAGTTAGCCCAAAAATATATGGTGACCTAACTTCTCCTTGCTGATATTAAACATCCTCTCCTTCTTACTTTAATATAGTCCCACTTCTCCTGACCCTCTCAAAACCACACCTCAGACAGTGAAGTAAGTATTTTTGCTTTGTAGCTGATGTCCTAGCAGATTAGTATAAGTAGATCATATACACTTAGCCTCAACCAGAATATTCTAAATGGAAACTGCATGAAATAAAAGTCAAATACTATTTGACATTAGATTCCCATTTTTCCAAACTTTGAAAGCATATCTTAAAAATTGGATGTATTCCATAAGTATTTATATGAAAAAGCGAAATCAGCATAGATGCAGAAAATACAGATGTATAAATGTGAAAATGATGGGGATATAAAAAAAGATAGGATTATTTTTTCTCTCATTTTTAAAGCAGAAAACAAGCAATTTACAAAGTCTGTCTGTGATTATATTACTTGCCAACTATGTGTTGCCTTCAGTTTCATTGTTTAAGTATTGGTTTTTGGGATATTGGGATATTGTTTTGGGTTATTGGGATATTGTTGTTGGTTTTTTTATGTATGCCATGATGCCATATCTATACTATTCTGTATAAAAAAGGATAAAAGGATTTGTATTAAAGCCTGATAAATCAGGCAATAGATTTTTGTGCCTTGCTATCTCAAGCTCCGTGATATTTAGGCCAATTTACTTGTTAAGTGTCAATTCTCTCTGTAAAACAGGAAAGGAAACACAAACTTTAAGATAGAATATTTGGCACCTATAAGAAAGATAGTGAACTGAAAGTGGAATAAATAATGATTATTTTATGACATAACTGGTTTATTTGTTGTATTCTGTGAGGATCTGTAATAATTTATAATGAATTAAAAAGCTTTACTGACATCATGGGAAAAATTTGCTATGACTAGTTTGCCCAGTTACTATGGAGTATTAAACTGAATATGTGTGCCACTCAGCAGTAAGATTGCCAAGGTACATGTTGAAAAAAAAAATCATGTCTATTATAAGCAATTCTATCCCTAGCCATCTTTACATAGTGTCAGAGGGTTGGAAAGGTCATGTAGTCCAACTCTCTGTAGGATACATTATTTTTAAACCATCCCAGACAAATGCTTATCCACCCTCTCCTTGAAAGCCTCCAATGAAGGAGACTGCAGTTTTCTTAAGTAGTTTTTTCCATTGTCCTACTATTTTGACACTAAGGGACTTCTTTCCTGACATTTAATCCAAATCTGCTTTGCTGCAGTTTAAAAGCATTACTGTATGTTCTGCCCTTTGTGGCAAGGGAGAAGACTTGTTCTCTCTTTTTTATGGCAGTCTTTCAGATATTTGAAAACTGCAGTCATGTCTCCCCTTAATCTCCTTTTATCCAAACTAAATTTACGTAGTTCTCTCATTTTTTTTTTCTCATACACTTTACCTTCTAACCCATTATCATCTTTGTCACTTACCTTGGACCCTTTCCAGTATTTTTTTACATCCTTTCAAAACTGCAGACTCCTAAACTGCACACAGGACACCAGCTGAGACCCAAACAATTTAAAGTAAATGGAAATATACCCTCTATGCCTTATACAATACTCTTGTTAATGCAGTCCAAAATTGCATGTTTGCTTGTTCATTTGTTTTTGACAATGTATCACACTGTTGATTTATGTTGTGTCTGTAATCTAACCAGCCTGCTAGATCCTTCTCAGCATTGCCACTGTGTAGCCAATTATCTCCCATCCTGTATCTGTGCATTTGGTTTTTCTTTCCTTTGTGCAACACTTTACATTTGTCTCTTCAGAATTTCATTCTGTTTTCTGTGCCCAATTTTTTTGATTTCTCAAACTCCTTTTGAATTTACTCCAAACTATTTGCTGCTTTGCTCAGAAGGCTCTGCAAACATGATCATCAGGGATCCTGATTTTCTCTGATAAAATAAAACCTCCATTTTTTTTTATTAAAAAAGTAGCCCAAACTCTACATTTTTCTGTGATTAAAATGAATGCCACTAATATTTATTTTAGATTTAATCATGGAAAATTGTGGATTTTGTTTTGTTTTGTTTTTTTAATCCAAAAAAAAAAAAAATCGGGGATTCTTTTTATCATAGAAAACCAGGATCCCTATGATCAGGAGGCTCTTATTCTGGCTTCTAAATCATTAATAAGCATGTTAAAAAGCACCAGAACCAGGACAGCCCCCTATGGAACTCCACTTGAAACCTCCTGCTATTCTGATATTGATTCATGTATAGTTACTCTTTGCTTGTGGTTTTCAGCCAATTATCTATCCACCTAACAATAATTCTGGCTGGCCCATATTTCTCCAGTATACTTATGGGAACGTCAGGTAAGGCTTTGCTAAAAAACTTACTCAAGCTGCACTTTACTATAGCCACTGCATTCCCTTCATCCACGAAACTAGTTATGTAACCAAATAAGGGCTTGCTTTGATATGAAGTTGGTTTGATATTATTTCTTTCCAATAAATTCATGAATCAAGACAATAATATCTCTTGAGTTAGCACACATTTTAGAAAGATGTACTCCAAAACCCTGGATTTGCAGCCTAAATAATGGAAAGTCCACTACATGCCCAGATAAATAGATTTAAAAAAAATTTGACTCTCAGTGTACAAAAATGTAGACCCTGTAGCAAACCCGCCAATTTTTGGTTTTTTATTTGTAAAATGCATTCCCTCCTCTTCCCCAACCATTTCTGACTTTCTCTCTGCCTTCTCTATTCCTTATAAGTGATTACAAGTAGTACTAGGTAAGTGAAGTTCTTGTACACTATTATTGTAGTAAGCCCCTTTTTTATATATTGTAAATAGTGTTCTGTTATGGTAGTATTGATTTTTACTGTTTTATATTGTATTACATTATGTTCCTATTCTTTTGTATTAATTTTTACTGTTTTATATTGGATTGATATGATTTAGGCCTGTGTCTGTAAAGTGGTCAAGTATCCATTCCCATTTTGTTCCCATCTTGTCCCCATGCCCTGTTGTGTAAGTATGTTGCAATTCTGTAACCTCTCCCATCTAAATTGGTTTTCCTTGAATGCCTGGAGCAAGAGAGTGAATGAATGAGTGAGTGCAACACAATGATAGCAGGACCCCATACTAAATCACCCCACCATCAAAACCAATACCTGGACCAATGACCCAGCCCTTGGAACCACCCTCAGCATTCAAGAAACAAAAGACGAGGCAACCCACCATTGCGCCAAGGCTGCACATGCTGGGTAAGAACACCTGGAATGCTCTGGAGCAGGACTGACATTGCCTGGACATGCCCTCTCCATAGGAGATCATAGGTAGTCTGCCTCATAAAAAGGGGTAGTGAAGACTGATTCCTTGGGATGCCATCTTCACCTGGACCAGACCTGCTTTGCATTACGCTGCCTACCGACCCAGAGGCACTGCCAGTGACTCCCTCTGGACAACACATGCAGGTGAAAGACCCTGACTGGCCATCAAGGACCCCCTCCCAGCCTGGATAGGTAGCTTCACCCACATCCTCTCTTCAACCAAGGACTGGGACTCTGTTTCTCTACCCTACCTGGACTCCAACCCTTCCACTGAGTTTCTTTCTCCTGCTACCATTGTGTGAGTGTTTATGGGAGTGCTTGTGTGAGTATGTGTGGGAACCAAGCTGTAAAGTACAGTGTTCATTTAATAAAACTGTTATTTGGACCCCTGAGTTGGGTTTTGCTTTACTACGGTTTGGCCCTGCTCCAATCTCTGCTCCTTGCCCCTCTCTCCCTCTCCTGCTTCTGGCTCACTGCCACCTCCAACACCTGCCCCATGCTCCTGTGGCTCCAGCCATCCTGAACTCCTCTCCACCTGCAAACCACTGTTTCTTTGCTATTGTCCCATCTCCACTGCCTTTTTGCCTGATCTCTGCCACTTGCTCTTTAGTTACCAAGCACCCCAAGCATAGGTACCATAGGCACCAACACACACACACACGCTGTCACCTGAGTCAGTGTTTAACCTGTGTGTATTGTGTATGATTTCATGTCATTATCACTAGAACATGTATGTGCTTGAATTGGTGATAGGTATGCATGTGCCTAGGCTGGTAATTTTGGATGTGTATGTGCCTGAGTTGGTAGTGTGTGTGTGTGTGTGTGTGTGTGTGTGTGTGTGTGTGTGTGTGTGCACCTGGTGGAGGTGTATGCACCTAGAGTGTGTGTGCATGCCTAATTGATGTGTGTGTGTGTGTGTGTGTGTGCACGCACATTTGTACACCAAGCCCTCCTGTCTAGCAGCACGATATTGAGATCCTGAGTGTTGGCCTGACCCCACTGGGGAGCAACCCTATTGCTAATCAGCTTCCAACCATTTGGATTTTTATCCTAGGTTTGTCAGTTAGACACTTGTGCTTGGATAAATAGGCTTTAGATAAATTGATAAGTGCAGTGTAATAAGTCGCCCTTCCCAGTTCATTCCCCATTTTGCAGACTTAGTGGTGCCTTTAACTGAGATGGTAAAGGCAGCAGCCCCAAACAAAGTAAGATGGGCACCAGAAGCAGAAACAGCATTTTCAAAGGTGAGGGAAGCACTGTGTATGCAGCCATTATTGTATACACCAGACTTCAACAAACCATTTATGGTATTAACAGATGCCTCCAACTGTGCTATTGTGGCTGTGTTGGTCCAAATGGAGGAAGGAGAGGAACATCCAATAGCATATATTAGCAGAAAATTACATCCCCCAAAGAAGAATTATGCAACAATAGAAAAAGAATGTTTAGCAATCAAATGGGCTATAGAAACACTGAGATACTACCTGTTAGGGCGGAAGTTTACATTGATTACAGTCCGCTCTGCAATGGCTTCAGAGTATGAAGACTGATAACATGAGGCTGATGAGATGGGCCGTCAGTCTCCAACCATATTGCTTTGAAGTGGAGCATCATCCAGGGGTTAAAAGTGTGAGTGCAGATTTTTTATCTAGACAATATGAAGAGGAAAAGGGTGCGTAGCCTTTTCATGCAGCTGACCCACTGCATTGATTGAGCATGTGCACTTATTATTATTTTTTTTCTGTGACTATTGAACAAGACTGGAGTGTTGGGTGGGGCTATTAGGGGTTGGAGGAGGCCTAATTTTTGACGTGGTATATCCGTTTCTTCTTCTGCTTGTCTGATTGGTATACTTTGTAATCTACAGGCACTATTTGCCCTGTTATTTCATAAGTATCCTGCCATCACACTAGCAGTTTACTCTCTTGATCTGGTAAGAGCACCAGTACGTGGTCCCCTACTTCAAACTTCCTCTCTCGAGCCCCTCGATTGTAATGGGTTGCTTGCTGCTGTTGGGCCTCCCTCAGATTTCCTAAAGCTTCCTTCTGTACTGCTTCTAGGTGCTCCCTCAGTTGTATTACATACTGAACTATGTTCTGGTCTTTATTTTGTTGCTCTTCCCAGCTTTCCTTAACCAAATACAGAACTCCTCTTGGTTGTCATCCGTATAACAGTTCAAAGGGGGAAAAACCTGTTGAGGCCTGCAGTGCCTCTCTTATTGCAAACAACAAAGGTGGTATCATTTGGTCCCACTTCTCTGAACTGTCTACTACAAATTTTTTTAACATCTGTTTCAAGGTCCTGTTGAATTGCTCCACTACTCCATCAGTTTGAGGATGGTATACCGCCGTCCTTAGGTGTTTGATTCTCAGTGTTTTACTCACTCCCTCGAACACACGAGATGTAAAGTTAGTCCCTTGGTCAGTTACCAATTCCCTAGGGAGCCCCACTCGGGAAAATATCTTTAATAATTCTTCTACCACCTTGGGGGTGGACACCAGCTGCATAGGTACTGCCTCTGGATATCTTGTTGTATAGTCCATTAGGACCAAAATAAATTGGTGCCCTGCACTGCTTTTTGGTAGTGGCCCCATGATATCCACGGCCACCCATTCAAAGGGTACTTCCACCAATGGCAGTGGTACTAATGGGGCTCTTGGAGGATGACTGGGGTTCACTTTTTGGCATACAGAGTAAGAAGCGCAGTATCTAGCCACTTCTCATACTAACCTCAGCCAAAAGAATCTCCCCCTAATGTGAGCCTCGGTCTTGTCTCACCCCAACTGTTCACCCATAGGGAGGTCATGAGCTACTTTCAGTAGAGTCTTTTGATATCACCGAGGCACCAGTAATTGCTCTACTTCCCCTTCCCCACATTTGTTTCATTCCACTCTATATAGCAGATAATTCCTCACTTCAAATCTCAGGGTGGTTTGCATCAACACAGGTCTCAGCACTTCCCCATTCCACTGGGCTAGGTGTTCTTAGAAGCCATATCAAAACCCTTCTTCTCTGCTCTGTTCTAGTCAGAAATGTTCATCCTCCCACAGATGTGCTACGTCCACCTCCTGTTCCGCTTCTTCTTCTGTTAGGGGAAGTCCTGGCTCCCTGGTGAAGGCCTCCACTATAAAATCATTCCCCAGGCCCATCATGGACCTTGTGGTCATACCCCCTCTTCTCTTAGTCTCAAGTGGTCTCCAACGGGGACCTTCTCCTACCCCTGAACTCTCCTCCAAGGCTTTCCCCCTAGTGGGACTAGAGTAGCACAGTGGGGTACCTCCCTTTTTTCTCACCTCTTCCAAACTGAATACCTGAACTATAACTGCTAGGAGCTCCGGCCAGTCACATCCTAGTATCATTGGGTAAGGTAGGTGCTCCACCACTCCAACCCTCATTCAGAGTACTTTCCTACCCACTTGCACAGTGACCCACACCCAGTCTGGTCTTTGTGCCTCCCTGCACAAACAGTGAATGGTGATTTGGTCTGCCCTTTCTCTGTCTTCTCTTGGTAAGACATCTCTCTGCACTATTGTGTGGGATGAACCTGAATCCAACATTGTCTGGACTCCCTGTCCCTCAAGCCTAACATCTATCATCAGTGCTGGTCGTTCCTACCTTGGTTCCGAGTAAACCCTTGCACCATACCCACAAATGCCTGTGAGAGAAGCTTGTTCTCTCACCATGTCCCTCACCACCTTCTCTATCAATGTCTGTTGCCTTTCTGCTGGTTCCAACCCCCGTTGTTGTTCCTTTAACTCAAAAATGGGGGGTCTGTTCTGCCGTTCCTGTCTTCTTCTTTGACCCAAGGTTTCTTTCTACCATTTGGGTCAAACATTGTCTCAGGGTACCCATGACCATAAGGAAATCCCTGGTCAATGCACCACTTTAGATAAATTGATAAGTGCAGTGTAATAAGTCGCTCTCCCCAGTGCCATCTTCCTGGTCATCAGCGCCTTACGTGGGGCGCCCTTGGAGCCCTCCTGGAATTCTTCGGTCCTACCCTAATCTCTCCTGCCACATCTTGATGGAAACTATTATGCGAGCGGGAGACTGCCTATTATATTAGGGTATGTTGGGGTCTCTCCTAGGATGGCCTGACCCCTTTTTTCTCTCTAGCTAGGCCTCTCCATCCAAACCCACCAAACAAGGTTTGACTCCAAGACTCTAGCTTTTCCTCCCAGTGCCTAGAGGCTCGTGGACCCTTTTTCTGCTCCCCAGTACATCATGATACTCCCTGGCCCAGAGGCATGGCCACCAGCCCCACAGTAAGTGGGCCATAAGTTCAAAACCAGGGTGTGACCCTGTCCATTCAAACAAAAAACAATACACTTGCACTCCCAGGTGTACCAGGCCTCTCTGGCCTTTTTAAAATCATCCTTCAAGTGTCGGGGTTTGTGTCATCCCAAACTGTGCCCTTACTGGCACTCAGGTTCTCCACAGCCCTGTCTCCCTCTGCGCCTCACTATTGCCGTGGCTGTGCCCCCCAAAAAGCTGCATCCTCACTTGTGCCAGGGTCTGTGCCCCCAAAAGCCACACCCTCATTGGCACTGGGTCTCCCACTCTGGAGTGGGTCCCCAAAAAATGAGGCTTCCTCCAACCCCTAATAACCTCACCCAACCCTCTGGTCTTGTTCAATAGTCACAGAAAAAAAAAAAAAAAACTGCACATACTCAACCAACGCAGCGGGTCAGCTTACATGAACCATGAACTCTCTTTGAGTCTCAGCTCCGCACCGCCAGCTACAGTCCTGGTTGTGGATGCAGTCATCATCTCACAGGGGCTTTCGTAGCTTCCCCCTTCCTGCCATGGACCGCTTCTCAAACTTCTTCCTGGAGCTCTCAGGGGCACTGCTTCCCCTTCAGCTACTGACCTCCCTACTGCCATTCAACCCAGGGTTCTGGCCTTATAGGGATGCACCTGCTTCCTTGTGACAGGGTTAGGGTTCCCTGTCACATGCAGTCAATATAAAGTATAACCTGAAAACCAATACTGTGTAATGAATATATCTAATTACAAACAGTCATTCCCAGTTGAAGTTTGAAAATATAGATGCAACATTTACCCTATCAGCTTTGCAAGCAAAGAATGTGAAGTGCATTTCACACCAATTTTGTTTAATTTAGTAAAATCACTCCAATTTTTTTAAAACTTAAATCAAGGAAATTATTTTTTTTAATTGTGCCATAATGTTACCAAATCTATTAAATAGATCCAAAAAAGGCAGATGGTGGCACATAGGCTTTCAAAATATGCAAGCCCATATGTACTGGCTTACCTTTGAGGGTATGAAGAAGTCAATAAAAAGACCAGTTTGTTGTGAAATATGGATTCAAACTGGTTCTGTAGGCAATTAAATGGGACTTAGCTGAAATGTAGAGGCATATGTTCCAAAGAACATTCAAATTGACCCTGTGCCCAGAGCCACAAAATACATTTATGTTTATATCTATTACTAATCAAAGGTGTGACTGTAGCTTGTGTATACATAGCAGAGGCCACTTTAAATTATTTCCAGAAGCTCAAGTGGATTAGGTATCTGAGTATTTGAGTATTTATTCAGGGTGACAAGTAGGATTTGCAGTCTATGCTGAGCTGTTGAAGCAATATTGTTACTGTTACTGAGGCTAGGTAGTTAAAAAGTACTTTGGATTAATCTACATAAACTCTAGTCGTACTTTTGACAGCAAGATAGACGCACCCACAGCTTAGCATACATATATTTGCTGAATAAGGCCTCAAATTACATTTTCAAGTGAACCATACATATCCCATAATAACAAAAATGGTTAAATTAAATTATTATTTTATATTAAGGATGTATATGCCAGCCTCCATTGCCAATGGGATTGATAGTGCAAAGATTTAAAGAACTGAAAAGCAGTTATAATTTGATGGCTGAAAAACCCATAACTGCAATAAGCAAAAAAGAAACATTATAACAGTCTTAATGATTTTCACCTTGAGTGCAAGGTATATTGAATTGTCAGACCTATGCAACATTTTCATCCATCTGCTTGTCTCAAGTACTGCAAGCTGGCAATTGTTCTATGAACAGCCCAGTAGTTTAGTGGTTATTTTTGTGTTGTTTATAGAAGCACAACAGTGCTGTTTTTTTTCCTTTTCATATGTATTTTAGGAAGTATAGAAAATGCACTAGGGAAATATTTGTCATAGCCTGATAGCATTCTATGTGCCTTAAGGAAGAATAAATTAATAAGCAAAATAATAACTAATTTCTTAGTAAAAATCCATAAGAAAATGAAAAGGGAGTCAAAACAAAAACTCACATACACTCTTCATAGGGTTTGCCCTCAGTACATAGACAAATTAGGTATTGACTTTTATGTACAGTAGTGATTCTCAACAAGGATGCAAAAGTTTGCACTGTTATATGTGCAAACATGATTCACAAGATAAACCCAGGGATTTCAGATAGGAGTCCATTATGTCAAAAACATGCTGATCAGTTGTGATCTTTTCAAGTTCTCTAAAACAGAAGAATTGCTTCTTTATTTTTCTGTAGTAAAAGAATTAGTGAAAATTAAGAGCTGGCATTTTCTGAGGGGTATCTGGAGCCTAAAAATGTAGAGAATTATTGATGTAATGTTAGATTCTAATGGTAAAGAAAATATAGGCTGTGAGCATCTTAGACTTTCAGTGAAGGGATGAAATTGGGAAAGAGCCAGATTTCAGTAACTAACAATAGTGTTCTGCTTGTTATATTCATTCATAAACACTGCATGGAAAAGATTATTTAAACTAATTTTATGAATCATTTTCTAAAATGCAGCACCTAGAAAAAAAGCTATTAAAGATGGTCACAATTTTCTTCCATGGTCTTCAGACTGCATCGGCTCTTTAGAAACAAACTCAAGAAGAACCAGTGCTTATCCTAGTTTGTCCTTCACTGACCTTTCTTGAACTGGCTGTTTTTTTATTTCCTATATTTGTTCTGTTAGATTTATATCCCACCGTATCCAAAAGGCTCTGATGATACATGTCACTTTTCATGGCGGGGGCTGTTACTGCTTATCCTAAAAGTTTGAGTTGCATCCAGTAGGCAGCTGTTGCCATGCACAGAAGGGAAAATGAAGGAATTAATTAACACATTTACTGTCCTTTCTCATTTGTTCCAGCTACAGAAAAACAGGACCAAAGAAATAACTGATGAAATTACTAATATAATGGCACAGTGTGTGGCTGAAGTAACAAACATCATATATTCAGCAATAATACAATATCCTTGAAAAAAATAGCTGAGAGAGACATGACAGTTGAGGAGGCCAATGCCAAAAGGCAGAAAGAGGCAGAAAGAGAACACCCAGAAGATCACCTGGATGTGTAAAGGGAGGGAGAAGAGGAGAGGCAACCCTGCTGTTTTTGCAAGAGTCACCTGGCCTGTCTCCAACAAGAAGGCCACTGTCTCTAGGCAAAGAGTTTTGGGAAGAAAATCTGCCAAAGCCTGAACCAGCAGCTGTACTTCTTCATCACGTTGACAGTATTTCTAGTTTGTACAGGAAGAGCATGTGCATGGGAGCATTATTTCAAGACATAAGGGCTAGATCCAATAAAAAATATGGGCTAGAAATACTTCTGCAAAAGGGCTTAAGTGTAGTAATGCTGAATATTGCCAGGTCTAGCTCTTAGTTGCTCTGGGTGGCAAGTGGAAGGAGGGAAGGTTTTACCATTTCTATTGAAGTTGCAGCACCGTGCAGCAAAAAATTGGGAAAAGATAGTGAGGGGAGGTGGGAGAGACAGGAAAATGTAACCAAAGTAATAGGGAATATGGCTATGTCCTTCTGATAAAGATCACTTTGTTGGGATAGGTAACTCCATAGTTTAATCCCTTATTATAGGACTGTTTGTAAATGTGTCATCAGTCATTGGCTAAAAGTCAGAAACACAGTTGGGAGGTGTTTCAAGCACTCTCTTCCTCCCAACCTCTCACAGTTCGGAGGTGTTTCAAGCACTCTCTTCCCAATTTAAGTGCCTTCATTTACTGTTCAAGAGAGTCATCTCATGTTTTTCTCTCACTCCATGAGTGTTCTATGCCGCGCCGACATGCAGCTTCAGAGGAGTGGAGAACACCTATCCTTCCGAAACCTACCACAAGAATAACATATACATTAGTGGTTAGGGATGGTGCCAATATGGATTTGAATTTCTTGCACTGGAAAGGGCATGAAAATCAAGTTTCCCGTTTCTTGGTTCAATGTGTGCTAAAAATCAGGCTGTTATTCAAAAGCTGGAAAACACTAGTATTTCCAGAATGAAAGTAGTTTCGCTCTCTGTGCCTATTGATGAAATCAGTGATGTTAATCTGGTTTAGATGTGTTCTTCTATATATGGATCAAGTCCATTAGGGGACTTTGGTACATGGGTGCCAAATTTGTAAATCCTGATCAAGGTTAAAGCAACACCAGTTTTCTTGGCCCTGCCAAGACAGTGACAGTTCTTCCAGAACATGGCAGCCATAGCCCAGCCATAACAAGCTCTAGGTGCCAAAACTGCTTTACTAGCAATTTGTTTTGTCACCTACAGCCTGAGTGACAAGGAGAGTTTGAACTTCATCAGTGATGGGTATTCTTAAATAAAGAGATGCCAATTACCCCTTAAGTCATGAGATGCCAACTACCATCATGTCCGTCTTGTCTGTTTTCAGTTTGTTAACCTCATTCAGTCCCCACCTGTAGTCAGATACTGGGTAAGGATGAAAACTACAAGATTCAAGTTGTGGGGGATTTGAACAAGAGAGAGAGAAGAGGATATCATCAGCATACTGGTGGTGCCTCACTCCGAATCACTGCATGATCACAGCCAATGGCATCTGAAGCACATTGAACGTGTTGCCTATTATTTCATAGAATTGACTAAGACTCACCCAACAGTACTGATCCCACCCCCTTTTATGTAACAGCATAGATTTTAGAGCACTGAATTAGGAGACCCAGGCTCAGTATTCTCCTCTGTCTGAGTGTCAAAATGCACACACCCCAGGTCCACAAAGGCTTCAGTAACCATCATGAATATAAAGAAAACTCTACTTAATCTATTGAAGCCATGCCATTGTGCAGCAAAGAAAGCAAATGTCATTGGGTCCAGAGAGAAGTCATATACCGGAGAATGTTTAACTGAATTCTAGTGCCTGGGACACTAATCTGGGCCTTGCTTTCCAAGATCGTTTATATATACAGAGAGTTGCAAGAACATTGCTACCTGCCTCTTTCTTGTACCCTATAGGTACACTTAATATTCTGTTTTGGTATGGAATTAGAAAAAATAAATAAATACAGATATTGGACCAGAAGTTCAGGATCAGAATCAACGGAATTACACTGAGTTATGCCAGCACTAGGATCTAGCCCATTCTGAATTGATTGTGTGTGTAATTTATTTTCAAAATTGCCAAGTTTACATTGAACAGAGAGGTGGTGATATACCATATTTACCTAAATCTAATATTACGCTGAATTTAAGAGAACTCCCCAATAATTATATCCTAGACATGGTGGCAGAGGAGTCTAGTGTCCTCCTCCATGCTGCTGGTCCTTTCTTATTGTTTACCTCCCCTGCTGCCTGCCCTCCACTCAGTGTCCAAAGCCAACTGCCATCATCACAAGGTATCCTGGTTTTCTCTGATTTGAAAAAGAAATCCCCAAATTTTGGTTAAAAAAAGTATTCCCAAATCCACATTTTTTTGTGATTAAAATACAACACCATAAACTAATATATATATATTAGTTTCATTTTAATCTCGGGAAAATGTGGATTTTGGGTTACTTTTTTAACCAAAAATTGGGGATTTTTTTTTTTAAATCAGGGAAAATCAGGATCCCTGGTCATCACCACTACTACTATCACATGGCCATGATGGGGTCAAAGCAACCAAGTGCTCTGTGTCTCAGGCTGGACACAGCTGTGGAAAAGTTGCAGGGATCAGACGTCAGGCAGGGGGAGGCAGTAGTGGGAAGGACAGAGGTTGTGTTGCTGAGGTGGCAGAGGTTCAGAGGCACAGCAGGGAGGATCAGTAGGGGGCCAGAGGCTGAATGGTGCAGGGGCAGCAGGGATGGAAGTTGGAGCCACAAACAGCCATTTGCCTCCACACTAACACCACTGCATGGTACTTGAATCCAAGATGAGGGGCTTTTAACCTCCATGTTAAATGGGGAAAAAAACTCATTTTGATTTTGAGATAATATGGTATATCATAGGGAACCTGCATGTCATCCAATCACAGTTGTCATCTAGCTTTTATAATTAAATCTACACAAGTATAGGTGGAAAAGAATTCATCTGGAACTAAAGCCTGATTCTCAAGGGGGCTTGAGAACTAGGTGATGTTTAAAATAAAATCTAAAAAAACCTTTTGAATTCCTAACATGCCATGGCCATTCTTCAGTCTGCTGTCTGAAGCCTTAAAATGTGTATTTAATAAGGGCTTAACCCTACCTTTCTCAGCCTAAAACACACAGATTATACACATATTTTTTGAGTAAGTAATGCAGTGATAGATTTGACACTAGAATAATGTGAAAGGAACAATAAATCAATAGGTTTTACTTAATGGCTCTTTTATCAGCTGGAAGCGTTGTACAGATATGCAGATAGTGGTATTCAGTTTTGATAGCTCACTTTCAACATTTTTCCAAGTGTAAGAGATGTTAAAATATTTTTATTGCATCTAAATTGAATATATTGATTAGGAAGTTGACCTCAGACCTGCCATAATGTATCATGATGACTTGATTATTTTCTGCCAGAATCATGGCATGATAATACATGATAAAGCTATTGCAGGTTATAAAATTCAGTGGTGTATTGCTGCTACAGATGTTCCTGATGCAGCCATTTTTATCATAGTATTATAAATGTATTGTGAGTTGTAGAACACGACAGGGAATAAATCGGATAATTTAGTTTACTTTGGTTCATAGAGAGACCTCTTTAGAAAGCAGTGAGTAGCGCTGAAAAATTTAATTTAGGTGCCTAGCTTCTGTTTTACCAGCTCAGGATTAAGGGGAAGTTTAACATTTAGTAGCTGTTAATTCCAGTACTTGGGTGTCAGTAATACTTTAGCTTGTAAAAGTGAAATAAAATCAGTGAAGTAGAAGTTTCAGGTCTGGGAGTATATCCAGATTGCTTTACCTAGAGATGAGGATGAGAGTCTGAAAAATACCTTCTAATCACAGATTCCAGATTTCACTGTTCTCAAAAATAATACTTTGTAGTTAATTGTCAGTGATCTGTTCTCTTTGTTGATGCTTTATAATTTGGAGTATTGAATTTTAAAAAATATTTAATCTCTATATTTTGTCATTTTCATGTTTCATCAATCCCATTTTTAGAATTTGAAGAAACCTGACAAAGTATAATGGATGGATCATGGCTTCTAAAAGATGTCTCTCTAAATTCAGTCATTAGATCATTGCCACATTTTTATAAACCATAAATATAAATGATGGTATTTAGCAAACACAAATCTGCCCAATCAATATTCTAAAATATGAAATGGCTTGATTTATGGTTTAACTTAAATTAACTCAAGTGCCCTATTTAGACACTCCAGAAACTATAAAAGATGCTATCTAATACAATACAAAAGTGTTCTTAAAAGAAAATCCTCAACTTTAATATGGATTCAGGAGTCAATTTTTAAAGGGAAGGAAAACAACCAAGAAGCAAGGCAGATTTCAGGGTAGCACCAGACATGTTGAAACTTCCCCCTTCTCCAGTAGTTCACTGATTAGGGGAGCACTAATCCAGGATAGTGGATATGTCATATTAACTCTCTTCTGCTTAAGGGGATAACCTTTTCCACCTGAACAGTGAATGTACTTATAAGCAAGTAAAAGGAAATTCCAAAACAGGGCCCTCTCAATACCTCCTGATAAAACTATTCTATTTTGTATAGAATAATTAAATAGTGATTAAGCTAGTCATAGGGACCAAAATAAGTGGGAGTCTTTAATCTAGTGGATAAAGCACTCATATGGAAGAGGAGAGACATGAATTACAAATCTCTGGTTCAGCAAATATATAATATTAAATACTTAAACTTTCATTGGTATCAAGTAAGTTCCATGATGAGTAGGCTAAACAATTATTCTCTATTTGATTCAATGAATACTTAATTATTACATGCCAAGAAAAACAGCTTCAACTGTACAGGCTTATCTGGACTACTGTGTGCAGTTCTGCAGTCCTTATTTTAAAAAGAAGGTGAAGTTAGAGAGGCTCCAGAGTTAGGCAACTAAGGTGATAAAGGACTTGGAAAGCAAGTCATATGAAGAGAGGCTGGAGGAGCTAGGCATGTGCACCTTTCAGAAAAGGTGCTTAGAGAGGAACATGGTAGTAGTTTTCTAATATTTGAAGGACTTCAAATACCTAAAGAATGGAGAAAGGACATTTCAGAGAAGTATGTTGGCCAATGGCTTTAAGTTGTCACAAAGTAGCCTACCTTAGATTGGATATTTGGAAAAACATTTTCAGTGTTAAAATAGTGAGGCACTGTAATAGACTTCTTAGGGAAGTTGTGGATTTTCCATCACTGGAGGTGTTCAAGGAGAGATTGAACAGCCACTGGTCAGGTATTCCCAGACTTCTGGGATTTGCTGGTTTCTCCTGCCCCGCTTACATGTCGTCTCCAGATGTTTTTATGTCTCCCTCCGAGACGCTGGGTGTTGGCTACACCCAGGACTGGGGACTTTGACTGCGGTGTGCCAATGCACCTGCTGAA
>NW_005841993.1:2181598-2195780 GCF_000455745.1 Alligator sinensis
TCCAGAGCTTTCTGGCTAGCAGGTCTTGCCCCTTTGCTAAGATCAGACTGATTGCCATATCTGTGATCAGAAAGGAATTTTACTCCATGGCCAGATTGGTATGGACTGTGGTGGGGTTTGCCCTCCTCTGGCCCTCTGCCATAGGATCTCTTGAGCATATATTAACAACATATCATAGAAACATAACATTGGTTGTCATGGTTCCCTTCCTTTACCTGTGGCAGGCTAAGGTGTTAGGTCTGTGCTGTGTCATGGTTGATGGAAGTCTTATGTAGAGTTTAGATTATGGACTGTATAGGATGATTTGGATAGTGATGATGTTGCCTGTGGGAGGGGGTTGGACTAGATGTCCTCTGGAGCTCCCTTCCATCCCTTACTTCTCTATGATTCTATGTTGACTTAAATGACAGAGCCTTAAAAATACTTTTAGCTTGGTACTTAAATGTACCTTGTGTGAGGATGATGAAGATTAAAATTCTTCAGGAAGAGAAAGAAATCGTCCTTGGGTGTCTGACATAATTGCTGAGTATGCTAACTACTGAGCTAATATGGGATTTAAAGTGACACCTACCAGCAGCTGTATTTATTTTCCAAAACAGGCAAATGCATGTCTAGTGCATGAAACATGGCAGGGATTTGGCTTGAGGAAGTCATGTATTTGCTCTGCACTGTTGAGACTTTAATAGCGCTGGTCAATCCTAGTAGAAGAGATCTAGGTACATCAATAAAAGCTTTATTGATAGAAATTTTAAGGACTTGATTCAAAGTCCATTAATGCCAATGGGAAGTTCCCACTGGCTCCAACAATCAGAACTGGGGACTTAGGCACCTCAAAGCTGAGCAGCAGCTCAGTGGAGAATCTGAAGATCAAAATGAGGGATGTAAGTTGGATGACTATTAAGTTGGACCTAGATGTCTAAGACAGGAGGAACTCGCCCTCAGAATAGCTAGTTCAAATCCAGATGTCGTAGGGTTAACAGAGACATGGTGGGACTCATCCCATGACTGGGCAGTTAACATTAGGGGCTATAGGCTGTACAGGCGGGATAGAGAAGGCAGAAAAGGGGGGGGGGGGTGGCACTTTATGTCAAGCACTACACATCCTCTGCCAGCAGTATGGGGTCAGGGGAAGGGCGAGCTGAAGTGCTCTGGGTCAAGATCCAGGGGGGGCAAGGCGAGAGGGATTTGACGGTGGGGGTCTATTACAGACCCCCCAATCAGGAGGAGGAGCTGGACAGGGAATTTTCAGGCCAGCTTGCGGAGACACTAAAAGCAAGGGATGTAGTTGTCATGGGCGATTTTAATTACCCGGACATCTGCTGGGAGGAGCAGTCAGCCGGGACGGACCGCTCCAGGAGGTTCTTGGCCGAGTTGCAGGACCTCCACTTGATTCAGGAGGTGCACAGTCCCACCAGAGGAGATGCCCTGCTGGACCTGGTCCTGGCCGCAGGCGACGACCTGGTAAGAGGCCTCCAGGTTCTTGACCACCTGGGCAATAGTGATCATCGCGTGCTGGAATTCACCATCCAGCGTAGAGTGTCAAGGGCCCGCAGCAAGGTGGTGGCCCTAGACTTCAGGAGGGCCAACTTCAGTGAGATGAGGAGATTAGTGGGAGAGGAACTGGGGTCCTTGAGGGCAGAGGAACTCAGCGTCCAAGAGGAGTGGTCGTTCCTTAAGGAAACGATACTCGGGGCCCAAGGGGTGTCCATCCCGACAAGAAGCAAGGCGGGCAGGAGTGTCCAAAAGCCCCCCTGGCTCACCAAGGGTGTCCGGGAATGCCTGCTTGCCAAAAGGGTGGCGTACGCCCGGTGGAAGGGGGGTGTAATCTCCAAAGAGGAGTATACCTCCTCTGCTCGGGCCTGCAGGCGGGCTGTTAGGAAGGCCAAGGCGGAGATAGAGCTCGGATTAGCGTCCAGGATTAAGGATAACAAAAAGTCCTTTTTCAAATATATTGGGAGGATGAAGAAGGCGCCGGGTAATGTGGGGCCCCTGCAGGATATGCGGGGCAATCTGGTGGTTGCGTCAGAGGATAAAGCGGACCTCTTTAACCAATTCTTCACCTCCGTTTTCTTGTGCAGGGACCGGGACTTCCCTGCTGTGATAGAAGCCGGACGCGAGGGGATCGCCTTCAGACCTCAGGTTGGGGAGGACCGGGTTAGAGAGCTTCTGGAGGGGCTGGACGCGTTCAAGTCAGCGGGTCCGGATGCTCTCCACCCCAGGGTGCTGAGGGAGCTGGCTGGGGTTATTGCAGGGCCCCTGGCACGGCTCTACGAGCGATCGTGGTGCTTGGGCCAGGTGCCAGACGATTGGAAGGTAGCTAATGTGGTCCCCATCTTCAAAAAAGGGAAAAGGGAGGACCCGGGCAATTATAGGCCCGTCAGTCTTACCTCAATCCTGGGGAAGCTCTTTGAGAAGATCATCAAGGAGCACATTTGTGATGGGCCGGCATCCGAGATGATGCTCAGGGGCAATCAGCATGGATTTATTAGGGGGAGATCATGTCAGACCAACCTGATTGCCTTTTATGATCAGGTCACAAAGGCCATGGATGCAGGTGTCGCGGTGGATGTAGTCTTTCTGGACTTCAGCAAGGCCTTTGACACCGTCTCTCACCCCATCCTAATTAGTAAACTAGGCGACTGTGGCATAGATGCCTACACGGTCAGATGGATTGCAGATTGGCTGAAGGGTCGCACTCAGAGGGTGGTGGTGGATGGATCATATTCGACTTGGGGGGAGGTGGGTAGTGGAGTCCCTCAGGGCTCGGTCCTGGGCCCTGCGCTGTTCAATGTCTTCATCAGCGATCTTGATGTTGGGGTGGAGAGCAACCTGTTTAAATTCGCTGATGACACCAAAATTTGGGGGGAGGTGAGCACGCTAGCAGGGAGAGAGAGATTGCAGAAGGATCTGGATAGGTTACAGGGGTGGGCAGACAGGAACAGGATGCGTTTCAATACGGACAAGTGCAGGGTGCTGCACTTGGGTAGTAGGAACCAGCAGCACACTTATAAGATGGGGAGCTCCCTACTTGAGAGCACGGAGGCGGAAAGGGATCTTGGTGTCATTATTGACTCCAAGATGAACATGGGCCGACAATGCGAGGTCATGGTTGGCAGGGCTAACCGGACCTTGTCGTGCATCCACAGGTGCATCTCGAGTAGAGCCAGGGAGGTGATCCTCCCCCTCTATGCGACGCTGGTCAGGCCGCAGCTGGAGTATTGTGTCCAGTTCTGTGCGCCCCATTTCAGGAGGGATGTGGACAACATGGAGAGGGTCCAGAGGAGGGCCACCCGCATGATCCGGGGACAACAGGGCAGACCCTACAGTGAGAGACTGCGGGACTTGAACCTATTCAGCCTCCACAAGAGAAGGCTGAGGGGGGACCTGGTGACCGTCTATAAACTCACTAGGGGGAACCAGAAGGGTTTGGGGGAGACGCTGTTTCCCCTAGCCCCTGCTGGCATAACAAGGAATAATGGGCACAAGTTGATGGAGAGGAGGTACAGATTGGACATCCGAAAAAACTACTTCACAGTCAGGGCGGCTAGGAGCTGGAACCAACTTCCAAGGGAGGTGGTGCTGGCCCCTACCCTGGGGATCTTTAAGAAGAGGCTGGATACTTACCTGGCTGGACTCATTTGAGTCCCGTTTTTGTTTTTAGGGTGAGTGGTTTTGTTTGTGTTTTTGGGTTGTTCTCCCGCCCTGGCGGGGGGTCGGGCTAGAAGATCTATTAGGTCCCTTCCGACCCTGAAACTATGAAACTATGAAACTATAAGTTGCTTTCGTATCTCTCTGACAGTACTGAAAGTTTTGGGACACATCCTTTGGTCCACATTCATGCCAACAGAGGATTTGGAATCTAAGAGAGAAATATTTCTTTTTCTATTCTTTGTTCTTGTACAACATCGATATAGATTTACTCCATCATATCATGTTAATGCTATATATAAACACAATACCACCATGCATGCTATTCCTATGCTTATGGATCTAAGAATTCTTAGATAAATAATTAAACTAAGAATGTGTGTTGCACTATAAAAGAAAAGGGAAATGACTAAAGAAACTTGCTAAGCACACTCCACTAACACTTTAGACTAAGTGAAGTACTGAACATCTGATTTTTGATGGTACCACAGTACTTACCTGAACTGAATAGGGAATTAAGGTGTTGAGTAACTTGGATAAGGGTTTGCATTCATATGCTGTGTTGATTATATACGGGTCGTTCATTTTAGATTACTCAGCAGCATAAGAACATAACTGTCACCTTCTGGGTCAGGCCATAGGTTCACCCTGCTCCGTATTCTGTGTCACACAGCGGCAGAGAGTGGATACTGAAAGGGAGAGTGAACTGGGTGTGACCAAGCTTTTTTCCACTGTTCCTTTTACACTTGCAGCCTCCAGCACTTAAGATCAAGGAAGTTCTAATACAGGGGCTATACCCCTAACTCCCATGCACAACAGTATTAGCCCCACTTCTCAACAGATAGTGCTTAGGGATCATTAAAGCACAGTTAACCCTTAAACGAAACATGAAAGATGAACACAGACAACTCAGAATCAAAGTCTAACTTTATTACTACAACAAATATTGTTTTAGCAGTTTCTATATTCAGAGAGAGAAAAAACATTCAGTACAATAATTTCACCCAATCCCAGATGTTACTTTGCTCAACAGAAAAGACAACCACTCAGTTCCTGAAAACAAAGGGTGCATCATTGGCTGGGATGGTCCAGACAGGTGTTGAAGGCTGGATTTATGATGGAAATACATTTAATTTTCTTGCTGACCCCTTTTATACTTTTCTTCAAATTCACTCCTTTGGTGACTCTTTGCTTTTGGATTGGTTTCCCTGTGGTCAGCATACTGTCCATATCTTATCCTGTCAGCATATTGCTTTGTTCAACAGACCCATTACAAGCACACCTCTTAATTTGGTCTTTTTTTCCGGTGTCTTACTTTGGGTATTGTCCATTGGCTCCCTTATCACCTTTCATTAACATATCCAATCATTTAAGCCCTCTGATCCAGCTGGTTAGTGCGAACAGTAAAATTGAGCTGGTAACAAAACTATTACTATGTTGTATTAGAAAAACTTCTCAGTGATAGGATAGAAAAGAAAAGAAACATCATGCAAGCAAACTCAAGGCCATAAACTGCTGCAAGAGGCAAGGGCAGCTGATATTGCAAACACCAGCAAAATGAAAAGTTCAGATAATAATAAGGCTGTACTTAACTTAAGGAATGATTAAATAAGGCTGAATATTTTAAAAAAATGGTTTAACAATATTATAATTCACCACTATATAAACAGGCGCAACTTTAAAGCATAAACTATGACAAGCTACCGAAACAATAGCTACTGATTCCCCCTTTCCTCCAAAAATGTGTCCAATCCCTTTTTGAATCTGGCTAAACTGTCAGGGTCCACAATATCTTGTGGCAATGAGATCCACACTTTAATTACATGCTATGTGAAAAATAATTCATTTTGTTACTTTTTAATTTACTACCTCCTATTTTCAGTCTGTGCTTCTAGTTCTTGTATTGGGAGAGATATTGAATAATAAATTCTTATTTGTCTTCTCTTCATCTTTTAATATTATGTAAATATGGTACATATATGAATAGGCCTAGCCTCTTTACACTTTCCTCATATGGAAGCCCTTTCACACCACTAATCCTCTTTGTTGCCCTTCTCTGTACCTTCTTTAGTTCTTTTATACCCTTTTTGAGGTGTGAGGATCAAAACTAAGAGCAGTATTCAAGGTATGGACGCACAGTGGTTTTATGATACTTTCAGTTTCATTTACAAATCTCTTTTTAATAATTTAATTTTTTCCCCTTTTTGACATCTGTGAAGCATTGAGTTGATGTTGAGTTGATGTTTTTTAGCAAACTGCCCACAATAGCTCCCAGAACTCTTTCCTGTGTGGTAACAGCAAAAGTAGAGCCCATCATAATGTAGGCATAGATTCATTTACTTTTGCCCATGTGCATCACTTTACGCTTATCTACACTGAATTTTATCGGTCCATTAGTTGCCTATTTTCTCAATAGTGCCAGACTCTTCTGTAGTTCCTTGCAATCTGCTTTGGTCTTTAACATCTTGAAAAAAAATGTCATCTGTAAATCTGGCCATCTCACTACTCACCCGCTTTTCCAGATCATTTATGAATACGTTAAACAGCACTGGTCCCAAAGCAGATCATTGGATGACCCTACTATTCCTTTCTTTCTATCCTAAAAATTGACTATTTTTATTCACCCTTTCTTTTCTATCTTTAAGCCAATCCACAAATGGACCTTCTCTGTAACCCCATGACTTCCTAACTTGTTAAGAGCCTTTGATGGGAGTCCTTTTCAAAAGCTTTTTGGAAGTCCAGCTAGACTGTGTCAACTGAATCACCCTACTGCACCTGCTAATTGACACCTGAAAGAGTGTAGGTTGGTGAGGTATGATTTTCCTTTAACAAAACCATGTTGATTCCTCTTCAGAAAGTCACGGTCTTCCATGTACTGAACAACTCTTTTTTTATGATTATTATTGTTTCTACCAATTTTTCAGAAACAGAAGTTAGACTTACCTGCCTGTAGTACTCTGGGTCCCTTTTAGGGTTTGTTTTTTTTTAAATATGGGGGTCACAATGGCAAACCTACAGTCCTCTAGTACCAAGACAATTTTTAGTGTTAGCTTACATACTACAGTTAGGAGTTTGGCTGAGGTCCTTCAGGATCATAGGGTGAATGCGATCAAGTCCTTTTGATTTACTACTTTTTAATTTATCCTTTTGCTCTATGTGGTGTCTATTGAAACCCTATTTTTGGTGAGCTCCACTGACTTGTCCCTAGAGAGGAGTGAGGGAATCTTCCGAACAATTTCCACAATGAAGACAGATTAAAAAAAAGTATTTAGTTTCTCTGCACTGGACCTATCATCCTTTAGTACCCCTCAACATCCTGATCATCCAAAGGCACAATTCATGCCCTGAGAGGTCTTTGACTTCTAATGCAGTTAAAGAATATACTTCTAGTCTACTTCTAAGGTACTTAAAGATGAAAGTCTTTAGGCACCAATCAATTTTTGAGCATACCCAGGAAAAAGTAGACAATTTATCAAATCATCAGAGGGTTTTTTTTGTTGAGCTGATGATAGCAGCATATTTGCTTATGTCATATTTATTTGTTCATCTAAACTATGCTTCTGAGTTTTTCACCCTGTCTAATTTTAAATGTATCTGTTGATGGGGATTTCACTAGTTTCCTTTGAAGATTACTCCATAGTCAAAAATAGCACATCATCAAAACGTTGTTTTTTTTTCTTTTAATGATGGTTGACCTACATTGAAGTTTTAAAGTCATCACATTTTTCTTCTTATATTCTGTTGTACAGCACTAAACAATCATTTTCTAGCTGATGTCTTCTTGCTTAAGGCATACATTTCATTAGGTGCTTGGTATTTTTCTGATTAAACATTCCAAGGTGAATATTCAGTGGAACTGCATGGCATTAACCATTCACTTCCCATTAATGTTATCAGAAGCTGCATGGTTAATTGAATCTTTAAATATTTGTGAATCCAGGTCTCAAAGAAAACATTGTGTGTGTGTGTGTGTGTGTGTGTGTGTGTGTGTGTTGTATCAAAATCATCTGTCTTCTACCTTATGTAAGTACTCAGTATTTTATTTAAATTATTTAAGATCATAAACACCTGCTGACTGGAAGATATTATAAGCCTGATCTCTAGTGACTTGCAGCTCAGAGGAATCAATTTAATTGGACTGGTTAATTTTCTGTAATGAGTCAAACTCTTCTACTTGCTTCTAATAAATGGTTCTACCTCTGAAAGGATTTCTTCCATAGACAGTGTACAGACACTAAATAAATCTGTCATTAATTACTATACCTTTCTTTCTGAAACTACTTTGCTAACTCTTTGATGATTATTAGACAAAACAACAATGGATACGAACTGTATGCCAAGGAGGTCTGAGGGGTAGCATGGAAACAGCGAAGAAACAGCATAACTAAAAGTGATAGGATAGCCAGGATATACCTGAATAGATTGGTGCAATTATAAAAGTACATGACCACAAACTTCTTCCTAAAGTATCTCTCCCGCTGTCTGAAGAAAACAAATGAAAATTAATTGTCTTTAACTTAATTCATTGATATTGCAATATATTATATTTTTTTTTAAATGCCAAAAACCTTACAGTAATATTCTCACAGCCAAGGGGCTAGTCATACTAACACACATATACTTTTGTTCTTTTTCCTATCCATTCTTTATTAGTATTTCTCCTGCATGAATATGCCAGTTATTTCATTTGTCCTATAATAAGGCAGAATGACAGATTAATTCTCACAGGGAAAAAAAAAAAGCAAAATAAAATAAAATAAAAAAGCCAGTATAACCTTCTTTACTCACATCAAAATATATATAGTTCTCTTTGAAAGCTACTACTCCTATTTATATCACATGCACTTCACTAGCTTCTTTAGCATATAGTACCAAACAAGTTGTCTCAAAAGCTGATCATATGACAGTATTTTAACTGGTCTACCATCACATCATTTTAATTGTTAAAGTGCATTTTAAAGTGCTAATGCATCATTTTAAAGTGCATTAGCCTAATTTACTGCATAGTACAGGTATGCATGTACACATATGTGCACTTACTGCTCAGTAAAAATGGCTAATCACGCCTAAATTTGATACCTGTATTTACAAATGCAGGTATCAAATTAAGGCATAATTAGTTAAAGGGCATTAACAGACATGTAGGTGTGACCTGACACTAACTTTAGCGATGGATCTGCCTAGCCAATAGAAGGCCTCCCTGAGCTAGCCGCAGGGCTCCTGGCTGGCCACCTCTCCTACCCCAGGACTGGGCTGCTCTGTGGCAGCACCTACCTACAGGCTATAAAAGCCTCCATCCATTTTGAGCCCTGGGACATATGCACCAGAAGCCTGGAGTGCTGCAGGTCCTGTGTAGCCCCCTGGACAGGATCCAGGCTGCATCTGCCAGCCTGTCCCCTAGCCAGAGATCCTGCTTGGCCGCAGGTGAGTGTTGCAAAGGGCTACAGCCTGCTGCACCCCATGCCCAGCTCTGACAACTCCCCAGGGCTGCTGCCTGACTTTATCCTGTGCTTGCAGGTGCTGTGACACATTTGCCTATGCCATGTGGCTCCCACTCCCTGGTTGTGCCCCTCTGTTTAGCACTGATGGTCATTGTGTAGGGACTGCCTGCACTCCCCTGCCCCTGTCTCCCCCCCACCCCACCCCATCACACAGCACACAGAGGCAGGAAACATTTCAGAACTTTATTAAACAGCCTGGCCCCAAAGCTGGGTGGGTCTGGGCCTCCCACATGCTGAGGAAGGTGTCAGTGCTGGCAGTGATGTCCTCTTCAGCAGTGTGGGGCAGGAAGATGTAGCACTGCCACAGGTAGCCCTTCAGGTAACAGCAGAGGCTGTGGGGCAGTCCAGAATTGCCCCCTGTGCTGTCATAGCTCAGGGTCCCAAACCAGAAGTGCAGGTATGTCCAGGGCACCAGGAGGATCAACAGCAATAGGGTGTAGTGGCTTGGGCACACCTCCACCTGAAAAAAACAGCTCATTGTTCACCACCCAGGGCACATGCAGTAGGGGCATACTCAAGGTTCAGAAGTGGCATGGTGGGGGCTGGCGCTGGGGTCCCTCCCCAAAGAGGCCTCCTGAAGGGAGGACAGGGATGTGGCCAGCCCTTTGACCCAGTTGTCCAGGAGCCCCATGCACCCTGACCCAGGGTGCTATGGGCTTGATAGGAGCACAGAAGAGTGGGTGGCCTTCAGGAAGAGAAGTGGGGAAGTGGGATCTGGAACTGTGGCAGCAGGTGCTGCCAGCAGCTTGGCCTGTCCTGCCCTGGGAAGGGGGTTGGGGAGGCAGGATGCCTGTAGCCAGCACCCAGCGACTCACCAGCCCCTGGGGAGAAAGCAGGGATAGGGGGATCATGTGGCAGCCACCTGGATTTGGGGCTGCCCAGCCCAACTTACCATGGTTCCTGTGCATGCGTGCATGGCCGACCCCCGATCTGAAGCAGGGAAATACACAGCCCATAGAGCTGAGCATCCTATCTTTGAAATGTTGCAAACTCTCACAAAAGGCCTCTGTCTCTTGACTCTGCAGGGCCAACATCTGTACACAGGGGAGCAGCCACCAGCCTCAGAGGCTCTGGGTCACCACCACCCAGTGCTGGTGCCGTCTGTACATGCTGCCTGTATCTATGCCACACACAGGATTGGACCCTCCTGCTTAAACAGCTGGTGGAGGTGGCCAAAGAGCAAGAGGAACAGAAGCAGGCATGGGAGGCATGGGAGCAAGGTTTGTGGCAGGAGGACATCACCTGGGAGACCCTGTGGGAGGAGGTGCAGGCCTGGACCTAGAAGGAGCCCTGTGCATGGCTGGAGGCCCTGGAGCAGGAGTATGTAGAGCTGTTCCTGGGCACCCAGGCCCAGGTAGTGGGGGCTGCAGGCACTGACCACCAGGCCCTGGTTACCCTCCTGGGCCTGACAGCCACATCCTTGCCCCCCACCACTCGGCTCCCATCCTGGGCCCTCCAGAGCACCTGGATCCCAGCCATCACTCCACAGCAGGCCCTCACCAGGCTTTGGGAGGAGGTCTTTTGGTGCCTCTGGTTGCTCTAGCCCCTGGCACAGCCCCAACTCTGGTCCCCCACTACCCACCTGGGACCAGCTCTGCCACTCTCCCTGAGGCCATTTGGCTGAAGATGCAGAGATGCCAGGTGTAGAACCACAGGGGGACACTGGCCTGTACTCAGGCAGGCATAGGTAGAGTGACCTGCCAGAAAGCACGAGCCCACTGCCCGCTGCAGTTGCCACAGCCCCCCAACCCATGGAGAAATGGGCCAAGGCTGTGATGGTTTTACTTTTGGAAGAGGGTTTTTTATTGATGATGGGTGGGGAGGGTGCTGGAGGGGCACAGTGTATTGGGGAGGAAGGGGAGGGATGTTGGCGGGTGCTGTGAGGATAATAAAGCTCTTTCTTGGGTGTGTTTCCAAGATACCTGCCTAGAATTCACAGCTGCACTGGCTTCAACATGGCTGCCAAGTGCTGGCAGCCATGTGGCCGGAGGCTGGAGCTCCCCCTGGTGGCCACAGGTGCACTTGGCAGGGCTACAGGGACTTCCCACTAACTTTAGGGTCAAGCCCCTGCATGTGTAAACACCTGTCAAAAATTGCTTAGTGCACATTAGCTTAATGCACAGTAAATTTAGTCACACTTATTTACACATATTTATGTGCCCTTTGTTTAATAACATTGGTCTGTGGTGTTGAAGGTTACCTGTTAAGTGTGTTCTTTTATTTCAAATATATTTTTAGCTATCTGTCAAAAGAAACCAGGACTAGGAATATTTAGTTTGTAAAAAACATCAAATAAATATATTAATAGAAAAAAGCAGAAAAGATAGTTAGATAAGAATTGGAACCCATTATTTTTCTTTGGCTATGTCTAAGATAAGCACTTAAGATAAGAGCATAAGTCTTGCTACATTCCATTTATTTTGCTTATTTTAAGGTGGCCAAGGGAAAGTCAGCCTACAGTTTACTACTATTAATAATGGTTGAAGGGAGAAAAAAAAAACATCATAGATAAGGCACTACACCAACACACCAGAGATAATTTCACATCTGTCTCTGCTATTTATAGTTGAGGCAGGAGGAGGTGCCTCCTCCTGCCTCATCTATAAAATGAAAAGTTAATAAGATGTATTTTCTCCAATGGAATTTTAATTCAGACTGTAATTAAAGTCCCCTGATGAGTATGTGTTTCAGGTCCACTACTGCTTGAGGCCCAGAAGTTGAAAGTTGTTACAACCCAAAGTAACCAAGTTTTAGCAGCTGATCCATTTTACTCCAGAGCCTGACCATTCACTTCTGTGATGGCCTCTATGTTGGCACCTACTGGGGACTAAATCTGAAGTTGCCTGAGCTGGAAAACATAAGAACCGTTTTGTTGATTATACTCAACAGAAAATTATAGAAGTACTTTAATGAAGATATATAGTAGCCCCATTTATACATGTGCTTAACTGCTGAGTAGCCTAATTAGCTGTGGAGTAAAAAGTTACCATCTACACATGTGATGCTATGAAGATGCAGTAAACTAATTAATGCTGCCATAAGATAATACTGTCGGGGACAGTATTATCTTATGGCAGGGTAATTAACTGCAGTTATATGAATATGTAGACACTAACCACAGTTTTAAATTGTTCCCAGTAAGCCCAGCCAGAAAGAGGCCAGACTATTGCCTCCCACCTACACATATGGCTTGGCATTTTCAGCACCCTGGTGCCACAGTCAGGCCCCCTGTTGTCCAACAGCATCTCCTGGGGCCCATGACCCTGTTCTGCCTTGACTCAAATTTTGCACTTGCCCCAGGTCTGATCGACAAAGCTTTAAATCCAGGGGCAGATCCAATGGGAATGCGGTGCGGCAGTTGCAGCCCCCTTTGATTCATGGATCCACCCACAATTTTAAAACCAATTCCCTGGCAGTGCAAGCAACATTTCTATTCAGGAATCACTAAGGGAATCAGTTGACTTTGTGACCCATTATAATCTACTTGATTCTTTCAGAACACTCTATCCCACATGTGAAAATGACTCACTCTCCTTTTTAATGATTTTTACAAGTTCCACTAATGAAGCCATGATTTCTTCAGCAATTCTGGTGGCCATTATCTGCTTCTGTAAATGTATCTCCTATTTCACTGCCTTACAAGCTGTTTTTAAATCTAGTTAGTAACTATACCTCAGGTGTGGGAATGTGAACTCAGATGTTCATTAACTTGGGTGTGGAAATAACGTTCAGTGAACCAATAGATGCATTGCTCAAGAAGGTTGGATTTTGTTTTATGAATCTGAGAAAGAGATGTGCATTTAATTCTATTGACTACAGAAATTACATTTTTGATTATTTTGACTAGTTTGTTGTGTTTAAATACAGAATTTATTGCATAGAAAATTAATTCAAATTCTTATAATGTTTCTTTTGCTTTGATCATACTGAATAATATAGACCTAAATCCCTAGCATGTTAATACAGCTTTGAGTTTCTTTTTAACTGAATAATAATTGGTGTTGTATTATATGTGATAATCAGGGATCCTGGTTTTCTCTGATTTAAAAAAAAAATCCCCAGTTTTTGGTTAAAAAAGAAGCCCCAAATCCACATTTTTCCATGATTAAAGTGAAACACCACTATATATAAAGCTATATATTAGTGATGTTTCATTTATATCATGGAAAAATGTGGATTTGGGGTTACTTTTTTAACCAAAAATTGGGGATTTTTTTTTTTAAATCAGAGAAAACTAGGATACCTGGTGATAATGGACCACAGCATCCCCACCTCACTTTTTAAAATCGTAGGTCTTCCCATGTTTAAAGTGCTTTTATGCCTGATTCAATCAGGGGCTTCAACCTTAGTTTCCCACACAAGTTTTATGACTACATTTTTTGTGTGTGGCCCCCATTTGATTAAACTGCTTCAGTTTTTTAATATATTTGCTGATGTAGTGACTCAAAACTGAGTTTCTCATACCCTTGTGAGTGCTCTATACACTGGGGTATAGAGTGTGTATCTCTTTTTGTCCTACAGCAAGTGTAGCAGACTGGTGTTTACAATCACACAAAATTTCTGTGTGAATGTGTTCATGTTATAATAATGTTGGGTGCCTCAGTTTCCCTGACTAGCTTGTGCAAGAAGAAAGGAGTTGATTTTGTTTGCAACCAGGCCCATGGAAATCTACTAAAATGCACTATTAATGGGTAATGAGTAGGGACCTAGTTAAATTGCAAGATGGCTTCCTAGTGTTGGCAGCTGCTCTGGCTTCAACATGACTTGCAGAAGCATGAAAACAGCTATTTCTGTGATCACTGCAAAAAAAAAAGAAAGCATTTCCTGTGATTTTGCACAGAATCTTCCTGGAAAAAAAGCTTACCAGAATACGAAGAAAACGTTGCAATCCCTGTAACCATAAAGCACATGCTTTGAGAGACAGTTACTGAGAAGCTGAGCTAGTCACGAAGACTCAGTGAAGGCACCAGTCAGGAAAATGAAATAGTTTTGGTGTCACCTTTTAGAAAGCCAGATGAAATGCTGCAGGAATG
>NW_005841993.1:2195811-2199282 GCF_000455745.1 Alligator sinensis
AGGGATTGCTCTCTCAGACAAACAGTGGTGAGGAGCAGGGTCACCAGGCCCCCTTCATCAATTAGCAGCAAGAGGGGGATAACCAAGAAGAGACCACAGAATCAGCTCCATGTACCATGAATGGCCCCTCAAAAATCCCTTCATCACCGTGATGTAGGTAGGTTCCCAGTAATGCACCACCAAACAAGAAGGAGCTAATATGTCTATGCTGGCATATTATTATAGACTGCAGGGCAGCACCTAAAGAGATTCTCTGCTGTTTCTGATACCAGGAAGGTATTTCAGGTTTTTTCTTGGAAAAAGAAATGTGCAGTGGCAAACAAAACAAAGAGAGAAAGGCAGGAGAAAAGTAACCTGAAAGTTTGAGAGGGAAAAACTGGAACTTTTCCCCAGTAGCTTACCTGAGGGAGATGGTTAGGGCAGCAGCCCCAGGGTCACCTCTGGGGCTTCCACCATTATCACAGTAGCAGCCACCACTGCCCCATACATGAAGTAATTCTTAAGAAGCTCAAATCACTAAATAAAGGATTGATTCTGGGCTATGGATCTGTACTTGAAGTTCATTAGTGTCTAGGATGAATTTAACATTTTATTTTACTATTATTATTATTTTTATTATTATTATTATTTCTGAACTTCTACATGAGTTGTGATGCACATCTCTCCCTCCTAATGTCCACAGAGTCATGCATATAGAAATCCCTTTAGATAGTAGGGCTGAGAAAAGAACATTATTTGTGCCACTAAGTTACAAAACTTTCCATACAAAGAAACAGTCATAATTCTGTTATTTTCAGTTCAGGAAACAAAAATCATCTAACTAATCAGGCTTTTGGTAAGGAACTGATGTTTTTTTTTATTTTTTTGTGGAAGCTACTTGCAAATTAGTTGCTGGGTTTGTCATTTGATTAATGGTACTTTTAATTCATGGCAAAAGCATCTAGTTTGTGAGACAAGTGCCTTTTTTTGTTCATTGGAAATCGAAATAAATTAAATATTTTGTGCGATTAGGAGGCTCACTTGCTTTGTATCAGCAGAATCAAGTCATGCAGCTGCTGCCTGGTTGATGTAATATTTCTAGACTCTCTGTATCAGAAGAAATTAATAATACAAATTGCAAAAGTATTGTAATACAAGATGTTCCTATCTCAGAAATGAGGGTAAAGTATGCTTTTAAAACTACAACGAACCTAGGAAAATATTAACTATTTTTAATTTTTTTAGAAATGTCATATTTATCCACAGTCAGTAACTGGACTATTTAATTTAGTTGTTTTTTTTTTAAATGCATTACAATGTGTTGGGTAAAAACATTTCATATCAGATATATCATGATGGAATTTTGGGGGTCAGATGAATTGCACCTGAAATATTCCAGTCAGGTGTTGGGACTTAGAAATCATCATTTTAATAATGTGATGTATAACCCACTCTAACCACTCTTTTACACAGTACATTAAAAGCCTGAATAAGCACTAAATCATTCTCTTAAAAGTGCAATGCATAATATTTTGACTGATTTTTGTAATTCCTTTACTGAAGAGTTAAAGGAAGAGTTAAAGCAAAACAATCTTGCTTTTGCTGTTAATGCTGTTCAGCAGTGCAATGAATATTTGAAACCAATGCAGCCTCTCCAAATATACAGTGATCATGAAGGACTCAGTTTTGATAGTTCATACATAATTTGCTGTATGCTTAGGGATGGGATCTTCAGAATCAAGTGTTCTTCTGTTAAGCCTCCATAAAATTAAAGTTGTGAAACAGGTTACTACTACATGATGAGTAAGAAATGTGAATGAGAAAGAGGTGGCCAAATTACACAAGGGAAGATGATAACACTGGGCATGTCTACATGAGATGCTAAATTCACAGTAGACTAATTTTACTGTGCATTAGTGTGTCAAGACAAACACCATGCTATTGTGCTAATGTGCAGTAGAGTTAGTCTGCTGCATTAACATCACTAAAAAAGCATATGCTAGTGCTACTGCACAGTTGTGCCCATTACTGTGCATTGAGTTAGTAGCTGTTATTATAAGATGTTTATACACGTGCTCTGGGAGGCAGGGGGTGGGGGAGGCACTTTAATTAGAGAATCTCCAAAACCCACTCTAATTAAACCACCTGGAGTGTCATGTGTATTAGTGTCCTTGTGCTGAACAATGACATTGGGGGCACTTTAACTAAAGCCACCACCTTTTTTCAGTGCAGGGATGCTGATACACATGACATTGGAGCCTGGCTGAAGCACAGTAATTATGCTCCAGCAGACTCAGTTAATCAAGTCTCCTTCAATACGCTGTAATTACAGCACATCAGAGCAGTCTCGATGCGTGTGTATAGGTGCCCACAGGTACTAAACTTAATGTGCAGTAACTATGATGCATTAACGCATGTGAAGACACACTCATTTTAAAATAGAAGAGGGTTGGGGCATAAAAGTAATGAGCAGATGGAAACAGAAAAGTGGTGAGGATGGAGGGTTAGGTGAAGCAGTACATGGGAGTAGATCTGTGAAGGTTCTTACAGATGAAGTCTGACTTTGATGAAGGAAGTGGGAGGGTTGAAGGGCTGGAAGTTACTTTTAGCAGCCAAACTTGGGTTGGGCTGAGGGGAAACAAAAGATAGGTGATGGTGTCAGAGAGGTCAGAGCTCCAGGAGTCAAGATAACAATGACAAAGACAAGGGACAGGTTTAATGGTGGGTGTGAAAAGGCAGGCATGGGAAGTAAAAAGGACTGACAGCCAGAGCATGGGGTGGAAAGTACAGGGTAGTAAATAGCATAGGGGTTGTACCCTGGGTGGTGGGGAAATCAAAAACAGAAGAGGAGCTAGAGAATTAATTTCAAAATGAGTTGATAATAATCGAAGTTATAGATAGATAGGTAGATATTCCCTTCCTCAGTAATAATTTCTCTCAGGTTTATACCACACTAGGAAAGGAATGCATGCAAGGAAGGGGACTGTGCTCCTGTCTTTCCCATGATTTGCTGGAAAGAACATTTCTATCATTGCACCTTCATGATGTAAGCTTTGGTTTAAGAGGTTGTGAGCAATTCAAAATTTTCATGGAATATCTGAGATATTAAAGAGTGGGGGAAATTCAGAACAATTTTCATTTTTGCTGATGCAAAAGACATAGGTAAATCAAAATCACAAATTACCTATCTTTTGTTTCAAAAAGGAGGCCCTCTCTCCTAGGCTATATACAAACATTCAGGAATGTTAGAAGGAGGTTAGATCAAGTTAAAATAGCTAACCAATCTAAGGTACATTGGGATGGGGGCGGGGCTAGCATGGAAGTTGACAAAATCAGGAGGAATTGTAGGCTCCAGGAGGGATCAGGGGGTCTCTGGAGGGATTGGGGGTCAGTGGGGAATCAGGGGTTTGGGGGGCAGGAAGAATCTGCAGGGTGTTGGTGGGGTCTGGAAAGATATGGCAGGGGCGGGGGGGGGGGGTGGGGGGGGCCAGG
>NW_005841993.1:2199313-2207139 GCF_000455745.1 Alligator sinensis
GATGTGGGGGGCTGTCTCCACATTCTCTGCCTTAATCTTGGAACTAAATGTATATTCAAAGTAATGGGTGGGGGGGGTTGTTGTGGTCCACCCCCTCCCCCCACCCCAGGAACATGAGCTGGGTGGGGAATAAGATCACACTTCGGCATGTGATAGATAGTATAGTATCTGGCCCATAAAGTATACTTGGAAGATGGTATGGTAGCACACATGAAGTTGGGACTGTTTTCAGTTTACCTAGTGAGTATAGCATCAATTAAATACACCTCTGAAGCTAGATTTGTGATTTAAAACTGCTTTCTCTTGAAGACAGTCTACTTTACATGTCATCTTGAAGAAAGCTGTTGTCTAAGTAACGAGATCTTCTTTGCTTACAATATTAGGGAGATTAAGAAATACAGCAATTGAAGTTTACTGAGGCTCACCAGAAGAGAAAAGGAGGTACCAGGACCCTTCTCAAGGCAGGAGTCCAGAGAGGTGAGGGGAATACATATAAAAGCTGTTTTCAAATCCTGAAATCAAAAATGTTACTTTCCTGGTTAGCTAGCAACCAGATTTAAAAAACAAACAAACAAACAAAAACCCTTGGATTCAGAGTTAAACACTTCAAGGCTGGAAATTATTTGAATCTGTTATTCTGGATCAGCCCCCTATTCTGAAATAAGTGAGCATGAATTTAATACAGAATATGAAGAGAAGGCATCTAGTATGGAATGAAAGTGCATGGGAAAATCTGCAAGAACATGAAGTCAGCTGAAGACAGTGGGAAAGAGTCGTCCCAAAGATAACTTTTGGGGGGCACATACTACAGGAAGAAAGACAGGTATTTTTTGTTTCCTTACTTGTTTTAGTATATCATTCTCCTTCTTCCCTCATGGTCTTACATTTTTTCTAGTTTTTATGTGGAAAGATGATAAGGATGTGAAGTGTTGTCACATCTTTCAAATGGACTCAAGCGTCAAATGCTCATTTTTGTCAGAAGGTGTCAAAGTTAGCAAGATCAGAATTTCTGGAGGGGGTAGGGTGAGGGGAAGATCATATATGGACTTTTCCTTCTTCAGCAGCATATGGATTTTAACTTACTACCTTTTTAGGTAGAAAACTTCAGATGAATTTAATTGCATTCTAAAATGTAGTGATATTTTTAGTTCTATTTAATCATTTCCTAAATATGTCTAATTTTCAATGATCAGTAAGTTATGTGTAGCAATATTAATAAGAATGATATATTTCTTTGCATACTAAACCTAATGTTTGAAATTCTAAAAACTGAAAAAATAGTAATCTATTCTTACATCACAGGGAAAGGCACAAGACATTCCATCAGGTCATGGGATCTCTGATCTTCCCCCTATTATTATTGGACCTCCTTTAACACAACACACTAGATTTAGCTAAGGTTTTTAGTTGGAGCTAAAAAACAGTCTGCAGGGACATGAAGTAGGAGACAGACTTTATGAGCAATGGTTAACACAGAAAAACTGCACAAGAAAGCATAGTTTGAATACAGAAGTATCAAAATGATTAAAATGGAGAGAGGGTTGATGATACCTGTGGAATGAAGAGAGATTAGCAGGAATAAGGTAAATTATAATGAGCCACAAAGTGAAGTGACTCCCCTATTGCTGCCCAAATAGAAATGTCACTACCACTGCCAGGCAAGTTTGGGTGGAGCAAGAATAAAAGGAGGGGTTGGTTTAACTGTACCACTGCACTGTCCTGGATCCACCCCTGTTAGAACCTGATTATGCTTGACACTAAGCAGACACAGAATATAAAATAATTCCTGTCCCAAACAGTGTACAAACCAAGATTAGGATTTTCATGCTGATTTAAAAAGCAAACAGGGAAGAATAAGGTAGATCAAGAATATCTGTGATAAAAACCCCTATCTGTGATGTAACTTGCTTCTCTACCTTCCTCCTTAATTTCAACTCTAAACTTTTTCAATTTTTTTTGAAATTGCTGTTTGGAGTTCCTTTCCAGAATGTCTATTCCAAATCTTCCCAATTCTCCCAAGTACACCATTGAAACTGTTCTTCCCAAAGCCTAAATCTCAAGTCTCCAAACTCTTCCTCCATTCTCATTTTCCTTGCCATGTCAACTGCCTTCAAAACAGATGACCATGATTTGATTCTTCTTGAATCATAGAAACAATGATGTAGGAGGCCTCACTTTTCCCACATATGTTCTTTGATTGTATAGTCCAACCTTCTGCAGGATTCACCATTTATGATAAATACCTATCCAGCCTCTTCTTGGAAACCACAAATAAAGGTAATTCTACAATTTCTCCAGACATTGTCCTTGTCATTTTCATAAATTAGGAAGGGTTTTGTTGCTGCTGTTGCTGCATTTTTTTTTGTTATCCCCCCCTGAAATTTGATATAAATCTGCTTCATTATATTTTAACCTCATTGTCATGTATCCTCCCCTACCTGACAATGTTTCTCTATTCCTTTATGTCTCTCAGAATGAAAAATATTTAAAAGGGGAAAAATGGTTCACTTCCTGCTTTAATAACAACATTCCAATACTTCTGTTAGTGACTCCCATCAGCTTCCTCAGGGAGAGGGGTGTTGCCTGAGCAAGTAACTTCGTTGCAAAAGGCATCTTTTCTCCTGACAAATCAGAAGGGATCTTGATTTTCTCTGATAAAATAACCCCCAAATTTTAGATATAAAAATATAACTTAAAACGCCACATTTTTCTGTGATTAAAATAATACACCACTATATATAAAGCCCACTTTTTTTCTTATTGAAATGAAACACCACGGTATAGTGGTGTTTCATTTTAATCATGGAAAAATGTGGATTTTAGCTTATATTTTTATATAAATGAATTTGGGACTTTTTTTTTTTTAATCAGAGAAAACCAGGATCCCTGCAAATCAGTTCCCCTTGGTGGAAGTACCAGAATGCTTATATTTGAACCGTGAGTGATCTCAATTTAAAAATCCTCTCTTTTCAGAACTGTGCAACCACCCTGTAGGATTTTAGTTCAATTTGCAAATAAACAGACTGTAGAGGAGTTAGAGTTGCCCATTCAAGGTGGAGTTGACAGGCTGGTAAAAATATATGCATGAAGTTCACAACTTCAGACAGGATTCCTAAATTGTTTAAGCAGATTTTCCGAATTGCCACAGCCTATTTGCTCTAAAATTAATTGGAGTAGCATGGGGCTGGGGGGAGGGGGGGCAGGGGAAGAGAGAGATTCACAGACTGAAAGACAGTCTAAAAAAACCTAAAAAAGCCAGTCTGGGATATTTTTAACATGTTTTTTGCTTGCTTTGTTCTTCATTTCTATTCTATTGTGGAAAAGAGCTACAATGAGATAAGGTTTTTGCCAGATTCTCCACCAGTTTAAAATAAAATAATTTATGTCAATAGTTGCCAGCTCTATTTATATCTACTGATTATTGTGTTAAATAATCAGTAGAAGTATGAATGGTCTAAACCGGAAGTACAAATTCTTATCCCATTATATGGAAAAGCTTTTGTGACCCTTTGCTTCTATGGATTTATTACTTGATTGCCTCTCCCAGCACTGCTCCTCATCCCTGCACTCCCCTCCTGCCCTCCCTTTCTGCTTTCTGTATTCAAATCACTTTTTTCTGCTTAATACACTGCTCTGTGTATGTCTTTTCACAGCTTCTGATGACATGAGATCGAACTCATGAAAGGTTATGCTATACATCTCTGATTTAGTTAGTCTATTAGATGCAAATCAATCCTGCCTTCTATTAATTATGAAACCAGCAAAGGCTCTGGTCCACAGTAACATAACCAGGGATCCTGGTTTTCTCTGATTTACAAAAATCCCCAGTTTCCAGTTAAAAAAAATAACACCCAATCCACTTTTTTCCACACTTTAAATGAAACACCACTAATCTCTCTATATATAATGGTATTTCATGAAAAAAATGTAGGTTTGGGGTTACTTTTCTTTTAACTGAATATTGGTTGTTGTTTTTTTTTTATTCAGAGAAAAACAGGATCCCAGAACATAACTAAAGTAGGGCAAAGGGGACATCAGCCCTCGATGCTGACTTAGAGGGGGTACCAATATGGCCTTCCCCACCTACAGGACTATATTTCATGGCAGGGTTGTGAGAATCTATTGCACAATCAGTCTAGAGAGATCTGGGAAGGCACACCACCATAATGTATCTGTGGGGGAGATGGTGAGTGGGGTGAATGGTATGTGTTCCATTCCCAGGTTTTGCCATAAGAGAGGCAGCCCTACATCCAGATGCATGTCTGGGGGAAGGAAGGGGAGCTAAACAAGCACCAGGAGTGGACCCTGGGGAGTTCATGCAAGTGTAATTTGAACCCCCCCTCCCCCTCAGCTCCAGCAGCCAAGGTCACAGTGCTACACTGGTATGCTGCCCAAGGGCAAAGAGCAGGAGCAGGTAAGATTATGCTCCCCACAACCCCCTGCTCTCCAGTGGTAGGCATAACTCCTCTCCCCCATGCCTGTACTTCTGCCCCAGGCACTGAAATATCTTGCTGGTCTCTGCTTGTCCAGGCTCTTCATTTCAATAATATCTACCAATGAAAACAAAATGTGTCAGAAAATTACATCACTCCTTCCTTTTCAAAGTTGGTATATTGATGGCACATTAATGGTGGCTCCAACTTATTGCATATGAGCATTGCATACAAGCATAGAGGTTTTGATCACAACGGTAAAAAAACAAACAAAAAAACCCTCTTGTAATACTACTATAACTCCCATACAAGACGATCTATCTATTTGGAATAGGTTAGTTATTCATTCATTTAAAGTGGGGTCCATTAATATTTAGATTTAAAAATTAACAATCTCTGAGAGTTTTCACTCTTAACCCCTTCTTGAAGTGATAATGAATTGTGATTAAAGTGTTACATTGACTTGTTATTACTCCATGGGTCATTATCAAATTGAACTTTATGGTGAAAGAGGAAACAGGCCAAAACAATGCAAAGCCAGTTGCCTCACAGGGCGCGTCCACATGAGTGCGCACATACCTCTTGCTCCACCTCAAACCCCTTTGAGGTGGGGCAACAGGCTTGTGGGAACAAAAAAATGTTCCCCCCACTGCAAACTTCCAGTGAGGGGAGAAAATTAGACCCCTGGATATCCAGGGGTCTAAAAAAATTGTTGCTTAAAAAGGCGGAGCAGGGCATGGTCCCTGACCATGACCTGAGGCAACTGGAGGCTGGGTCCTGCACAGAGATGCTCTGGCTGCCAGAGCATCTCTATAGTTAGCCCTCACCCTGGTACTGAAATAAGGGGCCGGCCAGGCTGTGTGTTCAGCACCAGGGCTACCTCCACCAGCCCCCCAAGGCTCCTGACCGCTGCCAGGGCTGGCCCCATCCCCCCAAGCCCCCGAAGCCCTGGCCCCCCACCACTCCATACTGGAACAACCCCCCAAACCCGGCTCTTACCAGAAGCTGGAGCTGCCATCTGGCTGACTGAGGTCCCACCCACACAGTGCAGGGCAGGGTGGCAGCCCCAGAAGCTCCAGCGTGAGCTCTCCTGCCACTCCGCTGTCCTGTGCTGCCCAGTGGGGCTCTGCCAGGAGGCCCTGGAGCACCGCCCCCCCCTGCTTCTAAGGTAAGCAGAGACTTTCTTTTCCTTTTTCTGGTTTTTTTGTGTGGGGGCTGAACCCTCTGTTGGGGGCCCATACCCCTTGTGTGGGGGTTGAACTCCCTGTTGGGGGGCTGTACCCCTTGTGAGAGTGCTGAACCCCCTGCTGGGGGGCCAAAACACTTGTTTGGGGGTTGAATCCCCTGTTGGGGGGGGCAAACCCCCTTTTGGAGGGGCATACCCATTGTGTGGGGGCCATCATCCTGTGGGAGTGCAGCAAAACTGTATTCATGAATTCATGAAACATGTATTTAGAATTCACTTTATTATTATAAGAGACTTGTTTTAACACTGTAAGATATATCAATAAAACTTTGTCCAACTGATCACTGTCTCTTTCTTGTTCTCTGTCTTTATAGTGGTTTTTGTTTTACTTGTGGAGGAACATGGATTTGGTGGTATTTTACAAAGTGACTTTGGGATTTTTTTTTCAGGGATTTTTCAGTTTTCCAATAGGGAACAACAGAATTCCTGCTAGGGAGGCCAGTGGCAGGACTGTGCTTGCTCAGAGCTAGCACCTTAGACCCATCTGGCTATGGCTGACCTCCTGCCCAAATGGGGCCAGGAAGACATGCTTTGACAGTTCAAAGCAGGCCATCACACCCGGAATATCTTCCCAGTGATAGCTGCCCAGATGGCTGGGCAGGGGGCATAAATGGCAGTAGTGCCACACAAAGGACAACACTGCAACCACAGTCCACTGGCAGCTGGCCCAGAGGAGCAGATGCCTCTACTGACTCTGCAGTCTCCATCCAAGTCTGGCAGGGGCGTAGCAGGTCACAGCCAGGAAGCAGCCCCCACTGCCAGACTGCTGTGGTGGGTAGAGGGTGAAGGAAACTCTCAGGGCTGCTTCAGCAGTCCAGCTGGCACAAGGGGTAGTGTCCCCAGATACCAATTGGCTGGGCCCCAGAAACTCCGGAGAGCTAGTAGCCCTGAGCTACTTGCCAGGGCAGCTTTTTATACAGCTGGGGAAAGCACAGGTGCTGGCCACGGGCTCTAGCTCTCCCTGGCTGAAGATCCGAGAGGAGCCAGGCAGGGTTATTTTGCCCCAAGCGGCACAATTTGCTCCACAACAAAGTGCATGTCTGAGCACATGTGCTGAAGCAAAAAGCCTCGGCTCAAATTTGCACCACATCTATTTCAGCTGCTGCAAGCACACATGCTTGCATGTTCACCCCCCAACTTGCACCCCCAGGCTCCCAAGGCTACCTCCAAAACCCCAGGCATCATCACTTAAAAAAAAAACCTAGAAAAAGAACAGAAAAAAAACGGGGGGGTGGGGAGTCTCAGAAGCAGGGGTGGGGGAGGGGGGCTCCAGGGCCTTCTGGCAGAGCCCCCTGGGCAGCCAGAGCATCTCTATGGAGGACCCAGCCTCCTGCACCACTTTTTAAAACTTCACTTTTTTTAGACCTCTGGACATCCCAGGGGCTAATTTTCTTCCCACACTGCAAGTTTACAGTGGGGGGAACATTTTTTTGTTCCTGCACATGCCTGTTGCCCCGCCTCAAAGGGGTTTGAGGTGGGGCAGGAGGCACGTGTGCACTCATGTGGACACCCATAGAGAATGAGGGGTGAGATTATTATAGGTGGAAAAGCAAAGCAATGCCAGCAAGCATAAACAAGTACAAATTACAGAACAAGATTATTATGGCACAATAGAAGGCATTCCCAATAGTGTTAACAAGTATGTGAATAAAATTAAAACTTAAAAAGTGATGTTGATGCATGAGAATAGATAGTAATAAATTTGTCTTTGCTGTGTTGGTTTAGAAAAAATAAATGTAAAATAAAGATAAACATTTTAGTCTTTAGGCAAACGTGACTTTGAATACATACAGGAAAGAGTTTTGCTGAGTAAGAAAGTACCATGTTTACAGAACTCTTTCATGAAGAGCTGCATTTAAACAATTTAAAAACAATGCAATATTGCTGCATTTTATTAAATTAACTGGATAGTAAATTAGTTAATTGTTACCACATTCTAATTAATGCATACAGATGTTAACCATTCACATCCTTGCTAATTGAGAAAGGGGCAGGGTAAGGCTCCTTTGCTTTCTTTTCACATAAGCAGAACACATACATAATTTGTGTACACCCATTTACAAAAAACGTGCTATCAAAACAGCTCATAGTTATCTTTCAAAAGCTGGGGTTAAAAAAGGAGATAAAGATAAATGGAGAAAAGGGAA
>NW_005841993.1:2207149-2227152 GCF_000455745.1 Alligator sinensis
TGTCTTAGAAAAAAAGAATTAGGGAGGAAAACTGAAATGAAACTTGATTAATTATTCAGTAGTTTGATAAGAAGACAATATTTGCTTGTCTTGTATGAACCATTTTCAGAATTTCAAACTCTAAACATTTTTTTTGTAATATTTGCTACAATTTTTTCAACTTTACTTTCTAGACACAAAAGATGGTACAAATAAGTAAGCTTCCATTAACAGATCAAAAAGGTGAAATAAAACAATAGTAATTTCTTAACCCCACAGTTGCAGAGAAAAGACAAACATCAGAAAGGAAAGGGGAGAAAGAAGCGGGGTGGGGACAGGGAATCTATTCACAATTATATCTTAAAAGATACCCTCATAATTTTTACATACTTAGTGTTGTGATACACTGAATATATTGGAAATCACTAAAATTGCATCCTTAAAAATAAAGCATTTTTTAACTTGTTTTCAATGTGGGATAAAGAAGTATAGTAATAATATTATATAGAATGTTATTAATTGATGTAAGTCTAATTAGCACCTGCTCATTCTGACATATCTCTATGTCTAATGAAGGCAAGGTAGATATAAAGAAGTCAATATGAATCAAAACAAGTATGTTAAACAGATGAGTCTTATCCATTAAAAGAACACATTTTCTTTTGTATTTTGTGTTTTGTTTTAAAAAATATTGTACTGAATAATAGAAGTATCAACAATGAAAAATAGGGAAAAAACAAATGAAGATATATGTTGGTGGTTTTATTTTTGACCTTTAAAAACAAGGTGTTTTTGATATATTAAAAAGAGCAACATAAGCTTAAATTGCCTTTATTACAATTCAATAATGCTCATTAAATCTATTTTTCTACTTGTTTTATTTTACTATGTTTTCTTGTTTGGGATTGATTTTGTTCTTTCTTTTAAATTTTATCTTGACTTGGGAATTGTGTATGTGTGAATGCACATTCGGTATACCTCCAAGCCCCTTTATATTAATCCTAAGAGTACTAATTATACAAAATCCTTATCTGACAAATACACACTTATAATATTTGTCTTTTGGATTAGCAGCATTATAATGCTGATAAACAGAAAGTCTTCCAAAAGCCATTGAGTTCCATATTTTAATTATATTTTACTGTATTGTTTGGCAGTTATGTTAGGAGCATCTTTATTGATGCATGAAAAATGATTTAACAAACAGTCTAATATTGTCAGAGCTTTTAAAGGTGGGGTGCAATCAGTCTCAACATTTGTTAATCTGTGGACCCATATCAAGGGGATAAGGTAAACCCAGATTCATAATGGTAAATATATTGCATTTAAGTCTGCATTGATATGTCCTTCTTCAACATTTCAATTCTTTATAGTCTTACCTAAACATTTGAGAAGCTTGAAGTCCTCAGCATTCTGACAAGAAAATATCTGGTATGAAAATATAGCTCTTATACCTCCATCCTTCAGATCCTCCATTTTAAATTAAATGTATATGTTCACCTTAGTGAACTGATTAATGCATTTTGGGACTACAAATTAGGCTTCCCTGTTTTTACATGCCCTAAATCTTATATTCCCTGCTTGTCCAAGAGAACGAGAGGATTTTTATTAAGTTCAGGAAGCCCAATGTTCTGACACTTTCTGGTCTTTATGAGTCACACAATTTGAATTCAGCCACCAGAATTCTGTCTATGTCTGATTTTAGGTACCTAATGCATTTTTCTGAATCTTTCTTGGAATAATCACATGTCTCCACTTTGCACTATCAACATATCAGGTATTCTGGATCAATCAAAAATTGGGATATAAAACTACTATAGTAGAAGTAGAGACAATATATCTTACTTAGATCTATTCTTTCACGTTTTTCAAAGTTTTCTATAGTTTGTCTGTGCTTTTAGATATATATGTATTAACATGTACTTTCCCATTGTCCTTTTAGCAATTTTTTCCTCCAACTTTTACCTCTAGTGAAGTCATACTAATATTACTTTTCTGACATCACAAATGTTCCCATAGTAACAAATTGTCATAAATATGGTGTTTAAAGTATGAGGTTATGACTTTCCTTCATAAACAAACAGAAGCAGAAGGGCTGTGAGAGGGAGCATTCATGTTTTACAGTCTCATACAGACATAAATATCTTCAACAACTTAATGAGGGCTATAGAAAATAATGAACAAAATAATATATTGAGTTGACCATGCTCTCATTGAAGTAAATGGAAATTTTCATTGGACTTCAGTGTGAGTGGGTCTGAGCTGCAAGTGTTCAGAGTCAAAACCACTTTTAAATAAGACCTGAAAATATTTATGTAGAAATATATATGTAACCGCCAAAATATAAAAGTATATTTTCAATATGTTTCATAGCTTTAAAAAGAAATTGTAGGTAATTAGGACTGACATCCTGGTCAAGTATCTTTGCACTGTAGTGACATATAGGTGTTGAAATGTTGATAAGCAAATAGGCAGAAAAGGTTCTTTGGGTAAATCTGATATCTTTTATTAGACCAACTTAAATATTTGGAAAAATTCTTCTTAGAAAGCTTTCAGGCATAAACACACTTCATCATGCTGAGGAAGCATCTGCAGATGGTCTCTGCTCTTCCTGAATGGAGTGATAAAGCAGCCAGAGGCCAGTACGTAAGCCACAGTATGTACAGAGTATGTATGTACTGGCCTCTGGCTGCTTTACTACTCCATCCAGGAAGAGCACAGACCATGTACAGAAAAAGGTCTGCCTATGTCCTTAGACCAACATGGCTATAACCTATACCCCCGATAAACAAGTACACACACACATGTGTGCATGCATAAACACACACACTGTGATGGCTAGAAAATGATATTTAGAAGTTTGCTTTTAGGAATTGGTTGTAGGTATATATGCATTAGAACAATGGTCCAGGACAACCACAAGGATTAATTGGTTTCCAAAAGCCTGTTTGTGGCAAAGTTTCATGGTCTCAGCCTTCAAGGTCCACTGTCAGGAGCTCCCTAGACAAACATGCTGGGGAAATCGAAAACATCAACACTGTACCAATTCACATACAATAAAGTGGCTAGGTCACAGTGACCAACTGAAGGGCCCTTGGGATTTCCAGTTTTGGTGGACAGACCAAATTAGGAGGATGGGTATGCCCAAATTAAGACACTGGTAAATAACTAAATTAAGATACATGGTTACAATGGGTTTAGGAAACAAAGGGATATACTGACAGGGCAGAACAGAATGTGGACCACAGGGAAACCAATCAATGGTACATGAAGAATCATGAGGAGGAGATGAAGAATCATCCAGAGGAAAAAAAAAAGGGAAGGATGTCATTGCACCAAGTGGTCCCTGGAGGGGAGAACATGAGGCTACCATGGACAGAGGGCACACTACCAGCCCATCTCACCCATCCCACAGGGTGAACCTCAAGTACTGGCCAGATGTACCTTCCCTCTGTGACAACCTTAGGACTGGTAGATATAGAATTGGGGTTGGGGGAGGGCATTTTGTTTGCCTTCCCTGCATTATTCTTATCTGCTGTCACTGTGTATTAATAAAATTTGCCTATTATTGAATGGAAGAAGTTGTGGTTGATCTGAGGGTATGAGTGCCCCATGGGACAAGGTATCTGGGCCATAAATCCAGTGCCAACAACTGCACTGGAACAAGGTTGTACATTGGTGATGGAGTTGTATAATCCATCTAGACCTTATTTGTTAATCAAAAAAGATGTAACATGACGTTAGATTAACAGTATCATCAAGTAAGAAATATCATAGGTTATGAATTATGCAACTCTCCTTCAACTCAATATTTCAGTTTACATTGTCATTAATAATTTCTCAAACTAGTTGCTTTGTGAACAAGTATTTCCTTGTAATCTTTTTTTTTAAATTATGAGTTAATGTTGAAGTGGTGAATTAATATATGTTATGCTCTAAATAATCTAAGCACTTCAATCAAAAACTTCTAATTTGCTTGGTTTTTAGGCTTAAGCTGATTTGTTCAATTTCCCTCATAGTTCTACTCATCTTCATTGTCTTCATGTCCTTTTAATCTCAGCTATTTATATGTTTCAGGTGAGGAAAACAAAGCTGAACACAGCATTCTCTCTATAAGGTACTGAGAAAACTTGAGTGAAGAAAAGGGTGCCAATTTATTATAACTAAAACATTTCTCAAAGTCTTTATTACTTATTTAATCTTACTTTAATTACTTAGCCATCTTATTTAAATTTTAGCTGCCGTTTACACAATGTTCAAATATTTTCATTGAGTTATCCATGATTAATTGTACATATATCTTTTTCAGAGGGTTTTGGAAATTCAGAGCGTTTGCCTTTCTCAAAAAATTAAACTATTTTTCTTTTTTTTTTCCATTTATTATCTTCCCTTTTAAACTTACAAGGTTTAAATTAAAATGAAAATATAAATATGTTTACTAGGCTTGCGGGAACATTTTACTTTTTTTTTTCTTCAGATGAGCCTATAAAATGGTCTCAAGGGGTACAACACACCAGCATTTATGATTGAATGCATTCTGGCCTTGGTTAGAATAGATTAAATGAAGAATAATTTTGGAATAATTCTAGGTATAGGATAAGTCTATAATTTAGGTCTAAAGTTTTTAATCTGTTGCCATATGTTATAACATTATAATTCTTATTTTATCTAACACAGAAAAAAGAATTACAAGAGCATATATTGAAAATGAATAAGGAGTTATGAATCAAGAAGCTAAAAAAAAGCTTAAAACTGTGATCCCTAAAATCATTAAATTCTTATTTTTTGGTATTTTAAAAGAAATTATCTGGCATCAATTTGTTATAATTACATTCTAAATAGTACTGATATATTTCTTTAATTATTTTTAGATTATTCTTCCACTGAAAAAAATGTATTTGATTTATCAACATGGAAAAAAACATTTAAATTTACTTTAATTCATAAGGCAAGCATGAATATAAAAGTATAATATAAAATAAAAGATAATGCTAAGATTTGTTAATCTAAAGTGTTACCTTTAATGGTACTTCAATAGGGTAAAATGTGTCACTGTAATATGGACTAGCATGTTTGTTCTACCTAATTCTAGTTAGCAAGAGCACTGTTGGCTTAGAAAATGGTATTCAAAGGCTTGTTTTAGGGAATTGGCTTATAGGTATAGATATATGCATTAAAAGAGGTCAAGATGGGTAGCAGGGGTTAATTGATTTCTAAAGAGCTTGGATCTCACAGTCACACAAGATCACAGCCTTGAAAGCAGATAGTCTGTATAAGACAACAAGGCCAAAAAGAACACATAGTTTAAAAAACAGTCTAAGGGAGTATGTACTATACTGTCCATAAAATAAGATAAAAGTGACACCAGCTAACAAAGCTCCAGACCAGTGGGGCCTGAGTCCTAGTTTTGGGGGAACAGACCAAATTAGGAGAAGGCCTGGAATGACCAAATTAGTATGTGTGCATGTGATAGGTTGGAATGTGTTGACGACACAGTATGTGGACAGTGTGACCACAGACAGACAACCAACCAGAGAAGAGAACAACAGATGAAGAGTCATCAAGAGTCATCAGGAGGGAAGGAGAATACAAAAGCACTGATTTGAGAGTAACAAAGGTTCCCTCCCTGCCCCTCCTTCCTCCCCCCTCATCCCTTCTGCCTTGCCCTTGTTCCCTCCCCATCCTCCTCCCCATCCCTGTCCCCCAAGAAGGGTCCCTGAAGCCACCATGGACAGAGAGCACACAACCAGTCAGTCTCATCCACCCCACTGGAGGGGGGTGGGGTGTGTGGGCCACAGCATTCTGCCTCCAGACTACTGACATGCTGACATCTGACACCTAAGAGACAGCATTAGAGTGAAGACTGCATCCTTGTCAGATGTATCCTGACTGATGATAGCCCTAGGATTGGTAGCTATAGAATTGCTTGATTGTTTGTATTGCTTCTTTTCTGTTATCACTGTGTATCAATACATTTGCCTATTATTGAATGGAAAGGTCATGATAGGTCTAAGGGTGGGTCCTCCCACCCACTGGAATGAAGCCTCTGGGTCCTAAATCCAGAGCCAATAAGCACCAGTAGTAACAAGGATATGATAAAATGGGCTAAGAGCAAGGGTATCAGGCGGGCTTATAATTTCTAAGGCCTCATCCATCTTGCTAAGCCACTCTTCCTTTTCTTGTTTCATTCACCTTTCCTCCTGACCTCCAAGCATAGGTGGCAGAAAGGGTGCTAAAGGGGTTCAGCCCCCCAAACACAGGGCAACAGCAGGCATTGCCTTAAGGCAGCCCGCCTCAGGGTCCTGCAGCAGGGTGGGAGAGGTGGGCATGCTGAGCTATCTTGCATACTCATAGCCAGGATCACCCCTGCCCCTGGCCCGCTTCCTCCTGCACTGTGGGGATTGTTCCATGACCCAGCGCATCTGGGGCCCCGTTCACCATGAATGGGGCCCTGGCCTGGCTGGGTCATGGGAAAAATCAGAGCATGGCACCTCCTCTAGAGGGGTGGCACTGGGCAACCAAGAGGGAGAGGGCATGTGACCCCCAGTCTTTGCATAGGTGAAGGCATGCCACAGCTCTGACTTGGGCTCAGCCTCTGCTCCATGTCTATGCCTCACTGCCACTGCTTTGAAAGTGATGGGCACTGCCATGTGCATTGCTACCTGGCCCATCCAATGGCAGGGCACGTGTGGTAGTGCCCACTGCTTTTGAAGTGGCGGTGGTGAGGCACAGAGACACAGAGCAGAGACTGAGCTTAGGTCACAGCTGCTGCTCACCATTGCCCGTGCAAAGATCAGGGTGGCCACGTGCCCTGCCCCCTCTTGGCTGCCTGGTGCCATGCCTCTGAAGGAACCACTGGGCTATTCCTGGGGACAATGCAGGGCAGGGTAAGTACGGGGGACTCGGGGGCTCCATCCCCTCCAGCCCAGTGTTGCATCAAAGGCTGGATTTGGGTCCTCCTGGCCAGTGTGTGGCCAGGTCCAGGGTGGGGAGGCAGCTGGGGCCAATGCAGCAGTTGGGCCAGTGCAGCCGGGAGGCTCCCAGGGCTGGGACTGGCATGGCTGGGGCTGGGAGACAGCCATGGCCAGTGTGGAATCTGGGGATGATGTGGTCAGGGCCGGGAGGTGGCTGGGGCCAGGGCCGGGGCAACGTGGCACTGGGCAATGCCGCTTTCCATTAGCCTTTTCCTATCTCCGCTCAGATTTTCCCATGGTGGGGGTGTGTTTGGGGCTCAGCCCCTCCCCATTTTTTTTCTTCCTCTGCCTATGCCTTCAAGTGCACCATCCTCAAGGCAGAGAAATAGAGAAGCTCTGAGCAATGTCTATCCCATTGCTTGGTGGTTTGAGCACTTTGATGGAAAGCAAGAAGTACAAGCTTATACCATTTCTGCTTGATGAGAGCAGATAAATTGATTGTTAGCTCCTTATAACAGATCAGTAGGCTAAAAGTTGAGAAGACTCTCCTCCTGCAGATTCAAATCTTGATAGTCAGAATTAATGGTTGGGTCATCTACCTGCTAAACCAACGGTTTACCTATTAGATCATATTTTTGAGTGACTCACATTGTAAAAAAATTAATATATGCAAAACTCATGGGGGTTTCATGCACCCACAAACCCTGGGGATTGTGGCAGTCATGATCTCCTGGGGCTCAGATGTATGTAGGGCATCTCCATGGCTGCAAGCTCCTCAAATGAGGGGGCTCCCAGTCATGATAGCTTGCTTTTTCCTGGTGCAGGATGAGCCCAGGATCAGGTTCCACCTGCACCAGCAATAAGGTATGATGGGATCTAATCTGTATCTCACAGTTTCATCTCTTGCTGTGAACACGTGGCATGGCAGGAGGTTCTAATGTGTGGATCACAACAGATTGTATTGCACGTTTATCTACACATGTAGATGGGGCCTATGTGCTATTCTTTAACCCTTTTCTAAGATCTGTCTGAATCCCTTCTTATATCTTCCCTTTCATGTATTTGTGTAAACCTGTGTAAAGGGAAGTATGAATGTTACTTTGCAGCATTGTCCCACTTTTGCTTGATGCTATGTAAAGGTTTATACTGATTCTACGATACATACCTATGTTAGGACAGGAAGGGGATAGTCAAACAAACACATTTCCTAGTCAGAGCATGTAACATATTCACTCATATGAATAAATATGACCTCAGGATAAATACAACCTCAGACTTTTTCCATGGAAGTAAAGAGAAAAAAAGAGCAAGAGGTCAGAGGAAAATGTCAGTAACCCTCCTCTCTGCCTATTTTCCTCCTCTCTGCCTATTCCCATTTATAAAACAGTCAGGGAATTGGGCTTCTTTTTTTCTTTGGCTTTGCAAGTAATTTCTCATAATATTAAATAAACAATACACTTTGTCATGTCATGACCACATTTTCCAATTAAATACACATTTTCAAAACAATTTTTTTTTTGTGAGACTCACCTGATAAGTTCAGCTTCTTTCCTGACATTTACACATTTATCCCTTGGCACCTTATCTATGACATTTAGACAGAGAAGACTACTTCTTACTTAGACAGAGAATCCTATTTCTTTTCCTCATTGATTCCCCCAGTTATTGATTATTCTTTTTATCCAAAGATTTTTCAGGTCATCTGCCAGCTTTTTTCTATTGTTCTAAATTCTAAATTATGAAGCCTCTGACTTTGCTATATTAACCCCCACTATAGCAAGATAAGCACCAATAGTGTTAGGAGCAAAGGAAATGAAGGTTGCAAATGTCTATAAGCTGATCCATAGTGGCTTCATCATATTCATCATGATATCTAGAAGAACATTATCAACAGAAGCCACCCCAGATACATTGCCTACTTTTTCCCTTTTTTTTTGGATATGTTTGACAGAGAATAAGATAGAGTGCAATTCAATAATGCAGTGTGTTTTTCTATGTAAACCTGTTAAGTAAGAGAAAAATGCCAGTGATCAATATCTATGAATAATAAAATAGCCATATCTGTGAATATTTGCAAAAAAAAATATGTGTTGGCATTCACAATAGGAATTCATACAATGTTACTCACAGTCATCACATCAGAATCTGCTACAGAAAGATAAATCACCCAAAATTACACAGACAACCCAAAGACAATATTATAACAAGCAACCGCTAAGTGTCCATGTAAACTCAAAAGAGGTGAGAAATGTTGAATCTTGAACAGGAACAAATTATATCAGAATACCAGGAAAAAAATCAGAGGGGATTATTCTCAGCTAGTATAAACATTTATAGTCCTATTGGATTCAGTGCAACTGTAAAGGTTTTATATCAGCTAAGAATATGCCCTTAGATTTGTGCCCAACTAAGGGATTCACCAACCTACAGCATTATGCCTTCAGTTACAGAGTATGCATAGGCCCATTTCCTATAAGGATAGCACTGGGCTTCTTTTAATAAAACCAGTATATTGAGAAGCAGGGTTTCTTTTACCCACACTGTCTTGCATCCCTTGTGAACATGTAGGTTGAACAAAAAATAGGAACTATTTTTGTCAAGAATAGAGATAAGAAATATAGTCTACTGTTACTCAGAGAACTATAAAGTGACTAGTGAAAATATAGTTAGAAAGTCAAAATATGAGAGTCCTAGTTCACAGGGGATCACAAAAAACCCCCATTCTTTCAGAACACAGGTAGTATGGTAGGTTGACAGAACTGAGATAAATTAAACAGCTGTGCTCTAAAAATCTCTGAATTCATTTGATTGTGCACTAACTTTTATTTTTAAAAGGGCCTATTCACAAACAATATATACATATTTTTATGAGATGTTGACAAAGTTCACATCATGTTTACAAAGATTTTTCCCACATTTCCTTTGAAATGAAAATATTTTTATTTGAGCCTATTTAAACAATTTTATATAAATGTAACTTTGGATGAGAAAAATGATATGCTTAATAATTCTTGCTCATCACTTCTTTTTCACATGCATTCTGGGTACTTCTACTGTATTTCCTGTTTTATTTCAAAAGAATCACATTGTGCTTTACATACACACTTAAAAAACCACAATTGTACTTGGTGTTCTGCTGCATTGCAGTATGTGCACTGTAGCAGAAGGCCACCTCTGTTTCTCCCCAAAACCTCTGCTCTGTGACAATTTGGTTAATATGGGCCCTGCAGAGGCTACACACCTTACCCTATCTGTTTAGGTAACCTAAGCCAGATACATTCCTGAGGGAGGGGGGAAACCTGCTCCCTCTGCCTATGTGACTGGCATCACATACCTGGGTGAGGGGTTTGGGCTCCCTGGGGAGCTGGGAACTGTCAGTCTGCCCAGCAACTAGTGACATTTCAAATTGCTTGGCTGACAGACAACAGCTGCTGGCCTCCACTGGACCAGGTAAATGGGTGGCGGGGAGAGGGGTGGCAAATAAAATCATAAAGGGTGTGGACTAAGTGAAAAGGGAACTGCCATTTATCATATCCCAGATTTAGCCTAAAGCAAATTTTAAATTACTAATTATATCCCTGAATCAGGAAAGCATCTCTATTCAAGATGTTTTAGAACAGATGCTTAAAATAAATTTCTTTACAACAAAACCCACAAAGCATTCCACTGGCAATGATCAGAACTCAGGACTCTACTTTTCCAATGGAATGGCCTTCTCATTGGGCATGTCTATATGTGTGCCTGACTACACGGTTGTTACTTGCTTTGGGAAGTACTAAATGACTGCACAGTAACTGCTGGTATTGTGCTGTCCCAGTGGTACTTGGGTCGTTTCCAACCCTACTGCACATTAGCAATGTGATACTGTGCAGTAGCTCATTGCAACTTTGCAATAGCAGTGGCATCATGATTTGTGCCTGCCAATGTTACGTTGCTATAGTGATGAGTTATGTTGCTGTAGCTCATCACTACAGCAATGTAGAATCTCATGTAGATGCACCCACTGACTGCTTTCCATCATGCAGTCTTAGCAGCCTGATTGCCCAGCTTCCAAAAGAAAGGTGGAAGCTGTCATTGCCTCAACTACCACATAGTCTGGGGGTATGCACATTCTTCTGGGATGTAAGAGATGTGGTTTGAGTTTCCTCAGGCTGATAAGGGCTCAGAAACTACCTGTCCCACTTTCTGCCCCAAGGCTGAAGAGCTACGAACTGTGTCCATGCTCTTGCCACTTCTTCCTTCCCTCCCAGCTCTCACCTTCCAGTTATAGTTTTGGCTCAACTATAATTGTACTGGCTCCTGTGCAGCTTCCCATTAACTGGAAAGTGCGTGTGTGGGGAGGGAAGAGGATAAGTGGCAGCAGCGCTGTACAGCTGGAAGCTGCCTGTCCCTGGCACAGCTCACTGCTGCCTGGTCCCAGCATCACTGCGGGTGTGGGCACAGGCAAATCCCAGTTAGAGGCCAGATCCAGTGGCACCATGGGGTGGATCTGGCCCCTCAGATTTGTGGCAGGCTAGTAGGAGGTGCTCCTTCATTGAGCCACCCACCTCACTGCACCAGACCACTTTCCAGTCACCAAATGCCTCCCTAAGGGTGCCTCACGTCTGGCCGACCCCCTTCCTGGAGCACACCATGTAGCCTGGGGGTAATACTGCCACCACCCAGGGCTGGGCTTGATCCTGGCTCTGCGTCCCCTGGGTAACATGGGCCTAATAGCCCTCAAGGGTACTGGACTCACTTCAAGTACTTGGGGGTGCTTCCCTCAATCAGAAGCACAAGTAGTGGTCTCCCTTAGTCAGTCAAACCAAGGGGACCCCAAGGCATAATCTAGAACCACTCCCAATAAGTCTCCCACTCTAAGTACAAAGAAGAACTTTATTGTTTACAAGGGGTAGGGTTGGAATAGGGTACAAGGTAGAGCAATATCAGAGAAATCCCATAAAGCAAACTGGCATGGCTGGGTAGCCTTTGACCATGCATCTGAGTTACTGCAAGTTACACATCTAGTTAGATCTTGGGTAGTGTACTCACAAGTATCGTACAGAAGCAGGTAGAGATTCCTTCTGGAGGCAGGCAGTTTCTTGATTAGGAGTTTTGAGAGAGAGGGCAAGTTTCAGATGGTCCAGCTCTTCTCTCTTTCTGAGTTTTCCTCATGGCTGCTGCCCCCTTCTCCTGGGCAGTCCTTAAATTATATAGCCCTTGTGACCTCATTTACCTGGTCCAATGGAGACCAGCACCTGTTGGCTGTAAGCCAACCAATTTGAAATGCATCACTAGTTGCTGGGCAGACTGGCACTTCCTAGCTCCCCAGGGAGCCCAAGCCCTTCACCCAGGTATGTGATGCCAGTCACGTAGGCAGAGGGAGCAGGTTTCCCCCCTCTCTCAGGAATGTATCCAGCTCAGGTTACCTACAGCGATAGGGTAAGGTGTGTATCTTCTGCTGGGCCCATCTGTACCAAATTGTCACAGAGCAGAGTTTTTGGGGAAAAACAGAGGTGGCCTTCTGCCACAGGCTGTATGTTGCCAGCCCCTCAGCAGGGCAATCTAGATTGTACCTGGAGGCGGTCACCTCCAGGTAACTAGGCTTTTAATGCTATCAGGGTGTCATATTTTTAGATACTTAAGTGGAGGAACTCAAGCAAACAAATCATTTAGATCTGCCCCCAAATGTTCACTGATATACTATACCAACATGCCATGTGTTTTCTATGGTTCTACCCATTTCTTCTGAAACAGTGACCCTTTCTTATAGAGATAATTTCTAGGAAAGATCTTTATTCTAAGAAAAAAATACCTTTTCTCTTACTGTCATACCAATATCCTGCAGTTCAGAACAAAATAATACAAATATTAACCTGAGTGGGTGTTGTAATGCCTTGCCATTTAAAACTATCTGAATGTAATATAAGAAAGGGACTTATGGCATATCATATTTTTAAGGTATAAACTGAATATCTGAAGAAAAGCAAGATAAAGAAGATCAATATAATTTAGAACCAGTAAGAATGAATATTTTCTCAACTCTCCACATGCTTACCTGTGGCATATAGAAATTATAAAATGCTGTAATGTGTCAAATAGTACCATAAGGAAAATGATAATAAGAAAAACACCAAGCCACTATCAATATCAACATAAAAGCCAATAATGCACCAGAGGAAAATAAACTAGTAGTGCTACAAATTAAAATGTGTAGCTATAGTCCACAGCTTATCTAGGTTTACAACAGGTTGGTCTGGATAGTATTGTCAGAGAATAAATAGAATTCTGATCCCCAGAAATCTGTGAGTAAACTTTTTGTCTGTAATTGGGCCACACAGAAAAGAAACTGAGATTATAGTACAAATTTATGTATACTACGTGGGCTTTACCTGCTGTTCAGGTGCAGCTCCAAATGCAGAAATAGCTGCTACCTAACCAATTATGATTGCACTTGAGTATAATTTATTTCCCAATAATGTTTCCCTTGTTTTCTAACTAAATTAAATCTAGCTCTACATTTGTTATTTTAATAAGGACATTGCTAAAATTAACACTAGAAAGCAAAAGGAAAGTCTTTAAAATTTAGATGGAGGTTATGATTGAGATGAAATATCATTTAAAAGATTTAGATTAAAGGACTCAACCTACCCAGAAAATTGTTAGTAGCAGAAGTTTGGCTAGTGGTTTCAAGATAACCAAAACTTGCAACTCTTACAGAAGATAAATAGGCAATATACTTTTCCAAGAAGAACTGAAGATGTCATATTTTTTCTTTTTTTTTCAAATTTATAGTATATTTAATAAAACTATAATATATTATGAATAGTCTCATCATTCTAGAATCACATTTAACACAAGCACAGAACCATAATATGTATGCTATTTTCTTTAAAGAGTCCAGTAGAAAAATCAATTCCAGTGACCGAGAACATGGTAATAGTCATCATATGAATTTGTGACAATTTAACCCAACACCATATACACTAACCAGGTGTTTGTGTTCTGGAGAGGTCACTCCAGCTTTGCTTTATCTTTCAAGCAAGGATTACATTCAGTGAGCTGATGTCTCACTCAGTGTCATTCTATTGTCTCATGAGGCAGATAGATGCCTATTACTACAACTGCATACCCACCACTGGTTTGGACCAATTTTCATACAAATGTAATGATTTCAAGTCTCTTGGATAGAGACTTCTTTTATTGGTATTAACTAACGAGTATCCTCTAGAACATGTGTGGCTTCCTTTCTTATTTCTACAAGTGATAAAATAAAATAAGATGGACATGTCAATCAGAATATCACAGGCTATTTTAGTTGTAAATACATTCAGTTAAAAAAACAAAAACAAAATATCATTACTGAAAAATAAGTTTCCTTAAAACACACACTGTTACAATATAGCTCTCATACCACTTTTTGAAGAGTGATGGGAATGATATGGGCAAGGTATCTCTGAAGTTTGTATAAAAGATTTAGCCTACAGCAAATTTTAAAAGCTAGTAAATAAACCCTTAAAAACAAAACATTTAATGGAATCACCCTTAACTAGACCATTAAAGATGAGAATATTAAATCCTATACCTCATTTCCTTGGACTCCTAAGGAATATAATGCCAGAGGGAACATGTTTATGTTTATGTAAGATCCTTTCATTTTGTCCCTTACCCTTCCATCATTTGTTTTATCTTTCATTCATGAAATGGCTGTAGAAAGAACAGCTATGAGCTAGATCATGGCTGGTCAGCATGGGCTTATTTGTTATTATGTGAAAATGACCTTTTTAATGATATTTGGGAACACACACTATTTGTAGCACCTATCAATAATAATGAGGATGTATTTGAATGATGGTGTGCCCTTTAAAAATCATTTTGCAGCAGCTTCCTCTGATGCTATATTTGAAAATAACTTAAGAAGGTAAAATAAAATGTCAGATTCTCTTTGATACAAATCTCCTAAACCTTTTTCAGTAAAAATCACCATTTTACATTCTAGCTCCCACAGACTTCAGTATCTGTTATTGCAATCTTTCAAGTCATTCAGTGTACAAAAAAATTGTGTATACTCTCAGAGATAAGCATGTGTTCCTTACAAGTGAGAATTTCAGTTATCTGTTTAAATATGATGCAAGGAGTACTGAACAAATCCTTCCAATCTTATGATCTTCTGTAATTGCCATTTTGCCATCAGACCTGACCTACTTCATGAGTTTGGGAAGCACTGGAGAAGCTTGGAATGGAAAGAAAGAAAACAATGTCAGAAATAAATATACCATTATAAATTGTCTCCCCTACATTTTGAGGAGAATTCAGCTGCATTGAGAAGGCATGAAAATTGAACAACTGTAACATTAGAAAATGCTGAGGCAGAAAGCACAGGCTCGTTGATGCATTCTCAACATGCATATTTTATTGGGAGTGACTTTGGAAGCTGAATTAGCACCCAGTGAACTACATATTCAAGGCTGAGAAAGGAAGGAAAAAAGCAAGTAAGGAGTTTGCAGTTATAGTTAAAATACCAGCCTGCATACATTATGATACAGTCCTCCTTCAGAAGCCACTAAAATGTAGAGTGTCACAACCCAAAGTTGTGATTTTTGTTTTTGTGTGCGCTTTGGCACCACTGAATTATTTTCCCGCTAAATTGCAGCTTCTTTGCACAGTGGAGTTTTCTGCTGTAAAGGAAAACCCCGGTGCAAGGGAGAATTTCCTGCCAAATTTGTAGCTTTCTTTGCATGGTGCATTTCTTTTTGCATCTAAGAAATGCTCGGTGCAAAGAGTTCCCGCCATTTGTATTTTAATTCGAGCCTCATTATTGGCTTGTGTTAAATTATTCACATGTGGCGGCTAGTGATTGGCTTGCTGGCCGTATAAGAGGCTTGGGTGGTTTCCGCCCAAGTTGGAGAACTCCGAGGAGAACCCCCACAAGGGAGGACTTCATGAACACCAGGAGGAGGAGACTTCATGCTGTGTGAAGATCTCTAAGTGCTGCGGAGCCTATTGGACCCAGAGCATTTAAAGCAGGCAACAGGGGTCTGATCAGCCTCTAGCCTCTCCCCGTCGCCGAGCGCAATCCTTAACGTATCCCTCTTCCCTGCGCGCACAAGGACCCACGGAGCCTAGCAAACTTCATGTGAGTTTATTCAGAGCTCTTTGTCTCGAGTACTTTCTTCGGTTGGCACGACGGGCTCGCGGTTTAGAGCCTCCAACCAGATGGGCTAGAAGAGTGTTCACGGGAAGGAACTCTAGTCCGCCTCTTATCTTTTCTATCTGCAACTGTAACTCAAGCAAGTTTTCCTGCCTGCACCGCGACCATCTTTGGTGTAAGTAAACAATCTTTAAATCAACCACTACGCCTCTGTGACTAATTCTAGCCTGTGCGTGCCTTGCCGCCACACGGTCTCCTCTGACCCCGCGTGCCCGGGTTGCTGGCCACAGCCCGCGTGCGCAAAGACGGGTCCGCATAGCACTCCCGGCCCGCACATGGCGACATGGCTGGGATCGGGAGGCGGCCCGCACATAGAGAACTAAAGTTCAATAAATTCCTTTTTGAGAACATACCCTGGATAATTTTTTTTTCTTTAAGTTGGCCTTGGACCACATGTACTTGTGACAAATTTATGTCATCATCAATAACAGAAATTATTTTATACAGTGTAATTAGGGAAAAATGACTATCCCCTCCTCTTCTTATATTATAGATATATAAATTCTATGTTTGTTTTTCTCTTCTAACCCCGCTCCCTCATTTGTTCCAAAAATCATATGTTCTGGTATCCTTCATTATTTTCTCAGTTTCTCTCTCACTCTCTTCTTGCTCTTTTCTATCTCAATATACATATAAAAAACTCCTTAAAGTTATTTGCTTTTTGAATACTTACCCATCTCCCTTACTCCTTTCATCTGTAGAGCTTTTGAATATACTGTTTACAACAGGTGTATGAAATTCTTTTCTTCTAATTGCATCCTAGATGCATTTAATCATGAAAGAAATTAGAAATTGGAAATCAGGACTGTTCCATGAGCAATATTCCTACCCATAGTCTCTAATAAACTCTTTTCAGTACCAGAACTTCAACTTTATTTTCTTTATTTAGACTATTCTTATGACAGTACAGTAGTGCTATGCTATACATTTCTTGAACTTTATAGACTATTTCATATTGTACAGAGGAAAGCCTAATTTGTCAGAAGTACTGAGTAGCTGGTGCTCTCTGAACAGAGTAGGAATCATGAATATTGAGAGTGTTGAACCCCCCCCCCCAATAACTATATATTGCTTATAGATACTTGCTTTAAGATCAGATTCTGATTTTTCACTCTGATGTAGCAGTAGATTACTTCAAAATGTTTTCTATCGATTTCACTTGGACTAGTCTGAAATTTAAGACCTATTTCCATAACCCCTTTCCTTCACCCCTCCCAAAAGAAAAGGTTAGTTGTTTAGATTTAAAGGCCATGTCCACACGAGCAATGGAGTGGCAGCACAAATAGTAAGAGCATAAATTTGTGCTGATACTTTGTGCTGCATTGCACACCCCTACTTGTGATCTTTGCAGTGGGACACATTGTCCTGCTACTCTATGTTCTGCAGGGGAGGGGGTGGCTGGGGCACAGGGTGCCTTAGCGTGGGACTAGCTGGAAGGCAGCCTCCACACTGAAGCACCCTTGTGCCTCAGCCAGCTGGGGAGTGGCATATGGAAATGGGAGATGGGGTGCATGGCTCCTCAGTGTTCGGGCTCCATGTGTCTCAGCACAAGGGCTCTGCAGTGGAGGCATGCAGACACAGTGGGGAGCAGCCAGCCCAAGGTTGCCTGCTTCCCTGTCTGGAGTTACACTGCACTCCAGGGAGTAGCTGACTAGGGTGCAGAGTGCCTCAGGGCTTTACAAGCAATACATGTGGTTTGTGGTGCATCAAAGAGGTTTGCATCACCACAAACTGTATGTGCCTGCACATCTGGATCTGGCCAAAGGGTGCATCTACATGTGCCCTTAAGGCAACATGACAAACTTCAGTGCTGGTTCACTCTAGAGTTTACCACAGCTCCTTAATGGCATATGTAGATGCTGCCCTCCAGACAACAGCTAAGATAACAACAGTTTGAGGAAGGGTAGAACAGCCCCAGTCTAGCAGGGGCCCAGGGATCAGCCCCAGGCTCTGGAAGGCAGAATCAGGTGGTGGAGGGGCTGGCTGGAGCACAAGAGTGCCCCAGTGTGAAGAGGCCTGTGGTAAGTAGCAAGCAGGGGGCTGGCCGCCTTCAGCCTGGGATGACAGGGTGCAGTATACCCCTGGGTCAGTGTTTACATGAGCATTTAGGTACAGTTATTTTCATTTCCATAAGATACTGCTGTCCCCAACAATACTATCTTATGGAGGCAAAAATTAGTTTGCTGTGGATAAATAGCTTTGCACGTGTAGACTGCTACACTTTATATCACAACAAGTTAGTCTACTGCGCAATTAAGCACAGGTGTAGATGCATCCAAATTGGAAATATTTTCCTACTTTGTGTTTTAACAATCCCCTGCTCAATGTAAGTTTAAATATCTGTTTAGCCTTTTTGTTTTCCTAAACATACTACATTCTTTCAGGATGTGCTTTTATATAGACAAAATGTATAGCCAGATACAATGCTGGCATGCTTTATATAGGTAACTTGGTTGTAAGGACTACTTCAAGGTCCCTATGAAAATCCCTTGTTTTTCAAGGCACAGGAAAAAAAAATAGACACTTGTAGTTTAAAAGGTGTAGGTGGAATTTCCTATTTACACTCTAATGAATCAATAAGCCTGTAAGAGCTATCTTGTAGAACAGAAACCCATAAAAGTTTTTAAAACAAAGAGTGCTTTTGTAGTTTTCTTCTAACAGTGCAGAATTAGCCTATTTATTTTCCTTTATTCTCAAAGAAATCCCTTACACAGCAATGCAATGCAAAGAATTTTCCCAGTAGAAAAGCTGTAGACTTTATTCGCATCCATAAAGAATAACAAGGGTGCTATTGACTTGACAGATGGAGTTCTTAAATGCACAAAATTTAGACAGCTAGGGAAAGCATCCCTCAGACTTTTTGAGAGAAACTCATATTTGATCTTCCTCTCAAACTGTATCAAATTTTCTGAATAAAAGTTAATCAAAGGAAAATGCTATTCAAAGAATGATTAAACACAGAAATAAAGGTAGGTAAAACTTCTGTTTATCACTTCACCATGGTGGCGCATTCAATGTAACCGAAAATGGTTGTTAATATTATAAGAAAAAGGATGTGTGCAGCTTTAGATGTTTTAATCAGTGAAAACTGATTAAAATAATAACTTGCTACCTTTTGTCTTCTAGATATATAAGAAACAAGGAGAGAAGAATACAAAATCACTTTCCTACAGCCATAATAAATCTCTCTCCAGCCACTTAGAAGTATTCTATATCATATCTATCTAAATTATTAAATACAGAGTAGGGGAAAAGACTGAATTTGCTTGGTAGATCACTTTATAATTAGGGACTATGGGCCAAACTCAGATTATGCTGTTTGTAGTATAAATTCAATGTTTGTTAAAATTAATTAATTTACCATAGATTTTCATTGGTACAACTCACTAGAATTCCCTAACAGAACTCTGGATTCATAGATTTCATAGACATTAGGGGCTGGAAGAGACCTCATGAGATCATTGGGCCCAGCTCCTCCACCATAGGCGGGAAGTCAGCTGGGATCAAGAGAACCCAGCAAGAAATATATCCACCTGTTTTTTGAAGAAGTCCAGAGTAGGTGTTTGCACCACCTTTGTGGGGAGCTTGTTCTAGACCCTGGACACATGCACTGTAAAGAACTCTTTTTCTTATATCCAGTCTAAATCAACCTTCCTGGAGTTTATGGCCATTAGACCTTGTTATCCCATGGGGACCTCTGGTGAACAGGTATTCTCCCAGGTCCTGATGTACCCCTCTTATGAAGTTGTAGGCTGCCACCACGTCCCCCCTGAGCCTTGTCTTCTCCAGACTGAAGAGTCCCAAGTCCTTCAGCCTCTCCTTGTACGGCCTTCCCTCCAGGCCTTGGATCATATGAGTGGCTCTCCTCTGGACTCTCTCAAGCTTCTCCACATACTTCCTGAAATGGCAGCCGGGGGGGG
>NW_005841993.1:2227181-2238560 GCF_000455745.1 Alligator sinensis
GGGGGATGATGACTGCCCTGGTTTTGCTTCAGATGCATTGGTGGATGCGCACCAGGTTTGTTTGAGCTTGCCCAGCCACAGCATCACATTGGTGGCTCGTGTTTATCTTCTGGTCTATCAAGACCCCCAAGTCCCTTTCGGTCGTGGTGCTAGCAAGCATATCACTGCTGAGCCTGTAAGTATGCTGGGGGTTCTTCCTACCAAAGTGCAACACCTTGCACTTTTCTGCATTGAAGGCATCAGATTTTGACTAGCTCACCTTGAGAGTGTGTCCAAGTTGGTCTGTATCCCTAGCCTATCCTGCGATGTGACCACCCTCCCCCATAATTTGCTATTGTCCATGAACTTGGCCAGTTTACATCTGACTCCCGAATCCAGATCATTGAAGAAAATGTTAAAGAGTGCTGGCCTGAGTACCAAGCCCAGAGGGACTCCACTGGTAACCCTGTGTCACATTGATTTTCTCCTTTCAACTAGGATTCAGTCTCTAATATTTACCAGATCCTTTCTGTTAGCACTGGATTTATGACCCAGATACCTTGTTCTGGGAAGATTCAAACCCTCATACTGACCACAAACTTTCCATTCAATAATAGGCAAATTTTATTGTTACACAATGATAGCTGATAAAAATAATGCAAATAATGCTATATCTACCAGTCCTAGAGCTGTCATCAGAGGGAAGGTATGTCTGGCCAGGATGAAAGCTTCACTCTAAGGTTCTCTCTTGAATGTCAGATGTCAGCAACCTGGAGGTTGGAGGCCAAGGCCCAGTGGGGTGGATAAGATGGGCTGGTGGTATGACTTCTGTCCATGGTGCCTTGGGTTCTCCTGTCGGAAACATTTTTTTGCTCTGAAATCCCTTTTTTGTATTCTTTTCCTCTCCTGATGACTTTTCATTCATGGGCATCACTAATTTGTCTCTCAGTGGTCATCATCATACTGTCCCGTTCTGTCCTATTAGCATATTCTTTTGTTTCACAAACCCATCAGATGCACACATCCTACTTTGGGCTTTCTCAGTATCCTCCTAATTTGGTCTTTTCACCTAAACCAGAAAGCCCAAGGTGTCTCAGTTAGGCACTGTGACCTGGTGCCACCTTATCTCATGTTACAGAACGGTGTGGAACATGCTTACAATTTCCCAGCCTGTGTGTCTATCCCTGTCTGCCTTGAAGCCTGTGAAATTGTATGACAACCAGGCTTTTAGAAATCAGTTAACCCTTGCCTTTGCCCTGGACCATTGTTCTAATGCATATCTGTTTTACCTATAAGCCAACTCCCCAAATCAAGCCTCAAAATACCATTTTCTAGCCATAACTTTCAGCATAATTTAGGACATTGTTCATAGTCAGGAATCCATGTATATGCACATTGTGACTGTCATACATAGTAGTATGATTGTGTTATTCCCAGATAACCTGTAAATAATAAAGCCATTTAGGCCAGGATTAAAACAAATTAAATGGAAATAAGGCTAATAGCAAGTTTATTTTTTTTCCTATTTCATTTTTAATATTGTTACAGTTATGCTTTCCACCCATCATCCTCAAAATGGCTGATTGGCCAACTCCCCTAGATATCTATTTGGAAATAGATCATTATCCCCTCTACCTCAAAATATTTGTTGGCATATTTTGTGGATGTTGATATTAAAGAGCCCTGATCACTTCACAGTAAAGAGTGTCACAAATGTCTTCCTTGTATCTACAGAGCCAGCCAGATTTCTCCTCTCCGGACTTTTTTTGGATTGGTATTTATTTAGGTCTTTGATGTTGGTTTTTGTAATACCTTAATTCCCAAATTGCTGTGAAGTGTATAATTTTATAGGTTTCTACCTCTTATGCTATCAAGAGAGTTGTCTTCTTTCTTCACAGTTTCTCGTTTTATTATTGAAAAATCCATTTCTTGGCTTTCACCATGTCTCTAAAACACACACACAAACCTTCTCCCATGTAGGCTTTAGGGTATATTAAAATCCTATTTTGTTTTACAAGCACCTTAATCTTATTTCATCTTTACTTCCAGTTGAGAATTGGTGAAGCATTGAGGTAAGCCCTAGTTATAGAAGAAACAGACAACAAACTTTTAGACATTAAGGTTGTTAGTTTTCTTAATTTCACAGTCTTCATGGGAGGTTCTGTAAAAAGGCTTTATGAGGTAAGTAAAGGACATTTTGGGGCAATAGAAATTCAGCCTCTGTTGAAAACATTATTAGTTTCCACTTGGAAGCACACTATACACAACACATTACATAAAAGTTTAATTACAACATCATGATTCCTTGACAAGCACATCACACATTTAATCATTGCAAATACTTTGGCACTGTATCTTTTCTAGTGGTGCTAAGGTGATAGTTAAGGGCTTACATTTATACTGTAAAACAGATTAATATTTAGTGTTTCTCAGATGTAGAAGGAAGAAGAAAATGCTTTGTGGGGGTATAGAACCAGGCACTGCTACTGGAATGAGACTGTATTTCTACCCTGGTATTTGGAGTCGGGGTTGAGATGAGTCCTTGAATCAAGTTGAAATAGCAGTGAAGACAAGAAAACTTTTGCTCAAATTGGGTTAGCAGTTAAGCTTTAACTCTAACAAGCTCTATAAACTTGAACTGAACTGCTACATTGCTTTTTTTCTGCTCAGGGTTGGTGTTTTATTTGGAGTAGCTATTTTTGACTTGCCAATCCAAATAAAGAGTAAATCTATTTTGATGTGAAGATATACTTTGCATTGAAACTAAAATGTGGTTAAATGCCTTTTTATATGGGCATTTCTTTCTTTTTAGGAAATGTACTGAGTAGATGTCACACACAACCAAAATTAACTGATTTTATATGAAGTGTTTGTTTGTTTGTGGCTATTATACACTGGGATGCTGAATAGCAAATGTTGATCTGATCCACAAAGTACAGTTTATACATTAGATTTCTGAAATTTCAGCATAATCCTCTATGGTCACAAAGACAGTGATTGAAAGTCACTAAGGGTGAAAGCATTTAACTACTAAACAATGAAGCAATCAAGAGTATTCACAGGAATATTCTTTCAGGTGGTGTAACTAGCAGATTGGGGAAAAAATAGCCTGAGGCAAAAGGAAGACTTCATATATGGTTCCTATACCAAAGCTAACTAATATAACTGGACTGGAGCCAAAGATATTCAATGTGGATAGTGTTTCTACTGTTTTTCTGCTACTGAGAAAACTTACTTTGAGGGTTTGTCTAGGTGGTTCCTCCCAGAAAAATGTGGAGCTAAGGGTCAAACTGGAAATAAGGCCATTTTACCCTCAAATGAGAGTATCCCCACAAATGAGCTTGGGCTTCACAGCTTTGAGGTTTTTTCTTAATATTTCTGAGTTTCTATTTGCAGACAGAACTTGAGAGACAGATAGGCACCAAATCACCTGACTTACTAAAATCATGGAAATGTGTACAGTTCTGTTCCTATTACAAAAAGGAGGCAATCTCATTTAGAATGAAGCTAAACACAACATTAGAGGAGGCTGAATATTTATGCAGAATGTTTGTTTTTCTGAATTCATTTTCTTTAATAATTTCATTCCATTTGCAAAGTAAGGAAGAAAGAATGAAAGAGAAAAAGAAAGACTTGACTTTTAACTACTTTATTCAGGAGTTTGAGGTACAAAAAGTTGGCCCCTTCACGGTCCAGGTCCAATAAACAAAGCAAAGACAAACAAATTACCATCAAACCAAGAGCACCATGTCATCACATTCATAACATCACATTGTGACAGACACCTTTGCTGTATTTCACATCGTGCCTAACATGCCGTTATGTCACTGGGACACCGGCCATATGGTTGTGCAGACCAAAGCCCTCTATAAACAAACAATTCCTATCCTGTTCTATCCTATCATACACATAACAACACTTTCAACTTCCCATGCAAGGAAAAAGCAGCCTGCTGAGGGGCTGGGGCATGACACGAGGTGGGAGTTGCTGTCCGACACTGAGTCTGCCTGGTCATCCAGATTGGTCATGAAATCAGAACACGTATTGAAAATGGCTGTCCTCCACATGGCACAACAGTCCCTCAAGGATCCAGTGTGCCTCAAAGGTGGGCAATGCCTGCCAGAGCACAGCATGCTCAAACTCCAGCAAGAGGAGCACCTGTACCAGGAGGCCGATAAGCCACAGGGCATCATCTGAGCTGGTCCTAGCAAGCCGGTTGCAGCAGCTCTTGAGGACAATCATCTTAGCCTGACCCAGTAGAAAGTTTGCCAGGCAGATGCCAGGCAGTTTGCCAGGATGCCCACTTGACTGCCTGGTATGGGTAGGAGCACACAAGAGGCTCCTGCCCAGTGCCCACAGTGGTGGCTTGAGGGTGACAAAGAGTGGCTGCAGGCGGGGACAGTCAAGGAAGGAGTGATAGAGGCTCTCCTCAATGCCCCTGGGGCAGAAGGGGCAGGCAGTTGAGGCAGCTGGGTCAAAGAAGGACACCAACATGCCAGTGGCTAGGATGCTATGCAGCAACTGCCACTGCAGGTCTCCAGTCTTTTTGGCTGTTCGCGGATTATACAATATGCACCAAGCCAGGTGGGCCAGTGGGGAATCTGGTGGCCCCAGATGCTGTCGCCACAGTGTATCAGGGTGGCCTGCCAGCACTTGGACATGGCAGATGTGAACCACCCAGGTATAAAGGCTTCTGCACAACAGAAAAGCAAAGGGGGAACCCATGTCACTGTTGGGAGACATGGGGAGCATCAGCAGGGTGCCAGGCCTGCCAAAAAGAAAGAAAGTCTCATAAATCCTGCCTCCCAACACATGTACACACCAGGTACTAGGAGAACACTCTAGCATAAATCAGACACCCAAAGTCACTAACAAGGAGAAAAGCCTCTTCAAGTCAGTCCCACTCCTGAGCTGCTTATCCTAGAGCAACTGATCCTTGCTTAATGCTCTGCTTACATTGAATCATTAGGTGCCTATACTTCCATGGAGGTTGACTCAAAAAAAAAAAAAAAAAAAAGGAGAGGGAATAGTGGTGATGTCTACCCTTTGCACAATAGTGAAAGAGTTAGGACACTCACCTAGGAAGTGGAAAATTTGAATTTCACACTCTTCTCATAATGAGAGGATCTGAATCCAGATGTCCCATTTTACAGAGGAGTGTCCTAACCAGTGACATATAGAATGGGATGAAAATGGGGAAAGGCATTATAATTGGGTGGCCTACCTGGGTGGCTTCTTCAGGTGTTCTTTGTTTCCTGCCAGTTCTTTGATACAAAACATTCTTTTAGACAAAACAAGCCAACCAAACAAACAAAATCAAAAGAAAAGCATGTTGTGCTATCCCAGACCTTGGAATAGCTACCCCTTTGGCTCCAGTCCCAGCACAGTAGCCTGGCCTCTCCTCTCCATGCAGCAAGCAGTTCAACTCATGACTTGTCTTTTTTGGTTTCTCCCTTCTCTCTCCCCTGGGGTTTTCATCTCCCAATGGGGCACTTCCTCATTATCCATGTGCCAGGCAGCTGGGCTCTCTCAACTGGGATTATTGCTCACTTTGAAAGGGACAGGCAGACCTTTTACAGGCATTCTCAACTCCTCCAGTTGAAATTGGGCAGCCAAAATTGCAAGTCATAGGGAAATAAGGAAAACACAAAAGAGACCGTGTTTCTCTAGCCTTGTGGTTAAGGCACTCCTTGGGGGGAGTGGGGGATGCCATGGACTTTAAATCCTACAAACACAACAAAGTAGTGAATGCAGAATGCAAAAAACATTCTACAAATCCTTTTGGAACATAGAAGTCTGCTTTCTCATAGATGCCATGAGACTATTCATCAAGATTCAACTTAACATGCCGGTCACCTTACTTCAACGTTTCACGATTCTGAAAATATCTTTCAGAAACATCAGTCAGCTGTTTCATGTTTTCTTGCATAAATATATTAGTTCTTTTTTGTTGTGTTTTTAATGCATTTTTTAATAACTTTTTTTTTGTTTTTTTTGCTTTTGCCCCCTACAATTCATTGGAACTAAACAAAATACTAAAAGCTGTTTTCTTTTCCTAACCAAATACTTAGGTAACTAGTTAACATTAAAGTGTATTTGTAATAACATAGTTTATGGTATACTCTTGTGGAATTTAAAAATTTAGAATACACCATGTAGTTCTTAAAAAACTACAATATGCATAAACTACACATTCAATGCACATGCCGGAGAGAATTTTTTTCAATAATCAAGTATTACCCTTGAGAGCAGTTTTACAGTAGCTGAGTTTACAAGCTGCAGAACTCAGGTTCATTAAAATGCCTTGCTGCCAATATAAGGACTGAGAGCACAACACAGCTCTTTTACATTCAACTTTTATTCAAGCTTCAGATGTTTGTTTACCTTACAGCATACATCAGATGTAAACATTTAAGTAAGTCTGTTTAATTTTATACCTATGATAATTGTTTTCATGTAAATCATATTGTACAGTAGTTAGGGTAATTAATGACTTTCTTTTAAAATTTCATTTTACTTGAGAAGTGTCTCCAAAAGATTATTTTTCACACTGCCATAAGAAATAATGGCATCTGTTGTTATCCATTAATTAAAAAAAAACAAACCCATAACAAATTGTCTTTGGAACAACATTCCAAAGACATTCACAGAATGTATCTTGTGTACTGTTTAAAGCATATTAATCTCAAAGGAGGTTGAAAAATGTTCTCAAAATTGGCCACTATGTTTTCTTGCATTCCACTCTGTTTATGATTACTGCAAAAAACAAATGCTTATTCATAAGGCCCACTACTGTGATCTAATATAATTTTTATGCTCCTAACATAATTTACCATTATTATTTCAATAATGGAAAATGTTGATGGGGACAGAAGTAAACTTGACTTTTTAAATGGCGATTTTTGACTGTCCCAAAATTTTTCTATCTTAAAAACAAACAAACAAACAAAACAAACAAAACCCAGAAAAACTCAACAAAATAAAGCACAGAATCAAAACTTATCACGTGGTATCTTTCAGTTTCTGGTAGCTTGGGATAGAAGCTAATGACTACATTCCCTTTTCTCTAATTATTGCTGTTATTTCCATTAGATTCCCCTTCACAAATGTTCATATATGTATGTATGTATGTATTAATCATCATGATTATTATTATTATTTGCATTAGGAACACAGATAGCAACAAATTCCTTCTGTAAACACCTCTTTTATTGAGTACAACAGGTTCAAAGCAATAGGAGCTGTAGGTGCTCAGTGTCTGAAAATGAGGCTTACTGTATATGTAATACTTTGTGTCATTTGTGTCCTCCTCAGTTCTTTCCCCTTTACCTTTTTTCCTCCTATTATGTACAGCCACTATGGAATACATTTGTGTTTAACCTGCTGAATTGTTTTGTTATGTAGAAAAAATAGTTCCATGCATTCTGTCCTGAACTTGACACTGGAACCTTGCAAACTGTTTGAACAGTCTGCTGAATGCTATCCTTTTTCAGGAAGAGAAACTGAGCAATTAGAATTTGATATGGCACATTTTACAATCCATCTGGCAGGAGCCAGGGGAAATAACAATGAAATGTAAGGCTCATTCGTGTTGGCAAGTGGCCTGCTTAGATAATAGATAATTAAGACTAGAGATAGGCAAAATACATTCAGAGTGGTTAAAATCAGAGGAATTTCACATTTTCCATAAAAAATATAATTTCTTTCACTCCAGATTGTATCTACAAAATAACCTCTGTTATTTTATTCTCTGTGGGAATAAGAAAGTCGAAATTTTAATAGAAAGTAGAATTAGAAGTTATAATCTACTTGAAATAAGACCACTGTCATACTGAGAACAGTGATTAAGAGCAGTAACCACTATTGTCTCATTGTTTCATTGTACTCCCTCGTCTGTCTGCATCCATCTGCTCTTATTTTTTCATTAGATTAGAAACCCCTTCAGGCAAACACTATATTTTCTTTATGTACAAATACAGCACCAAACACAACGGGGATCTCTTCCATTATGAAACTCCTTGCCCCTACAAAAGTACAAACAACAACAATAATAGGAACAATCCAGTATACACAGTCCACAGAAAAATAGAGCTAAAAATTCACCTCCGCAACATTTGGAATACCAGTTAACAAAGAGTCATATTGATCAAAGAAAGTAGTGAGATAGTCACCAGTGGGTAGACCCAAATTATTATACCCATTTAGGCATTGTCCCAGGATCCTAATCAATAGTCCTAATCATAATTCTGGATTAGCATCTAAATCAATGTTACTAATTCTTGGTCATGTACAAGGATGTTTATAGGCATAATAGAAAGAGGAGCCTCCAAAGGGCATTCTAGAGAGCATAGATACTGGCCTAGAGGCATCTAGAGCTAGCTAACAGGCAATCTAGACACAGTGATATTTCTGAATACTTACTCTTCTTCAGAGTGTTGATGCCTGAATCAGAGTTGTACATTAACTGCCTCCATCACACCAGGACACAAAATGTCTAGAGGAGAGGAATCTAATTCACAAACAGGAACTGAATTCAGTAGAAGGTGCAGCACTTACAGTCGCATAGAATCTTAAGGTTCAAAAGGACCTCAAGAATCATCTGCATAAACCAACTCTGAGAGATATCTATTCATTTTCTTCTTGAGATTCAGTAACTTTCTTTGACACTCTGTTCCATTGTTCTCCTGATCTTAAGTTAAGATGTTTTTCTTGAGATATGAATCTACTTGCCATGTGTACTGCCTTCTGAGTCAAGTGATAACTATATTTCTCCATCTTCTTTATGACAGCTGTTCAAGTATTGCAAAGTGTTATCATGTTTACTCCCTTTTCCTTTTCTTTCTAAGTGATATATACCAACTTCTTTCAGCTTTTCCTTGTACAGCTTTTTTAAAAACATTTTTTTTCATTTATTTTGTGTGTCTAGATCTTCAGGTTTTCTCTTTTACATCCTTTTTGTACTGAAATGGTCTAAACTAGATACAGTACTGCAAGTAAGGCCTAGCTATCATCTTTTCTCAGTCTTAGATTACAATACTTTTGTTGAAGCAACTCTAAATTTATTTTATATTTTTTTTTCTATAGGATTCATATTCTGATTCATTTTCTGACCTATATTGACTTTGTGAGCTATCATAACTCCAAAAGCATCCTTGCAAAACTACTGCCAAATTGACTAGTCACTATTCTGTAATTATGCATTGGGTACTTCTTTATTATAGGTAGCACCTTATACTTGTCTTTGAATTGCATTCTATTAACTATTTCCCTCTTTTATTATTATTTATCTTGGTCCCCTCATATTTTAATAATGTCCTCTGAGGTATATGACAGTCCTCTAAGAATTTGATCACTCTACTCCTAGGGCATGTCTACACGTGTGCATTTAATGCACATTAGCCTGATTTAAGGAGCATTAAGGGTGTGTGTCTACATGTGTGCACCCTGAATGCACCTTAAAATGGCAATTTTAGGCTAATTGTACCTAAATTTAATACCTGCATAAAGCAAGTATTGAATTTAGGTGTGATTAGTTAAAGCTCATTAAGGCACATGTAGATGCATTAATGTGCATTAGCACAGGGACTTCAGTTCAGGGCTCCTGGCTGGCCACCTCTCCTCCTCCAGGGCTGGACTTCTTCCCAGCAACCTTTAGCTGCAGGCTGTAAAAGCCTCCTGCCATTTTGTGCCTTAGAGCACACAGCACAGGGAGCTTGAAGGAGCCAGTGCTGCCTCCAGGAACCTACCAGGCCCTATGCACCCCCTTGAACAGGACACGGGAAATCTCTGCACAACCTGTCCCCTAGCTGGAGCTGCTCCTTGGCCATAGGTCAGTGTTACAAACAGATACATCCTGCTGTGTCCTCTGCCCAGCCCTGAGATTCCCCCCAGGGCTGCTGATCCTGCTCTTTATGGTAGCAGGGACAGCATCTTCTCCCTGCTGCCCCTAACTCCCAGCTCTGTCAATTTGCAGGCACAGTGCTGAAGCATCTCTGCTGTGTGGGTCCCCATCCCTCACCATGCCCTTGTCCAGGGTGCTGCTGGCAGCCATCCAGGGATGGCATTGCAGGGACAGCAGTGTAGGGGCCCAGAAAACTGGTGCAGGGAACATGTCCACCAAATTGATCCCATCAAGCCCTGGCTCTGCCCACATGCCAATACTCATTCCAAGCACCCAGGCCCCCAACTGGACCTGGGAGGATGCATGACCTTGTGGCACTCTGGGGCAGGGCCAACGTCCAGAGGCAGCTTACATGGGGTGGGTGCTCAAATACCTACATTTATGAGGCCTTTTCAGCTGGAATGTGTGTGTAAGGCCACTCCTGGATGGCTCAACAGTGCTGTGTGAAGGCCAAGGTCTTGCAGGCAGAGTGGGTGGCCATGACTGATATCAATCATTAGGTCTGGTAATGCCCAGAAGACTATGCCCTTCATTTAGGAGTTAACCTGAATTCTGGTGCCCTGGGAAACAGGCCACACTGCTGTGAGTGCTGCCAGCAGGGGCAGCCTGCCCTCACCCACACTCCACCCTAACACCTCTGGGGACACGTCACCGGAGGAGGGGACCTCAGGCCTTCAGAGACCCACTCTGTTGCATCCACTGGCTGCTCAGGGAGCCTAGGGCTAAGACCAGCCCCACACTCAGCCACAAGGAGCAGCTAGCCATGCCACTGTTGGCTACCAGTTCCCCTCCGGGGGAGGGGGGAGGCATGGCCAGGCGGCAGCCTGCCACTCACTGCAGGTCATGAACACTTGAGGCCTTCTGCAAGTCTGATATCATTCCATTCATAGTTACTTTTTGCTAATTTAGATCATTCTGATTGACTATTCAAGCCCAAAAGTCATTCTGTTTGGCTCACATATTCCTAACTTACTTATGGAAAAGTTATGAGCAGGGATTCTGATTATCTCTCATAAAAAAAATCCCCAATTTTAGATTTAAAAAAGTGTATATATAATATATATATTAGTGGGTGATGAGTATATTAGTGGTGTTTCATTTTATCATGGAAAAATCTGGATTTGGGGTTACTGTTTTTAATCCAAAAGTTGGGAGATTTTTAAAAATTTTATTTTAGAGAAAACTAGAATCCCTAGTTGTGAGGGACTGCATTAAAAGCCTGAAGTATAGTTATTATGTCTACCACATTTCCTTTTATCCAAAAATCTGATTATCCAGAAAAAAAAAAAAAATTAAATGTGATTTGCTTTTAACAACTCTGTATTGACTCCTAAGGACGACCCTTCACCCTACAGGTGTTTACAGACTGTTTCATCATTTAGTATTTTATAATTTGCTATAGTAACTTTTTAGGTAGTGAAATCAAACTGACTGGGCTATAATTCTCTGTGTCCTTCTTTTTCTTCTTTTTGAAGGAACGCACTATGTTAGCTTTCTCT
>NW_005841993.1:2238570-2245377 GCF_000455745.1 Alligator sinensis
TTTGGGACATCATCTGCCAGCCAAGAGTTTGAAAATATCATTGTCAGTGGCACCAAGGTTTGCTAAGATAATTCTTTCATCACCCTGGGATGAATTCCAAATGGTACTAATGACTTAAATCCATACATGTCTGTCAAATCATCCCTAATGTACTCTTTATTTATCTTGCTCTGCAACTTTTTCCCTTCTTTATGTATATTTATGTTGATAGTCTTCTGGTTGCAGCTTTTTTTTTTTCTCGTGTGTGTGTGTGTGTGTGTGTGTGTGTGTGTGTGTGTGTGTGTGTGTGAGAGAGAGACAGAGAGAGAAGGTAACCATTGAGTATTTCTTTTGTTTCTTCCATTGAAAACTTGACCCAATTTTCCTAGTCTTTTCCCTTGCTGTCTTTTATAGTTTTGGCCAGCTGTATATTTTTCTTTATCTTTACTTGCTGGAATTTGTTTCTACTTGGAGTCATTATTGACTCCAAGATGAACTTGAGCCACCAATGCCAGGCCACAGTCAGCAAGGCCAGTCATACCTTGTCATGCATCCAAAGATGCATCTCAGGCCGGTAGAGAGAGGTGATCCTCCCCCTCTGTGCGACATTGGTCAGGCCACAGTTGGAGTACTGCGTTCAGTACTGGGTGCCACACTTTAAAAAGGATGTGGCCAGCCTGGAGAGAGATGGGCCATCCATTTGGTGAGAAGGCAGCAGGATAGGCCCTATGAGGAGAGACTGAGGGACCTGAACCTATTCAGCCTCAGCAAGAGGAGGCTGAGGGGGCACCTGGTGGCTGCCTACAAACTCATCAGGGGAGATCATCAGCAAATAGGAAGAGCCCTATTCTCCCCAGCATCACCTGGGGTGATGAGGAACAATGGTCATAAGCTGATGGAGAATAGGTTTAGGTTAGAGATCAGAAGGCAATATTTTACAGTTAGGGTGGCCAGAATCTGGAACCAACTTCCCAGGGAAGTGGTCCTCGCTCTTACCTTGGGCAAATTCAAAAAGAGGTTAGATGATCACCTGTCTGGGGTCTTGTGAACCCAGCATTCATTCCTGCCTGTGGCAGGGGGTCTGGCGAGATGATCTGATCAGGTCCCTCCTGACCCTAGCTACTATGAAACTGTTTGTGTTATTCTTTGGTAGAATTCCTTATCTCTCTGTATCATTCTTGATAATCAGATGGATAAGAAACCATGTCAGTCTCTTACAGAGGGAAAAAAAAAAAAGTATTAGAAGAGCTTGATATTAGCCTCATATTATATCTCATATGACTTTCAGTCTTCTCAGATGGCCATTTTCTTCTACATGGAGACTTACTTATTTCTCTGAGATGGTTGAAATTTAGCCTTTTGAAGTTCACTGTCCTTTTCTGCTCATCTCATGCCTGCTTTTACTTAGAATCACTAATTATATTATTTCATGTTTACTTCCTCCCAAGATTCTGATGACCTTCATGTTTGCAACTAGTTTGTCCGTATTGTTAAGAACAAGATGGAAGATAGATGGCCCTCAATTGTTTCAGAAACATAGCTAGTAAACAATAGCTTAGTACTTAGAACACCAGTCCCAGAATTAGCACTAAGAACCTGGTACTGAGTCTTTTTAAGCCTGAGAGGATCTAAATTCATATCTTCCACTTTCCAGGAGCTGCACTATATAGGATAGGATGAAGTGGTGACAGGGAGGATCCTATTGAATCTGTGCAACTGTACAGCTAAGAATACAAGAAACATAGGGCCAGAAGAAAGCAAACAAGAGGAGTCCAACTCTGTATCCTAGCACTGAGAAACTTCCCCCGGGAGGGAAGTTTCCAGGTCTCAGCCCTTACTTCCAGGGTAATTTCTGCATTTCAACCACTGGCATGTCATATAAAATGTATAAAAAGTCTGGCCACAAAGATTGGAATCAAGGTTCTCCATGAGAGGATTGAATCTTATTTTGTTTTTACTGTATCCAGCAGGATTTTATCATGTTTATGTAAGGGCTGAATAGTTTTCCTTCTGCAGCACGATCAACATACTGCAATAAGAAACCAGCTAAAATTAATTGGTAATCTACTGTCAGCATTCTTAATTGAGAAACAAGAGATGCAGAGTGAAGTTATAATTTTGTTGGATTAAATGCACGTTACATATAAATTAACTTGTCATTATTGTAAATTGATGACAATTACTAAAGAATGTGGTTAAATACAGACCTCAAGCTGAATGCATTTACAAGTCAAAGTAATATTAAGAAGTGTGCTGTTTAATTTTAATGATGCTATTAATAGAAGATGCTAGCCTATCAAAAAAGGCTTTTCTACTGAGTGAAAGTTTACACAGGTGTGCTTGATTGTTCTTGGCAATCAATTATTATTTTAACTTTGAAGTACCAGGGAAATAACTTTATCAAGCCAATTGTATTGCTCACTAAAACCAAGCATGGTCCTATTATCCTATATGCTGTAGAATTGGTTATTTTTCAAGTAAAACAAATATTTTAGCATAGTGCAGCTTAGTTTGATGAAAGTCTGCTTCTTTTCAGAATGACATTGTAACGTTTCATGTTTACTATTCTAATGACTTTCTGAACACATTTTGTCAATGTATAAAGTAAATGATCCCCCCTCCACCTAATAGCCAATCCCACAAGGCCTAAGCTTGATTCTTTCTGGGTTGTCCCTTATTTCCTTTAGTAATAAAGATTCAACAGAATATTTGCACTGCTTCATATTTCTTCCACTGAGATTGTACAAGGACAAAAGACAGCCAAAGAGAGTAAAATTGAAAAGTATAATGTCAATTATTTAACAGTTCTGATGATCAGTACATGCACACATTACATTTAGATCAGTCTAAATCAATGAGATTGTGCCTTTGGTGGATTACTAGGTACCACCACAACTTCTTGAGTGGCTGAGTCTGATGTGCAACAACCATATCCTCCAGCAAGTTGCACATACAAAATCAGTTGAGCTTGAACCAGTATGCCGAGTACCATCTTGTCTTGCCGACCTGTGATGCCTCTTCTCTATCTCATCAGCATCAGGGATCTTGCTTTTCTCTGATTTAAAAAAATCCCCAATTTTTGGTTTTAAAAAAAGTAATAACAAATCCACATTTTCCATTATTTAAATGAAACACCACTAATATATAGCGGTTTCATTTTATTCACAGAAAAATGTGGATTTGGGTTTACTTTTTTTTTAACGAAAACTGGGGATTTTTTAAAATCAGAAAACCAGGATTCCTGATCATCAGCAATCCTGGTTTTCTGGTTTAAATATATATATATATATCCCCAATTTTCAGATTTAAAAAAAGTAACCCAAAATCCACATTTTTCTATGTGGCTTTAATATCCCTATATGTATATGTATATGTATATGTAACAGGGGGCTCTCTCACGGTCATAGTTTCATAGTTGGTAGGATCAGAAGGGACCTGAGCAGATCATCAAGTCTGACTCCCTGCCATGGGCAGGAAAGAACTCTAGGGTCAAATGGGGTCAAATGACCCCAGCAAGGTGATTATCTAGTCTCCTTTTGAAGACCCCCAGGGTAGGAGCGAGCACCATTTCCCTTGGAAGTTGGTTCCAGATCCTAGCCGCCCTGACTGTGAAGTAGTGTTTCCTGATGTCCAGCATGAACTTACTCTCAGTCAACTTATGGCCATTATTCCTAGTTACTCCTGGTAGTGCTCAGGGGAATGGTCTCTCCCATTCCTTGCTGGTTCCCATTGTTAAGTTTATAGACGGCCACCAGATCCCCTCTCAGCCTTCTCTTGTGGAGGCTGAACAGGTTCAGGTCCCAAAGCCTCTCATCATAGGGCCTGCCCTGCTGCCCCCTGACCATGAGAGTGGCCTTCCTTTGGGCCCTCTCAATGCTGTCCACATCCCTCCTGAAGTGTGGCGCCCAGAACTGAATGCAGTACTCCAACTGTGGCCTGACCAATGTCACATAGAAGGGGAAGATAACCTCCTTGGACCTACTCGTGATGCATCTATGGATGAATGACAAGGTATGGGTGGCCTTCCTAACTTCATCCACGCATTGGCGGCCCACGTTCATCTTGGAATCAGTAATGACTCCAAGATCCTTTTCGCCTCTCTGACTTTTCTGCCTCCCCAGCCTGTAGGTATGCTGCTGGTTCTTCTTCCCCAGGTGCAGTACCTTACACTTGTCAATATTGAAACCCTTCCTATTCTCACCTGCCCACCTCTGTAACCTGTCCAGATCTAGTTGTAGCTTGTCCCTCCCTTCTAATATGCCTACTTCTTCCCACATCTTAGTGTCATCTGTGAACTTTCACAAGGTGCTTTTCACCCCCTTGTCCAAGTCACTGATGAAGATGTTGAACAGTGTGGGCCTGAGGACCGAGCCCTGGGGAACACCACTGCCCACATCCCCCCAGGTTGAAAATGACCCATCCACCACCACTCTCTGGGTGTGGGCCTCCAGTCAATTTGTGACCCATCTGACTGTGTAGGCATCAACGCCACAGTTGCTTAATTTTTTAATGAGAATGGGGTGAGAGACAGTGTTGAAGGCCTTCCTGAAGTCCAGAAAGTCTACGTCTACTGCGACACCTGCATCCAAAGATTTTGTGATCTGGTCGTAAAAGGCAACCAGGTTGGTCTGGCAGGACCTTCCTCTAATGAACCCATGTTGGTTGCCCCTAAGCATAATCTCCTCTGCTGGTCCCTCTCAGATGTGTTCTTGGATAATTTTCTCAAAAAGCTTCCCCAGGACCAAGGTAAGAGTAATGGGCCTATAGTTTCTTGGGTCCTCCTTCCTCCCTTTTTTGAAAATGGGACCACATTGGCCCCTTTCCAATCCCCCGGCACCTTGCCAGAGCACCACAAGTTCTCATAGAGCTGTTCCAGGGGTCCCACAATGGCTTCTGCCAATTCCCTCAGCACCCTTGGTTGAAGATCATCTGGACCTGCAGATTTGAACATGTCCAGTCCCACCAGAAGTTCCTTAACTAGGTCCTCTCTGACCCTGGGCTTGGCTGTGCCTCTCCTGAGTTTGTCAGGGATCCTGGTGCGGGGGATGTCCCTGTCCCTGCTCAGAAATACGGAGGCAAGGAATTTGTTAAAGAGGCCAGATTTATCACCTGGTGCAACCACCAGTTTGCCAAGCGTGTCCTGCAGGGGCCCCACTTTAGCTGGTGCCTTCTTTTTGCTCCCCACATATTTAAAAATGGTCTTGTTATCTTTGATCCGGGCCACTAGTCCCAGCTCTGTCTCCACCTTAGCCTTCCTAACAGCCCCCCTACAGTTTTGAGCCACGTGCAAACAGTATGTGCAAACAGGCATGCTCTGAAAGGGTGAGCCAGCATTCGCACAAGTCGGGCATGCAGCATGAGCCAGGAAGAAGTCTGCAGCAAGAGAGAGAGGAAGAGTCACAGCTCTACGGACATGGTAAGAAGATGGGGAGTGGCTGCTAGGGACCGCGACCCAGTGGTAAGGATCATGAGGGCGGCCGCTAGAGACCCCAACCCGGTGGTGCCACCTACCCGGGGCCCCACTGAGGCCTCCACCCAGATAGAGCCCATGGTGATGCTGCCAATCTTAGGAGGGCAGCCAATCTTCTTCAGAATTCAAAACAAACCAACTCTGCTAACATGCTTGTCAGCTTTGTTGAGATCAACAGATGCCATGTACAGAGGTTTCCTTTGTCCATGGCTATTCTTTATTCTGCCAGCAGAATAATGATGATTATGTTTAGCAGGTGTCTTCCACCTACTACATACCTGGAAGCCTTAAGTTAAAGTCTATGAAAACAAATAAAGACAGTATCACATTTGGGGCAATGTCAGACAAGCAAAATTTGTTGTAAAGTCTTGTAAGCCACTATTGCCCATAATTTTCAATATCCACAATTTTCAGTTCTGAAACAACAAGGGGAAAAAGGAAAGGCAAAATTAGAGATATTAGGAAGAACAGGGATGAAAGTTGAAAATAATGAGTATCTGTGAGAGGGAAGGATGTTTGTGGGTGATCTTTTATTGAGCCATTTGTACAATTGGGATAGATGGGCTTGGTCCAATAAAAGATATCAGCCACAAAAATCCCCTTATAAGTAACTAATACTGAGGTGTATAAGAGAAAGTTATTGTAAATGGCTTTGGAAGAAGATAAATGAACTGAGCTTAAAAAAAACCAAACTATTCTAGCTAGAGCATAGTATACAGGAAATACAATAAATCAAATAAAAGATAAAAATTATGAGCATTTAAACTTGGGTGTGCTGCTTTGCAAGAAGAGGGACCAGTAAAGACACCTTAAGAAAACTAGATATGTGCAACCAATAAATTAAAAAGAAAAATTATATGAATATTTGTTTTATCTGGCATCTATAGTGCAGAACTTTTTCAAAGTGCTCTAACATATGTTTAGTGAATGATACAAATAAATATTTGTTCTAAGAAGTATGAGAGAATAAGAGCTCATTCTATAATTAAAAAAAAACATGAAAACTAATAATTTACTTCTACATTATAAGAGGATGGAATAAGGCATGTGAAAATGTGGAATAATGACCAAGTGGCTTCTAACAAATAAAATAAACCTATTGCAGTGGTGAAATGGGTTAGAGGTAGGAGACAATATGCACAATTGATTCATTTAGAATTAAATAATTGAATTAATTGAATCATTTAGACCAAGAATCAATTGAATCATTAATACCAGGCATGGGCAATTGTTTGGGCCCATGGGTCACACAAGCAGTTTTGGGGAGGTGTTGTAGGCTGGTCACAACACCCACTCCCTCAATAGTCCAGAGCCTGTGTGCCCTGTGGTTCCTCCCCACCACCACCAGCACCCAGTAG
>NW_005841993.1:2245396-2250346 GCF_000455745.1 Alligator sinensis
TCAGCCTCAGCCTACCCTATTCCTGCTTCAGACTCAACCCAGCCAGAGTGGACCAGTTGGAACCCATGTGCACAGCCCTGACCCTGGCCCCAGCCCACCTTGGACCTGCTCTGGACTAGCCTGCCCACAATGAGTAGCAGTGACATTTGTGGCATCTGGACAGAAGTTGCTGCTGGGCATGTGGTAAAAGTGGCCCCCACCCCTTCACCACTGCCAGGCCCTTTTCCTGTGACCACCTGGAACCTGCAACCAGGCTTCCCTGCAGCCCTTCTCCACTGCCACTACCGCCACGCTGGGTGGTCCAGAGGCAACGCTGGTGGTGGTGGTGATGGCGGCTGAGAGGAGCTTCAAGGCAGCCCAGGCACAGGCTCCAAGCAGTTACTGCAACAAGGGCCTGCCAGTGGCAAGGGGGAGGTGGCTGCTTTTCCCCTGCATCCAGCAGCAGCTTCTACCTGGCCACTGCTGTAGCAGCAGCCACCACTGCTGATTATTGGGTGTGGTGGTCCAGAGCAGGTGCAGGGTCAGCCCATCTGGGACTGGGGCTGTGTGCACAGGTCAGGTCCCAAGCCTGCCAACTGGACAGAGATCTGTTGATTACTACCCTCTGAGCCTGATGCTCCAGCCAGTTTTCGATTCACCTTACAGGCCATTCTTCCAGCCCATACTTCCTTAGCTTGCAAGGCTTTTGATATGGCCTCCTACAACATTCTCCTTAGCCTTGCTAAAATCAAGGTACACCACTTCTTCTGGTCTCCCTATATTGAGAAAGCCAGTCATCTAATCATAGAAGGAAATCAGGTTGGTCAGGCATGACTTGCTCTTGGTGAATCCCTGCTGACTGTTCCTAATCACCTTCTTTGCATTCAGGTCCTTAGAAATGGATTTCTTGAGGATTTGCTCCATGATTTATCCAGGGACTAAGGTGAAGCTGACCAGTTTGTACTTCCTTGGATCCACCTTTTTCCCTTTCTTAAATATGGACAATATGTTTGCCCTTTTCCAATCATCTGGTACCTATCCCATTAGCCATGATTTTTCAAAGATGATGGCCAGCGGCTCTGCATTCACATCACTCACCTCCCTCACTACCCTCAGGTGCATCTCATTCAGCCCCATGGACTTGTATATGTCCAAGTTTTCTAAATAGTCCCTAACCTGTTGTTTCATCACTGTTGGCTGCTCATCTCCTCCACAATCTCTGTTGCCATGTGCCGTAGTCTGGAAGCTGATCTTACCTGTGAAGTCTGAGGTGAAAAAGGCATTGAGATTTTCAACTTTTTCTGCTTCCTCTGTCACTAGGTTCCTTCCCCCTTCAGCAAGGGACTCACTTTTACCCCGATCTTCCTCTTGTTACTGACATACTTGTAGAATCCTTTCCTGTTACCCTTCACATTCCTTGCTAGCTGTAACTCCAGTTGTGCTTTGACCTTCCTGATGTCATCCCTGCATGTCTGAGCAATATTCTTATACTCATCCTTAGTTGTTTGTCCAAGTTTCCACTTCTTATAAGCTTCCTTTTTGTGATTTGGTTTACTAAAGAGTGCCCTGCTAAGCCAATCTGGTCTTCTGCTATGCTTGCTAAACTTCTTCCACATCAGGATGTTCCTACGCTCTCAGTAAGGCTTGTTTAAATTGCGGAATTTTATCTTTTTTTCGTCGTAGAAACCCTGATCCTTGTCATTAATATGTGCAAGCCTCTCCACCCTTTCCATGGAGGTGGCAGTCCATGGAGGGGGAAGGGAGTGGGGGATATGCACACACTGCAGCATGTGGTCTGCGGAGTATGTCCAGGTAGGCATGTGGCTAGGGGTCTGTATTCCCCAGCCACTCAGAAGTTGAGCAGCCATGGCTTATTGAAATACAGAAAGGGTGATTAATTCTTGCACTGTTGTGGTCTGGTACCAACCATGTCCTTATTTTTATTGGTTAGTAACACACAGAAGCAGGAGACAGCTCATACCCTTAACATTCCTGCAGAGAAGTCTCAACTGTCTACTCTTTATGTATATGTTTCCAGTTCCTGACCTGGTCCCTGTCCAACCCTATTTCTAACTCCCTGTCTTATGATTGGATCCTTGGCTCCTGACCTTCAGCTCATCTTTTAGACTTTGACTCTGGTCCAGATCCACGATCAGAGCATCTCTTCTCTAACTATTTCTCTGGAACATCTATGCTCTGGTTATGACAGAACCATCCTGAAACACTGTTGTTCTTGTTTATCTGTCATTGGTAATGAATTTTTATGTTTATTGGTAAGGTGACTATAAAAAGATCCCTGCAATCAAGCCTCAATACTTAACCCACAAACTTATCAACCCATCCATCATTCATGACACAAAAAAATAGTGCGAGTCTGAAGAAAGTGACAGTGGCACATCAGAAAAGGGGCCAAGTCCCAAAAATATCTATTTTAAGAAAATAATTATTTTTTTTCAGAAGAAGGCCTTGCATTGAAAGGTCATGAATAGTTAAAGAAGAACTCCATTCAAATTCTGCCTCAGGGAGGGGGTAAGAAGTATATTCTTTCATGTGTATTACAAGTCATTATATATTGTTTTTCTCGCGCACTGCAGCTTCAAACAAAAACCTTCCTCAGGCTGTACCTGACATAATCTTTTTCTTAGAATTTATTTTGTTAGAAATTCTGCCTGCTGCCATATGGCAGTCAAAACTTTTTGTAAAGTTCATTGGCAGTTCAAATGTCAGGTACAAAGTTGTCTACTCTGCTTAATAGCATGCAGTTGACAATTACTCTTGAACAAAGGACAAGCACCCGTTGTGTACTTCAGGCTCTGCCTCAAGCAACCAGACACTTAAAAACACCTTTAGGTTACATGACTGACAAGCATGCTGTTTTTTTTTTAAAAGAGCAACGTTTCAGAATTGTGAAATCTGGTACAGTATTCATTCTTTTCTTTGAATACAGAAAAATGTATGTGACATGAGGTGGCGTAGCATGCTGTGAGTAATATCAAGTTTCTGGAATAGAACATGGTAATAAATCAGAACATACCGAAAAACATCTAAATACTGTAACTTAATTTGTTAGAGGTCCATGAGGATAACATTAAAGCAAATTCAAATTGCACTACAATAATCAAATCAGATTTCTATACAGAGCCATATGGATGGGATATCCAGGCTGGGGAGAAAAAGGGGGAGATATGTTAGAAGAGAAAGCTCTTCTTTCCCTTCACTTCTTTTTTTCTCTCCCCATTAATCTCCCTTTAATGACCTCTTCTTGCACAGTAAATACTGCCCCTAAAATACCATTCCATAATTTCTATTATTCAGCCACTTTTACATTGAATTCTGTCTGCAAATACTCTGATTGATTTCAGTGAGGTTAGCTGAAAAATAAGATGCTCTCCAATATCAATAAATATGTCAGAACTTATCTTGAAATAGCCAAAATACTGCAATAGCCATTAAATCACAGGAGTATCTAGGACATATCTACAAATCTATACATAGAGATTTTGTTTTGTTTTGTTTTCTAATAAATATAAAAAAAATTATTAACATCTAAATTTAACTAAAAGTTATAATAATATCATTGCATAATTTATGTATGCATTTTGATTCTTAAGAAAAATTATGTTTTGATAATGATGGCTCATTCAGAAATGGCTATTTTTGAGTTTTTATTTTAATCAACAATCTATAATTTTTGTTTATTCCATTTTGAAATTTTGGAGAGAATTCCAATTTACTTCAGTCTCTCTTTTATTATTGTTGTTGTTGTATCCCCCCACACTTCTAATGCTTTTGGGTAAAGCATTTTTTCTAATAATAATTTTTATATTTTCATTAATAATTTGGAAAAGAAAATATTATTAAAAACACATCTCTGAAATAAAGCCATTTTTAAAATTGTATTAATTATAAAATGTCTTTTTGAATACTTTGTAAAGTTGTAATGAAATGTATTCTTATTACAGACTATTTAAGGCTTTAATCTCTTATTAAGAGAGCTAAACCAGTACTGTTCTTGGCTTTGATGATAAGGTTAAACATAAGCGCATGTTTAAGTGTGTAGCTGAGGGCCTCTTTACATGTTGTACTTTGAGCAGCACAAACACTGATCAGTTTAGTGGTAGCTTGGAATTTGTAGTAGTCACACCTAGCAGTCTAGAAATCTTCTTTGACTGTCCCCAACCTGCACAGCTGTGACTTGCCATTAGAGGCCTGGTAAGTAGGGAGGTCCATCCAGCCATACTTCACTATTATTCTCTATGCTTCACTTGTCCCTCACCTACCACAGCAGTAGTGGTCTAGGCTGTGGCAAGGGGAGGGGAAGAGAGGGAGGTGGTGGGGTCCCTCTTAAGCAAGGCTGAGGTACTCAGAAGGGTGTTCATGGGGAAATCCCTACCCACCTGGGGTCCTGGCTTTTGGCTCCCAGGGCCCACATTCTCCAGGCTTCAGTGCATCTCAAAGCCACATGCATCCCTCAAGCTGTTCCTAGCACCTGGACAACTTCAGCCTGAGGAGAGCTCATCTGCTCCCCTGCCTCTCTCCCAGAACTGTCCCTCTTCAGTTCTGCCCCAAATCCACTCCACCCCCCCAACCCAATTTTCATAGATTTCATAGACATTAGGGCTGGAAGGGACCTTGGAAGATCATCGAGTCCAGCCCCCTGCCCAAAGGGCACGAAGTCAGCTGGGGTCATAGGATCCCAGCAAGAGAAGCATCCAGTTTGCTCTTGAAGGTGTTCAATGTAGCCCCTTGAACCACCTCCGGTGGCAGGCTGTTCCAGACCTTGGGGGCTCAGACAGTAAAGAAATTCTTCCTCATGTCCAGCCTGAAACGGTCTTGTAGTAGTTTATTCGACCTAGTAGTCATCCCTTGGGGCGCTCTGGTGAACAAACGTTCCCCCAGATACTGGTGGTCACCCCTGATAAACTTGTAGGTGGCCATCAGATCACCCCTGAGCCTGCACTTTTCCAGGCT
>NW_005841993.1:2250930-2273474 GCF_000455745.1 Alligator sinensis
ATCATGGGACATCAGATCGAAGGCTTTTTTGAAGTCAAGATATATGACATCAATCTCTTCTCCCTTGTCCAGGTGATAGGTCACCTGGTCGTAGAAGGAAATGAGATTGGTCAAGCAAGACCTACCCGCAACAAACTCGTGCTGACTATCTTTTAAGATGTTGGTGTCAGCCAGTCCATTAAGGATGGCCTCTTTAATAAACTTTTCTAAGATCTTCCCCGGGATAGAAGTCAGGCTAATGGGCCTATAGTTAGCCGGATCCACTTTCCTCCCTTTCTTGAAGATAGGCACCACATTGGCCTTCTTCCAGTCTTCGGGCACTACACCAGAGCACCAAGAATTTTCAAAGATCCGTGCTAGAGGCTGGGCTATGATGCTCGCCAGCTCCTTGAGTACCCTGGGGTGAAGATTGTCAGGGCCGGCTGACTTGAAGGTATCCAGCTTCTCAAGATGTTCCTTCAGAAAATCAGCATTAATGGAGGGCAGGGGATCACCCTCACCCAGACTTCCCGGCCCTGTAGCGGGCATGGGCGTCCCATGGGACTGATGAAAGACTGACGCAAAGTACCTATTTAATAGGTTGGCTTTTTCCTAATAATTTTTCCTTAATAAAAAAGTTAGCTCCGGCTCCCCACATATCTGAAAAAGGACTTTTTATTGTCCTTGATGCTCAAAGCTAGTTGGAGTTCCGTTGCAGCCTTGGCTTTCCTGGTATGCTCCCTACAGGACTGGACCAGTGCAGAATAATCCTCCTTAGATTTTGCACCCCATGGCCTGGAGGGGGAAGCCCAGCGAGTAGATAGACACTCCCAGGCCCCAGGCCAGGGGGAGACCTAGGAAGCAGTGATAGCTGTTGCATCCAGCTCCGTCCCAATTTGACTTCACTCCACAGCTGGAAGCAGAGTTTGCCCACAGCCAGCTCCTGTGTGCACATGGACAGTGGCAGAGACCCAGGCCCACGTGCCAGATTTACCCACAGCTGCGTTTTCCTGGGGCAGCAACTTCCCTGGCAGCAGGCTGCCCCCCACTCTAAAGCAGCTGTGTCCAGCTGTCTCTGGGCTGTATATGGATTTGGTGCATGGAGCAGGGCACTGCTGGAGTCATGAGGCTGGAGCTCTGGGCTTGCCAGACCCTGGCTGGATCTGGGGGCTCTGAAGGTGGCCACATTCTTCTCTGCTATGCTACCTAACCTAGGGGGCTGGAGGCTGGGGGCAACTGAAAAGGTGCAGGTCCAGTCCCTGAAAGCCCACAGAACAGAAGGTTTAGGAAAGGACCACTGAATCCTGAGATACTAGAGGACTTCAATTTGAGAAGCACATCCATGAGGAATGGCCACACCTTACCAAAATAGGAGCTGAGTTGTGTGGGTCAAAGATAATCCTGCCCTGGAGTGGCATAATTTTGTGCTACATAATGAGTGCTTTAAATTAGTTAAAGTATTACTGTGAGGACAATCAGGGGATCAAGAGCTCCAGGAGCAGACCAAATTAACATATAACAGGTACCAAGGCCCAGAGTCAATGTTTAAGGCTTAGCAAGAGAGGATTTTAAACTGGACCTTGACAGTAACAAATGAGTTGGACTTCAGCAGTTAATTCTGTTGTAGGCTGAAATTTCATGTTGTCCCTGACTGGTATAACTAGGTACAAAGTGACAGGAATTAAATTCTGAAGTGATGATAGTCATGAAGATAATAGCTATCAATATCCTTTTCTGTAGTCAATACATAGAGCCATTGACCAATGATTTTCAAGACAAACTTGGCAACATTATACACAGCAGATTTCAATTTAATTGAAACAGGGGCAATCCACTCTGTTAAGGGCAAAATTAAGAAATGTAGGTAAATGTCCCATTCATTTAAATTTAAAGCAGAAAACAACTGGTTGTAAAGGAGCTACACTGATTTAGTGCATGATGGGGCAACTAAAACTCACATTATTTAAATTCTAATAATTCTAATCCTAAATCATTTTAAAATTATAAATAATGCTAAATAAATCTTGCTTAGAAGGAAAAGAAAGTGAATCATATGACAAGTCCTTTATGTATTTGAAATCTGTAATACACTATGGAAGGGACATAGCAAGCTGTCCAGTTTAAGGTACTATATATCCTGTTACAGATGCTTGTTTATATTGAATGAGATAAAAAAGTGCTGAAGTAAACTGGAAAAAGAACACACTGATTTAGGGAAATAAAAGAAAAGACTACAGATCCAAATGAAAGCATTTAAAGGGTATCTTGGAAATGAGATAACTTAACATCAACATTTGTTTTGATTTAAGGTCTTATTTTCAACATTCCTAAGACAGAATTATGGGTCATAGGAAAGTAGGGATGGAAGTAACATGGTGAGGACTTGGTAAGGCCGCAGCTGGAGTACTGCATCCAGTTTTGGGCTCCACAATTCAAAAAGAATGTGGAGAAGCTTGAGAGAGTCCAGAGAAGAGCCACGCGCATGATCAGAGGTCAGGGAAGCAGACCCTACGATGACAGGCTGAGAGCCCTGGGGCTCTTTAGCCTGGAAAAGCGCAGGCTCAGGGGTGATCTGATGGCCACCTATAAGTTTATCAGGGGTGACCACCAGTATCTGGAGGAACATTTGTTCACCAGAGCGCCCCTAGGGATGACGAGTAGGTTGAACGGTCATAAACTACTACAAGACCGTTTCAGGCTGGACATAAGGAAGAATTTCTTTACTGTCCGAGCCCCCAAGGTCTGGAACAGCCTGCCACCGGAGGTGGTTCAAGCGCCTTCATTGAACACCTTCAAGATGAAACTGGATGCTTATCTTGCTGGGATCCTATGACCCCAGATGACTTCCGGCCCTTTGGGCAGGGGGCTGGACTCGATGATCTTCCGAGGTCCCTTCCAGCCCTAATGTCTATGAAATCTATGAAATCTATGATGCCATCTTGTCTGGTCTTTGCAGTGCATGTTGCAGTGCAAAGAATTCTTTTCCTGTAGACGTTATCAGCAGGCAATAAAAAAGCCTGACAACTTGAAATGTACATGAAAAACAAACAATAACATATCTTTTTAAATTTATTATTGCAGGTTCTTCTCATATATATGGTTTATGTGTATTATAGAGATTTTTAGAGACTACTTAGACTAAAGTAAAGATGAGTTCCTTAACCAGAAGATGAAGTTTATTAACCTCCCCTGTTCAGTAGGGAATCCATTATGTCATGTCAACCCTGAAGAAACTCATTCTTCCTCCTTATTGTAGAAATCTCTTTTTACAGGTAAGAACTAGTCAACATAGTATTTACATGATCTTCAGGGATCCTAGTACTCTTTGATAAAAAAAAAAAATCCCCACTTTTCAGAAAAAAGTAACCCAAAATCCACATTTTTCCACAATTAAAATGAAACACCACTAATATATACAGATATATATTAGTGGCATTTAATGTTAATAATGGAAAAATGTGGTCTTTGGGTTATTTCTTATATCTGAAAAGTGAGAGTTCTTTTTTTTTTTAATCAGAGAAAACCAGGATCCCTGATAATCTTTTAGAAAGCAATGGATAGGTTTCATGTTTTTGTAGTAACACATCTTGCTAAAAAGACAAGCTGCAGCTTTCTGAACTAGCTGATATTTCTTTAATACCAAAGGTTTTATTCCCAAGTTTATTACAGTGGTGGAGTCCATAGGAGAGGTAGTGAAGGTGTAAGACTAAATCTTTGTCTATAATGATGAGATGGAGACTTTGATTTTTATTTGTGAGCAATGCTTCCTTCTACCCCCAAACAGCTATATAACAAATCAACAGCTAGTATATGAAATCCAATCATTTCTAAATTTGCATATATATTACAAGCCTCAAAGTTCATTTTAAAGAAAGTTTAGGCCACAAGCAGAGAAGGGAGGGAGCGATTTAAAAAAAAATCAATCTTGGCTATCTAACTCTAATACCTTCACTTAGAGAAGACTTTCAAATACATAACTGGAAAATAAGTCATTTTTTCAATCAAATATATGTTAACAACATGTACTAATTTAGTTAAATAGGTTATTGAAGTTCATGAAACTACGTATATACACACACCCCACATGCAAAAACACACACATATATATTTATAATTATCTTTTATTTATATAATTTATATGCCTCCCTTCCCAACAAAGGCTCAGAGGGACTTACCATAAGAGAACACAATAACTAAAAATGGTGACTAGAATATCAAATTAAAACAGAAATTCAGTGAATAACGTATCAGCTTAGTTTTGTTGCTAAATGACTGCCCAAATGGGAAGGTGTTCCAAAAGATATCCAAGCTTGAACTTTGGTCAACATCAAGTGGGAGGGAGTTCCAAAGCTGAGGAGCAACAGCTACAATTGACCTCCCAACTATTTTTGCCAAGAAAACTTGATATACAGATGATACTTACAGGAGGTTGCTCTTGGATGACCTTAGGGATCACGACGGAGCATAATGGAGAAGGTGATCCTATAGGTTTGGAGGACCCATACTGTTTAGAGCCTTATGGTTCAAAACCAGCACCTTGACTTGTACTCAGAATGCTCTAGGGAGCCAATGAAGACACTGGAGGACTGAAGTTGTATGCACCTGGCAGCCCCTCCTTTTTCGGAAGCAGGCCTTCTGTACCAGCTGCAGCCTCTGGATTATTTTCAAGGGCAGCCATGTGTAAAATGCATTGAAGCACTCTAGCCTTGAGTTTATGAGGGCTTGGTGATGCTAGCCAGATCTAAATCTGGAAGACAGGTTCACAGATTTCTCACCAAAAGGAGCTGATGAAAAGCACTCCTACCCACAGCTGCCACCTAAAAATCCAGATGCAGCAGAAAGTGCGGGGACACCTCTATGCTGTGAAACTCAGTGATGAGCACAGATCCTGGTTTTTTCTGATTTAAAAAAAATCCCCAATTTTCGGATTAAAAAAAAGGAACCCAAAATCCACATTTTCCCGTGATTAAAATGGAATTCCACTTCTCCCATCACTACTGCCTTTCTTCACCAACCATGAGCACTCTAAAGGCTTCAACCTAAGAGTATGTACAGCTTTTCACTAAGTGGTCTATATTTACATTGCTTACTATCTACAGACTGGGAGTTGCATGTGCAGCCATTTGCCATTGCTGGAGCCACGAGGCAACCTGGTGTGAGTAACTCAGGGTGGGGGAAGGTGTGGGCAGGATCAGCTAGGGCTAGCAAGTTTTCATGGGGTTGGCAGGATCAGGGGAAGCTGCCAGGTCTTAGAGGCAGAGACCTGGAGAGTTAAAAATAGCCCAGTAAAGTTGGGGGTGAAGAGGGATAGAATAGCCCTGGGGGCTTGGGTAAGCAGTTGGACTTTCACATCCCTGAGATTGTGCAGCATACATCTGCTGGCATTTGGAAGATCAGGTTAACTATTTTCTAGATTGGGTTAAGACTTTCTCAATTTAATTTAGTACAACTCTTCAGGTAAACTAATTTAGATGGGGCACACTATTTTGGGGGGTGATTTCAGCCCTCTGAATGACTGCATAATTGGGCACTTAGATTGACCTAAAGTTGATTACATCAATGTAAATGTAATGCCTGTTCATACCCTAAAAGATACTTTAGGTTGTAACTCACAATCACCTATATCATAACCTTAATCAACAAATGCCTATTGTATTTGTTCTCACAACTTTTCTTCATCCTTCCACTATGCCATAGGTTTTGTTTCCTTTTATCTTTTGGCTCTTTCTTGATTTTTATGTTGATCTTCAGACAAGTTCTTTGTTGAATTTGGTAAACACCATGTAAAAATGCTTGGAATCTTCAGTAAATTGGAACTTATCACTTTTGCCTAAAAGTTTGGCCCAATCTGTAGGAGTTTTTTGACTCTTTTAAACCTTATCATACAGGGGTGGTTGTAGAAAAGGAAGAGGCAATGGAGTCCCAAGAAGGTGGAGGCTGAAAGCTTGTGACCTCCAACAACAAAAGGAAGTTGTCATCCTCACTTGCACCAGTTTGCCTGGAGAACATATATGGAGCACTATTTGCCTGAGGAACAGATATGGAGAGCTATTTTTGGTGTGCTGAAGTTACTGTACAGAGCTGTGACCCAAGATGATATTTACTGATGAAATCAAAGACCATGTGAGTACAGGCATACAGTTCCTGTATACAGATATACAGCTGAGATATAACTACAGTGAGTATATTTTTACTTTATTAAAGTTAGTGACAACAGTCATAAATTCATATAATTTATATAGGGTCCAATTTCATACTGCGTATTATATATAATTATGACATGGATTATTCATGATTCTGGTCACTATTTATTTCTCAATGACATTGCTCAAATATTTGCTAGTATACCTAAGGATTTCCAAAGGTAATCTATTATTTAAAAAAAAAAAAAGTTTTAGGAGAGGTAAAAGGGCAATGTGAATTACTTTGACACTGGTAAATGAATAATAGAGGCTTCAGGCATAGTACAGTGGGACATTTCTTTCCCAAAGCCTCAGCTAGAGTCAACATACCCTCTAGCATGCTCACCATCCCCTAGACACATACAGCTCTATGGTGGATCCATAATATGCTTATGTTCAAGTGTAGATAGCTTGTATAGCTCTTTAATAAAACTAAACTCTATTGGTTTTCCACAGGGTAAGTTTCAGGAGAAGGGAGACTGGGCAATACCTAAACTCTTGCCTAGTGGCTCTTGTCTAGAGCACTTTACAGGATGTAGGAGATGAAGGACCAAACCTTCTTGAAGACTCAGTTTTCTGCTGCCTAAACAAAACTTTAAGTGCAAGGCTCTTAGACTAAAATATAAGAAGCCCCCTTTACTTTACTTCCAGCAGGGATGTGGTCAGGGGGATCCTGATATACAACATGGAGAAATAATATTTCAGGCTGTGCATTAGTGACCAAAACTTTAGTTACAGAGCTGTGTATGTAGCTTTTAGGTATAAAAAGTGAATTACAATTTAGCCCTTAGGACAGTGAGTCTCAGACTCTATGCTTTGGTAATTTGAGATTATTTCAAAGGTGCTGCAGGGTGCCATGTAATGTCAATGCTGTTAGGTGGGCAAACATCTATACATAAGGTGACCATATGGGACAATTTGAAATCCTGAACATTGTCCCATATGTGAAATCTTCCCTGTGGCAGGCCTGCCTGGGGAATACTGAGGGGGAGGGGATACAGATATCCTCACTTTATTTGGGCCCCTAACTCTCCCAGCACCAAGCAAGTGCTTTTGCTCAGAACTGGAAGAGACCTCACAGAGCCATATAGATGAGGCCCCTGCTCAAGGCAGGATCATCCACGTCTAAACAGTCTCAACCAAGTCTAATCTTCCTTTAAGTGTCCAAGTGTGGAGATAACACAACTTCTATAGGTAGCCTGTTCCAATGCTTGATTGCTGTCATAGTCAGAAAGGGCACCTATGCATAAGCATAGAGTCTGCTGGAGCATGGCAATTGCTGTGCTCTAGCAGCCTCCTGCATCTCGTGCATCAGCGTCCCCACCCTTTAACATGGCAGTGGGGGTGCTTGAATTAAAGCTCATCAAATAAGCTTTAGTTCAGGTGCCCCCAATGCCATTTTTAAGGGTGGGGATACTGATACATGAAATGTGGTCACACTTTAATTAGAGCGGCTTTTGGAGCTGCTGTAATTAAAGCACCCCTCCACCCCTTTGGGTACATGTAGAAGTACCCAAAGTTCCTAAATATCCAGTGCTGCAGGTTAAGGCCATTGCTTGTAGCTCTGTCCCACAAAGCCAAGGAGAAAGACCCATCTCCATCTCTATAATCACCCTTCAGGTATTTGAAAATGGTTATCAAATCCCCATTCAGTCTCTTCTCCAGGCTAAATATCCATCTTGGTCTCTTCTCCTAGTTCTTTCATCCTATCCTCATAAGTCTTCCCTCCAATGTCATTAATAATTTTTGTTGCTCTGCTCTACAACTGTCCGCATCCTGTACAGTTTTTTTGTGAGGCCCAAAACTGGACACATTATTCCAGGTAAAGCCTCACCAGTGCTGAATACAGTGGAACAATCACTTCCCTTGTTTTGAAAGTGGCACTACTTTTAATACAACCCAGGATGCTGTTGGGTTTTTTGCAACAAGAGCAGACTGTTGGCTCTTATGCAGTTTATGGTCCACCATAACCCTCAGGTCTTCCTCTGCAGTATCACATCCAAGCCAGTCATTCCTCAGTCTGCATTTATGCAAATGGTTATCCCAACCCAAGTGCAGGACTTTGCATTTCTCCTTGCTGAATCTCATTATTTCAGTGTATCCAGGCCATTCTGGATCCTAGCCCTGCCCTTCAGAGTTTCCACAGTTCCACCCAACTTGGTGTCATCCACAAATTTGCTAAGTTTGCACTCAATCCTGTCACCCAAATGACTGGTGAAGATGTTGAACAATAGTGGACCTAGGGCAATCCTCTGAGGAAGTCCACTTAATACCATCTCCCAACTAGACATTGAACCATTGAGGACCACTTGCTCAAGGAAGCTCCTGTATGATGACCCAACCAGTTATATATACACCTTACAGTATTTTTGTCTAGTCTATAGTTCCTTGTTTTTTTTAATGGAAGGAGGATGTTTTTGAAGAGAGTTTCAAAAGCTTTGCTAAAATTAAAGTATGCCACATCCATTGATCTCCTCTCATCCACAGAACCTGTCGCTTTTATCACAGAAAGAAACCAGGTTGGTCGGGCCTGACTTGCTTTTGGTGAATCCATGCTAACTGCTCTTGGTCACCTTGTTCTCCTCTGGGTGCTTCTCAGTGGAATCCTTGAGGACCTGGTGCATGATCTTCCTGGGTACAGAGGTCAGGATGACTGGTCTGTAGTTTTCTGAATCCTCCTGGTTCCTGTTTGCCCCTGCTGCTACCCTTTCCACATATGTGTGTTGCAGCACTCTCCCTACTGACCACTTGATTTTGTATGTGATATTAAGGTCATCCATGTAGGCAAGGTTCTTGACCTCTGCCCTACAATCATTCAGCAGTTGTATTCCTGAGATCCCGGGTTCTCTTCTGAGCTGCTGTTCCAGTGGATCTATAATGCAAAAGAACAAAATTAGGGAGAATTAACATCCCTTCCAGACTTCTAATTTCAGCACTATTGAGGTGGTCAGGCAGTCATTTGCCAGCACTCTGCTGGTGATGTTCATATATCACAATCCAGTCCATTAAGGTCTGCTGCAGGTTTATGAACAGAAATCATTGGGAGACTCAGTCATAGGCCTTTTCCAGGTCAGAGTTTCAGCATGGTGATGCCCAGGCTTCTCTTCCACAGTGCATCTTGAAGTTGCATCAGGTATCTGTGGATCATCTGCCTCAGTACTAGAAGGTTTACATTCAGCTTCCACATGCCTTTGCCAAGCTTTGTTTTCCCTCCCATCTCTGTTTTAAACAGTAGGAGACAATGGTCAAAAAGGAACACCAGTGTAGTTTCAGCTTTCTCAATCTTCTACCTTGAAGGGAGGAACAGAAAGTCTACCTCAGACCGTGACTGTCCCATGAGGTCGACTTTTGTAAAAGGGCCCTCTGGTCCTTGGGCTTCCTTGCCAACATTCACCATGCCATGGTCACAAAACAGGAGCTCTGAGGTCTCCTCAGGCCAGTCTCTTGCCCTCTGTTCTTTCTGTCTCTTTATCAATTATGCAATTGAGTTCCTCACCTCCCACTAGGCACACTGGCTGTGTGCTGAGCATGGCTATAAATAAATTCAGGAGCAAAGCACACCTTGTTATTTGGTTGTTTGCTAGTGCATATATATTAAGAAGTTCAAATTCTTCTCTGTCCAGTTCACAAGTTCCCTGCAGTACCCTGCCATTTATAATCTCTGAGGGTCTTGTTGAAGATTAATTTTAGACAGTTACTGGAGATCTGAACCCCTGACGTCCACACATTAACACCTGAAATTAGTTTTAAGCACAATTTAGGTAGTTTAAAGTTACTCCACTCCAGGGCAGGTTTGTCTCGTGTTCCATTAATGCGTGGTTACTCCCCACAGATGAACTGCTCAAGCTGAAGTTCTCCAGCATCCCAGGATGCAGTGCTTCCTCCCCTACCCTCCTGTTCTGTGTGGACAAACTTCGCACCCCCTGAACTCTACTGCCCTGGGATCAAGCCAACTCTATCTCTTGACCCCAGGGGTATGAATTTCAAAGATGCAGCACCATGCAAACAGCTTGCAGAGCAGATGCCAGCTAGACAAGTTTCAAGGCATGGACAGGACCAGAAGTGGGATCTAAGGCAGGGTGGGGGAGGAGAGTAATGTAGGATGACAAATCAGGTCCCCATGAGCTGGGATAGGGAGAATATGTCTCCCGAGATAGGCAGAGTAGGTCTCCCAAAAGTGGCTTTCATCACTGCTTCCACCTCCCAGTCACACCGGGAAGCAGGAACAGCACCTCCCATACCCCAGCACCAAATCCATTTTTTTTAAAATGAGACTTTTTTAAATAAATAAATTTCCTGTTTATTACTTTTTAAAATTATTCTGCTATTTTTTTAACTTTTATTTATTTTCTCCTTCAGTGACTGACTTCCTTCAGTTCACCATTCTTCCCCACCCACATTTCCTTTCCACTTCCCATTTCATTACTCATCCCCATCACATTAACTCTCCACCTCCCAGCTTCATGTTTCTTCCCCCCTAACTCTCTCCCACACCCCCGCCCCACCTTGAAGCAGGCCTGTCCTGGTTCTTCACCTCTGTAGTAGCAACTCACAGGTACAGCTCCTAGTCATGTCCCTGCTTGCAAGCCTAGTGGAAAGTTAGGTGTGGAGGTGGGGGACAGTCAGAAAAGGGTTTTAGTCTTAAGGTGTAATTGCTTCAAACTGGAGCTAGCATTAACACTGTTCAACATTTGAGCAACTCAAAGTGTAACATGTAACAAGGCTCTGAGTGCAACAAGAACCACACCCAATCCTTTCAGTAGAATCACTTTCCCCCCCCTCACATGGGCGATTGGTGCTGCCTTAGTTGGGGGGGGGGACATGTGCGACCAGTCCTGCTGGCTGGGAGAGGGTCCCCCATGGCCAATCCTGCCAACTGAGGGAAGGTCCTCCTGCAGCCAATCTCACTGTACAGGAGGACTCGCACAGCTGGTCACTGCGGCTGATCACTGCAGCTGCTCCCAGAAGTGGCTGCAGCCACTTCTGGGAGCAGCTGCAGTGATTGGCTGGCACTTCCAGGTGGGGCACCAGCACTCCCATCTGCCCATTGCCTAAGCAGGGAGCACAGCCTGTCAGGGAGTTCATGGGGGTTCACATGCACCCCTTACATGTCACAACTTCCCCCTTGGCTCTAGTATTATATGATCCTGACCACAATGGGGGTGGAGAGGGGTTTGGAGGGTGGCCATGACATTCCTTTGTCAAACAGGAAAGAATGGACTTTAAAATAGGTTCTCTGTGGGATGGAGATCAAAGCTCTGTGGTAAGCAGGAGCCCTGGAGGAAGAGCAAGCAAGAGGAATCAATAGGGGAGGTACGCTCATACTTCTGAAGAAATCAGGGCAATCAACTAGTTACCTCACATGCCTGTACACAAATGCATGGAGCCTGGGAAATGAGCAGAAAAAATTGGAAGTCCTCACACAGTTACAGAACTATGACATGGTTGGAATAACAGAGAATTGGTGGGATAGCTTACATGACTGGAGCACTTTCATGGATTGGTACAAACTGTTCAGGAAGGACAGACAGGTGAGAAGAGGAGGAGTAGTGCACTTTATATAAAAAAGCACTTTATGTAATATGATTGCTCAGAGCTCTGGTATGGAAATGTAGATAGGTCTGTTTAAAGTCTGTGATTATGGCCAAAGGAGAGAGCAAGAAGGGTGATTTGGAGAGTATTGGGGACAGCTTCCAGGTGCAAGTGCTGGAGTAGCCGTGCTCTTCTTGACCCTGCTGCTCACAAACAGGGAAGAATTAGTGGGAAACATAGTAGTGGATGGCAAATTGGGCAGCAGTGACCATGAGATGATTGAGTTCAGGATCCTGGGGAAAGGAAGGATGGAGAGCAGCAGAGTAAGGATACTGGACTTCAGAAAAGCACACTTCAACTCACTGAGGAAACTCATGGGCAAGATCACCTGGGAAGCCAGTCTGAGTGGGAGAGGAGTCCAGGAGAGCTGGCTGTACTTCAAAGAAGCCTTACTGAGAGTATAGGAACAAACCATCCCAATGTGCAGGAAGACTAGCAAGTATGGGAGGAGACCAGCGTCTGTTAGCAGGAAACTCTTCAGTAAACTAAATCACAAAAAAAGTTACTTTATAAAAAGTGGAAATTTGGAAAAATAACCAGGGAAGAATATAAGAGCATTGCTCAGGCATGCAGGGATGAACTCCCTGCATGCCTGAAGGCCAAAGCACAATTGGAGTTGTAGCTAGCAAGGGATGTGAAGGGTAACAAGAAGGGTTCATAAGAGGAGGAACCAGGAAAGTGTAGGTCCCTTACTGAATGGGGGAGGCAACTTTATGACAGAGGATGCAGAACAGGCTGAAGGGCTCAATGCCTTTTTTGCCTCAGGCTTCACAGGCAAGGTCAGTTCCCAGACTACTGCACTGAGCAGCACAGTTTGGGGAGGAGGTGGTCAGCCCTCAGTGGTGAAAGAACAGGTTAGGGACTGCTTAGAAAAGCTGGATGTGTACAAGTCCACAGGGCCAGATGGGATGCACCTGAGGATGCTGAGTTGGCTGATATGATTGCAGAGCCAGTGACCATCACCTTTGAAAGCTCATGGCAATCAGGAGAGGTCCCAAATGACTGGAAAAAGACAAACATAGTGCCCATATGTAAGAAAGGGAAAAAGGAGGATTCAGGGAACTATAGAACAGTAAGCCTCATCTTAGTCCTTTTGAAAAATCATAGAGTAGAGCCTCAAGGAATCCATTTCTAAGCACCTGAAGGAGAAAAAGGTGATTAGGAACAGGCAGCATGGATTCACCAAAGGCAAGTCATGTATGACCAAGCTGATTGCTTTCTTTGATGAAATTACTGGCTCTGTGGATGTAGGGACACTGGTGGATGTGGTGTACCTTGATTTTAACAAGTCTTTTGATACAGTCTCCCACAATGTTCTCAAAGGCAAGCTAAAGAAGTATGGGCTGGATGAATGGACTGAAAGTTGGATAGAAAACTGGATGGATCATTGGGTGCAGAGAGTAGTAATCAATGGTTCGATGTCAAGTTGGCAGTCCAACGGTATTAAGTGGAGCTTCCTAGGGGTCAGCCCTGGGGCCATTTTTTTCACTGTCTTCCTTAATGACTTGGAAGATGGCATAGAGTGCATCCTCAGCAAGTTTGAAGATGACACCGAGCTGAAGGGACTAGTAGATGATACACTGGAGGTTAGGTATATGATTCAGAGTGACCTAGAAAAATTTAAGGATTGTGTGAAAATGAACCTCATGAGGTTCAACAAGGACAAGTGCAGAGTCCTGCACTTAGGACAGAACAATCCCATGTACCAGTACAGGCTGGGGGCTGAGTGGCTGGGGAGCCGCTCTGCAGAGAAGAACCTGGGGGTTACAGTGGACAATAAGCTGAATATGAGGCAGCAGTGTACCCTTATTGCCAAGAAGGCTAACGGCATACTGGGCTTCACTGGTAAGTGTGTTGCCAGTAGGTCAAAGAGAGTGATTATTATCCTCTATTCAGCACTGGTGAGGGCACATCTGGAGTACTGTGTTCAGTTTTGAGTCTCCCACTACAGAAAGGATGTGGACAAATTGGAAAGAATCCAGTGTAGGGCAACAAAAATGGTGAGGGGGCTGGAGGACATGACTTATGAGGAAAGATTCATAGATTCATAGATTGTTAGAGACTGGAAGTTAAGTTGTAGATCATCAGGTCCAGTCCCCCTGCACTAGGCAGGAAAAGACAACTGGGGTCAAGAGACTACCATTGGACAGTCAACTTGGCGTCCTATTCTGGGGGTGTGAATAGGGGTATTAATGCGTATGCTAAATTGCTTGGCTGCTTGTTCCCATTTTCCTTGTTCCTCTCCACCATGCTGTGCATTATCAATTGGGACTTCTATAACCACCAGGGGTACTTGCTGACAGTCCTGAGACACTCATTCATCAGTGCTTCTCCTGCATGTGTGTCCTGAAAAGTTAAGATATGTTGTGGTCCTTTCCTCTCAAGAGCACTTGAGCCAGAACAGTTATAATCTGGCTTTTGAAATCCTATGGCTTCAATCCCTATCATACTTTGCCATCTGTTGAACAACTTCATTGATAGATTTGTCCTTTACTGTAGATTTGGGATTAAAGGAGCTTATTTTTCATTTTCACTCCACTACTAAGAAATAAAATGATTTACAACATATAGAAAACTGACTTAAAGCGTGAAGAGCCAGTCCCAAGGATTATGGTAAATATCCTATGGTTCTTGTTTAGAAGAGAAGCAATTGTCCACACAAACAGAGAAATAGCTGCTGGAGGCATTTAAACCATCCTAAATGGCCCAAAAGTTGTCAATTACCACATGTAGACTTTAAGCACTTAAATTGTCATCCTGAGGCTTTGCATATTGATTCTTCATTGGTGCTAAATCCTGACTTGCAGGAAAAAATCATTAAGCCTCTGAAATAAAATTGTTTCTTCTTTATATTACCATGATAGTTTCGGAGTCAGGAATTTAATCCATTTTACACTGTACTACTACTTCACCTGGAAATCCAAATAAAAGCCACTAATAAATGCAGAGGCCATATCCAGATAAGCCTGGCTGTGCAGTATGTGGCACCACAGATGTGTCTGCAGCATGAGAAAAAAAGTGGAGTTGTGCACATGGCGGCAGCATGTGCTGCCTGAAGCCAGAGTCTGGCTGGCCATACCTATGCTCCGCTGCTGGCCAGGCTCTGCGCAGCAGAATCACCACTGCTGCAGCCTCGGGAGGCATCCAGGACCCCAGATAAAGCTGCTGGGGCCATCCCAGTGCTGGCCCCAGCCTCCCTTCCCCATCCTGGGTAATTTGCGGCATGCCAATGCACACATGGCATGGGCATTCCCCGAGGACAACTAGCAGCAACACAAGGTATGCTGCTGAGAGTTGTCCCTAGGGAACCAAATGTCTAAGAACATCTAAACATGGCCAGACAGGTCTGAGTTATGGCATCCATAATAAAGATTTCCCTAAAGATTTACAATAATGCACATGGGCTCACAATCATGAAGAATGTAAATATAGTCAAGTCTAGAAGAGGGGGAATTACATGAGAGAGAACACCAATTACTATAATTTTTAAATGTACTTTTAAAATAATAACAACAATAAGAACAAAAATTTGACAGTTAAATCAGGAGAATGCTGAATGAGCTTATCCACTATAATGATTAGTAGGGATCCTGGATTAGTAGGGATCCTGGTTTTCTCTGATAAAAAAAAAATCCCCACATTTCGGTTTTAAAAAAGTTACCCAAAATACATCTTTTTTTCATTATTAAAATGAAACACAACTATATATATATATATATATATATAAATATATTAGTGATGTTTCATTTTAATCATGAAAAAAGGTGGATTTGAAGTTACTTTTTTAAATCTAAAATTTGGGGATTTTTTTTTTTTAATCAGAGAAAACCAGGATCCCTGGTGATTAGAACTTTTGCCTTTGCAGTTCCCATTGGTGATAAGTTAAACCATAGTATACACCATTTCTGCAGGGTCTTATCTTGGCATACATCAACGCTTGTATCTCTCTGCCTCCCTAGCTGTGAGTGTTCTACTCCTTTTTATGTCTGTTCTAGATTCACGTCCTCATTTTCCCTGTTGCTCTGGCCTACCATATACACACACATGCACGCACACTTTCCAGAGGTTAGTGCCTTGTTTAAGCATTTTCCATAGTTATAAGCTCTGCAGCAGCATCAGTGACCCTTGGGTTGTCAAACAGAATTGTTTTATGTGGCCAGTCTGCCATAGCCAAGTGCATGTTACTGGCTCAGTCAAGCCATGCATATAGAATACTTATGGAAGGATTTTTTTTCATAGCATCAGTGGAGCATGGAATAGCACTGCCTCATGACATCCTGTACACTCTGGAGGCTGTGAACTGCATGCTTTAACAGAATCACTCAGAAAACACAATACAATATGTAAGAATTGCTGAAGTGAGTACAAATCTCACAGCATGGGCTAAGAGGAGGATATGGCCCTCTATGAAGAATTCTTTCACCCTTAGTTCAGAGCAGTATGAGAATGGATCATATCCTCTCTCTTCCTCATTTTTATCCTTTTATCCTTTGTCTGCAACCTTGGCAGAGAAGCTCATGTTAACCTCCCTTTTTTGACAGAAGAGGCATTCTCAGACACACACATATGCAGCTGTCACTCCTGCCGCTTAGGCTAACCTAAAGTGTGATGGGCACATAATTACTATAGTGATTACTCTTGCTTTTTGGGAAACCAGGCCTCAGATCTTTTGGTATTAATACATATTTTTTTTGGAATTCACTATGAATGCAGTATTTTGAAATCAAATGTACCTTTTGCCATAACTAGCACGACTGTTTTAATACAGCCTTTTCATATTCACATGAAGATTTAATTGGCTTGATCACAGAGGAGTCTCTCATACCTCAGGTTATTAAACTCCCCATTATGATCAAGTTGTTAAGAATTTCCAAAGGAAACAAATCAGTTCCAAATTTTTACAACGAAGGCTCAATGCATATTACAGATTTTTCTCCTTTGTTCTGAATGTGTTACCATTTACCCTGAAGCCAGGATACAAGGATTATCATTCATTTGTTGTTCCACTACAATTTGTTTTTACAACACCTAGTTCTGAATTAGTGGGTAAAGCATGTGTTCTTCAAAACTTATCTGCAATGATTACATGGCACATTGGCTAGAATTTTGAGGTCACTTTTATGCTATATTCTGTCTTTGGAGCTTTGCCATATCCTTTCTTGCTTATTGCAATAAGTGCTTTAGGGTCAGTTTCAGCTTTAAAGGAACAACCATATACAAAAAACTGTACTTTGCATAAACATACATATCCGTTTCACTTGTATTTTTTTTTCTCCTTCATTCTCATAGATCTGAGAGCAGACATTCTCGCTCATGACTTCTCTGATAAAACAAAAATCCCCAATTTTGGAATAAAAAAAGTAATCCAAAATCTACATTTTTCCCATGGTTAAAATGAAACACCTCTATCTATCTATCTATCTATCTATGAAACCTCTAGATATATCTACATATTAATGATGTTTCTTTGGAATCATGGAAAAATATGGATTTTGGAGTTTTTTAATCTGAAAATTGGGGATTTTTTTTTTTTAAACAGAAAAAACCAGGATCCCCCTTTATGACCTCCATAGCAAAAATTATTTCCAGCCCCAAAGTTTCTATGGAGAGCATATTCTTTTCCACAGGGTTAAAGAGGAGAAGTCATGGTACTGTTTAAAGCTGGATTTAAACAATACCATGAAGACAACACAGAAGAAGAAGTTAGATAGAGATTCAGATTAACACAACACAGAAGTCGGACAGTCATAAAAGAAAAAGAAATTATTTTAGTTACACACACAACAGTAAACACAACACAGAACAAGTCAAAGATTCAGATTAACACAACACTGAAGTCAGAGAATCATAGAAAAAGAAATCAGATTTTATATAGTTATTATTATTAGTTATAGTTACAATAAGACTACAGCCAACAGAGAAGTCAAATAGAGATTCAGATTAACACAACACAGAGAGTCATAGAAGAAGAAGAAAAAGAAGAGATATGATTTTAGGTACATACACAACAGTAAATACAGCACAAAAGAAGAAGTCAGGCACAGTCATACATCAGAAAAGAAGAAGGAGAAGACATATATTATTAGTTAGTTACACACATAGACACATTTTCCAGCACAGGAAAGATTAATATGGAGCGTGCTGGAAAGTCCAGGTCTGCTGGTAGGAGAGGGAGAGGGGCTAGAGGGGGTAGGGGGAGAGCTAGAGCTACAAATCCCCCTCCCCCAAACATAGATGCATCCTTTTTCCTAGCAGCCATGAGCCTTCTGCTCCCAATGGAAGCAAGGAGGTGGGAACAGTACCTGTCCCTGCACCTGCACCACCTCCCCTAATTCCAGAAATAGGCATGAGCAGCATAATGACAGTCTCCTCCACCCCAATTTAATCTTCCAGTATGAGCCTCCCAATGCTAGAAAGGGAGCTGGATCTGGAACCATGGGACCTGAGCACCCTAGCTAAAGAAATTCTGGGGACTGAGGGGAAATCTGAGTTTGTGCTCCACACCCCTCCTGGTTCCCCTAGACACAGGCCTACTTTTCAAGAAGGCATCTCAGAGGAGGATGTGGAGGCAAGTGGCTCAGCTGAATCAGATCCTCCTGTTGTTGTGCCTCTGCCTGATGAGGAATGAGATAAGGCAGGATCCCCACCCTCAACCCAGAAGTCAGGGAGTTGTGTAGTGTGGGATCATTTTGAGGTGGCAGATGATTCCAAGTATGTTATCTGCCAGAACTGCTAAAGGCAAATCAACTGGGGCAAGGAGGTGAAACACTTTACCACCACAGTGATGCTGCAGCTCCTGAGGAGGCAGCACCCCCTTGCCCTTCTTCCTCTTCAGCCTCACACCAGTGGGAGCATGGCCAAAGGGAAGTCCACTACTTGATTCAAAGCCCCTGTTCCCCCAAAGCAGAGGCAGACCACCCTGGAGCAGTGGGAGAAAAATACAGACAAAGGAGGGTGCATTGCAAGGGCGAGCGAGATCATCCAGAGCATTGGGAATATGCTTGCTCTAGATAGCCAGCCTTTATTATTAGTTGAGTGGCCAGGGTTCAGGACGCTCATGGTGCTTGTGGCCTCATACTACCAAGTGCCTACACGCACCACATTTAGCAACACAGTGGTGCCCTCCCTGTATGAGACATGCAGGGAGTAGTTGAGGGAGAAGCTGTGGAAGGCAGGTCTGAAGGTAACCTTGCACTTCACCTCCAACATCTGGAGCAGCCACGGAGGCAATCACGCCTACCTCTCTGTCACAGGGCACTGGTGCGATTAATCAAGTCATCAGTAAGCTCTACTGCAAGCCGAGGTGATGAGTCCCACACAGCAAGGGAGATCATGGTGACCATGAACTACATGGTAGAGGGGTGGCTCATTGGGCAGGGCGAGCTCACCTGTGGGTTCATGGTCACCGAAAATGGGGACAATATTATCAAGGCTGTTTGGGATGCTAACTTTGTTGGCATCCGCTTTGTGGCACACAAGTTGTACCTCATAGTCAGGGATGCCTTGGAGGGGGACAGGGCTGCTGGTGATCACTACCATCCAGCTGATTTCAAAATGCAGTAAGGTGGCAGGCTACTTCCACCAGAGCATCAAGGGGGGCAAGATCCTGTGGTAGAAACTGGCAGAGCTGAGCATCCTGCAGCACAAAATCATGCAGGATGTGGAGCCTCTGTGGAACTCCACATACCTTATGCTGGAAAGGTCGGTGGAGCAACAGAAGGCCATTCATGAGGTGGCCTTGCTTAGGATGATTGGGATCAGTGGGTCCCTTAACAGAGCTGAATGGGATATGATCTCCCAGATCTTAGTGGTTCTCAAACCCTTCCTCAAGGCCACCAAGACCCTCAGCACTGGCAATGCCCTCCTTAGCCAGGTGATCCCTGTAGTGAAGGAACTTGAGAAGTTCCAGGGGATCAATTTTCCTGGCTGGGGCAAGCCACTGTCACCAGATGTGCAGGCACTGGTGAGGTAGCTGAAAGAGAGCATGAGGAGACAGCTGGATCCTTTGCAGCCCAGTATGGTCCACATGCCTGTGGGCATGTGCAACCTCAGGGTGAAGGGGAGCATGTGCACTGGCAGCACCAAAACCCTCAATCACTGGACACAGTTGCTGGTCAACAGAGTCAGGGAGGCAGAAGGGCAGAGGCAAGGGGATGTGGAAGAGGGGGATACACTTTCCTGTGCCAGCACTTCCAGCACCAGCCAGTCTCTTCCACCCAGCAGCTGCCAATGTGGGCCAAGGGCATGGCTTCAATGTTGGGGTCCAGACACACCAGACCACATCCTTGGGCAGGTAGTGCCGAGGCTTCAGTACCTACCTATCAGTGGCTGAGGATGTTGGGCCACGTCTGTGTGACCCCTTGGCCTACTGCCCAAGCCGCAGACAGATGTGGCAGGATCTGGCCATGGCTGCCCCGGAACACCTATCCTGTCCACCAAGCAGTGTTCCAAGTGAGAGGGTGTTCAACAGTCCTGGGGATGTTGTGATACCCCACTACACTTGCTTGGATCCTCGTTTGGTGGAGCATCTGGTGTTCCTGAAGGTGAACCTCCCACTGCTGGGGTTCCCCAAGCTCCACCTGTAGATGGAGTGAGTGCCACCCTCACTCTATCTGCACCTATTTCCATTTAATTTTTTTACACCAGTTCCTGCTGCATTCTCAGAGCTGGAGGTGACACTCACTGCTTCACCAGCCAGCAGGGGAAGAACATGTCCCTGCTGAGCTTCCATATTAGGATGAACTTGGAAGTATGGCCTGGGGCTATAGGGAAGGAGGATGCCCCAGGTCCTGGGCATGACCACTAAAACTGCATTCTGCCAGAGTCAGGGAGGCCTGGTGGGACTGCCCCAGGAAATGCCAGGACTGAGGATCCCCCAGGTGAAAGGTGGGTAGGAGGTGTCATAGCCTCCACCTACCATACACATGCACACAGTCCTGGCTTGGGAAATCTCAGACCAGTCACCTCTTTGACAGGCCTGAGGCTTACTGGTTGCAGTGGAGTTGTGAGGCTCCAGGTGACCTCAGCTTAGCTGCCTGGCTTGCCACCTTTCAGGTTGAAAAACCCTTTGTCAGGCTGAGGAAGAACTTGCTGTTGATGTGTGTGGTGTTCCTGGATGGAAGGCATAGTAAAGAAGCCAGAGGCTGGCATGCAATGCAGGCAAGAAAGCCAATGAGTGAAAATGGAAATGGAGGTGTCAGGGGGTGAGGAACAGGCTGGGGTGGGGGGGTGGGAAAGGGGATGTAGCAGGTCAGTTAAAAGTGGAGAGCTACCTGGGGGGGCAGAAGTCCCGGCAGGTGCAGCCATCTCTGAAAAGTGGTTTGTTCATTCAAACAAGCACCTAACCTCATCACCAGAACTGGAGCCAACTTCCTACAGCTCAAAACACAAAACCTGCCAACTCTCTCCAGTACCCCCACAAACTGCACACCAGAATCTATCAAAGACAAAAATACCTGACTACCTGTGGGGGTACATTCCTCACCAAAAAACACTCTGCCTCCAGTCTATCAGGCCTGATCCTGAGAGGGAACAAATTACAAACCACTTTCCACAGCCAGGCCTATAGACTTCACTTCTTCAGCCTCCTAGGTACAGAAACTCATAGACTCAATATAGACAGTGGAATTCTGACACACTGCAACCTGCCAGACATCTGGCTCCCCAGGTACCTCTGTACTTTTGCCTGTGCTGCTACATCCCCCTCCCTGTCCCACCCCAGTCTGTCTCTCATCCCCTGATGCCTCCATTTCCATTTTCACTGACTGACTTTCTTGCCTGCATTAAGTCTATGAGTTTCTGTACACACAAGGCTGAAGAAGTGAAGTTCATAGGCCTGGCTGTGAAATGTGGTTTGTAATTCCCTTTCAGGACTGGGCCTGAGAGACTGGGGGCAGACTGTTTTTTGGTGAGGAATGTGCCCCCACAGGTAGTAGGATATTTTTGTCTTTGATAGATTCCAGTATGCAGTTTGTGGGGGTACTGGATATTGTTGGCAGGTTTTGTGTTTTGAGCTGTAGAATGTTGGCTTCTGGTGATAAGGTTAGGTTAGCAAGGTTTGGTGCTTGTTTGAATTTACAAACCACGTTTCACAGCGGGGGCCTATGAACTTCACTTCACCAGCCTCCTGGGTACAGAAACTCATGGACTCAATATAGACATTGGATTTATGACATACTAGAACCTGCCAGACATCTGACTCCCCAGTTACCTCTCCACTTTTACCTGTGCTGCTATGTCTCCCTTCCTCCCCTCACCCCAGCCTGTCCCTCCCCCACAACTCCTCCATTTCCATTTTCACTGACTGGCTTTCTTGTCTGCATTACATGCCAGTCTCTGACTTCTTTACTATTCCTTCCATCCAGGAACAGCACATTGGAGAGACTTTCCAATTTTGCCAACTTCCTCTTGATTCTTCCCAGCTTCCCCAGTTCTGCTGAACTTCTCCTGATCCCAGAAAATGCTCCCAGAACTAGTTTTATCAGTGTTCATCTGTTCCAGGAACCTAACTGAAGTAAATTGGGATGGAAGGAATAGTGGACAATCAGGGGGGCTGGTGACTTCATGGGGGGAGTTGGAGGGATCAGCGGGGTATTCTCTCTCCTGACCAGGAAATATTCTTACCCCCCCAACCCGCCCCCCATGAACAACCCTCCCAAAGAACCAATCCACCCGCCCCAATCCTGCACACTTCCCTCCCCACCCTGACTTACTTTGATTGGCTCCTGGCACCAGTGAACACCAGTAAAATTAGCACTGGAAGTGGCTTGAGGGTTTGGGGGATCTGACAGG
>NW_005841993.1:2273501-2275260 GCF_000455745.1 Alligator sinensis
GTAGGTGTGTGTCGGGGTGGGGGGGGGGGAGTGCTGACTGGTTTGTGGGAGCCAGGTAGTCCATCTAGAAGGGATTTAGGGGCTAAAAATAGCCCAACTCTAAGTGGGGTAGGAAAAGTGTAGTCCTAAGGCTGTTGCTAGCTTCTGGGCTTTCCCAGCCCCTGGGCTGTGCTTTGAATGTGTACAGAAGTTCAATTAAATTGATTTAACCATATCCAATCTAATTTAGTACAGTTATATTAAACTGGGTTGGCTACTTTTGACCTATTTAACCTCCCTGGAACTTCTGTACAGTTTGCACTTAGATTGACCTACTAGGAATCTAAATTTAAGGGCTGCACATAGATTAAGGTAGATTGGGTGGCCATTTTAACCTGATCTAACTTTCTCCTAACCTCCCTAAATGTCTGTACCTATCCTTACAGTTCGTATTCAGTTTTTATGTCTATTTTTAAAAGTCTTAGCAGGACAGCTATGAACCTGAATTATGTGATCTGTGCCTCATTCTGGGAACTTTTTTTAAATTTCTGTTTGCTCTTATGCTTGACACATGCATATTACCTTTCCATTTGTCAGATTTGCTTCCTATACCTGCCTCTCTCATGCCATTTCATTTTTACACCTTCCAAAGATAGTTGCTGAATGAAGAAACCTTTTTTGGCAGAATTCATAAGATGAACTCTTTACATTTTAATCTGTGACAAACATCTTTTTGAGAGAGTTATCCTGGTGCATGTCTGCGAGGGGCCAGCAGGGGAGATTATGCTTAGGAGCAACCAGCACAGGTTCATTAGAGACAGGTCCTGTCAGATCAACCTGGTGGCCTTCTATGACCAGGTAAAAAAATCCTCACAGTTGTATCAGTGGACATAGTCTTTCTGGACTTTAGGAAGGCCTTTCACACTGTCTCTCACCCCATTCTCATTAAAAACTAGGGGACTGTGGCATTGACACCTATGGAGCAAACCCCCCAGTTTTTCTTTTTTTAATTTATTTTAAAATGCATTCCCTCCCCTTCCCCAACCATTTCTGACTTTTTCTCTCCCTCTCTATTCCCTATAGATAAGTATAAGTGAGCACAGAATTAGGATAAGCTTTAACATCTTTATTTTGGTAGCGAGTTTTTGGTTTTGGATATCTACTGTTTTATATTGTATAATTATTAGGTTTGTATTGATTTTTACTGCTGTATGTTGTATTATTATAATTTTTGTATTGATTTTTATTGTTTCATATGGATATTATATGGTTTAGGCCTGTGTTTGTAAGTGAAACAAAGTCATGTCAAGTTTCCATTTTATATGTCAAGCCTCCATCTTCTGTCCTGTGCCTGAGCATCCCATGTTGCAACTGTATGATTCATTGTATCCCTCCCATGTAAAATGGTTCCCAGATGAATGTGTGTGATTGGGAATGATTGAAATACAATGGTAGCAGGCCTTTACTGAATGGCCTGTAATGAATGGGTCATCATCTCGCATTGATTCATCCAGGAACCACAGACCTCACCCAGGAACCAAAACACGACCAAAAGCGACCAAAACGCTGGCTTGCATCCATAGATGCTTCTCAAGCAAATCCCGGGACGTCATTCTCCCCTTGTACTCGGCCTTAGTGAGGCCACAGCTGGAGTACTGCGTCCAGTTTTGGGCTCCACAATTCAAAAAGGATGTGGAGAAGCTTGAGAGAGTCCAGAGAAGAGCCACGCACATGATCAGAGGTCAGGAAAGCAGACCCTATGATGACAGGCTGAGAGCCC
>NW_005841993.1:2275643-2280451 GCF_000455745.1 Alligator sinensis
CCCTATAAAAAGGGGCAGTGAAGACAGACCCAGTGAGAACACCATTTCCATCCAAACCATACTGGCTTCACATCACCTATCCACCCCAGAGGCCCTGCCGGTGACACCCTCTGGACAACACCGAGCTGAAGGAGACCCTGACTGGCCATTGAGGATCAACTTCCAGCCTGGGATAAATAGATATTACCTGCACACCTCCTCCTACAATTTGGACTCTCTCTGTTTCTCTCTCTATCTCTCTCTCTCCTCCTGGACTTCAGTGGACTTCAGCACCTGCACCAAGCCTCTCTAACCCCTGCTGCCATTGTGTGTGTGTATGTGTGTGTGTGTGTGTGCACGTGCAAAGGAACCAATAAGACATTGTGTCACCATCTCCCCTGTTCAATAAAACCACTGTCATTTCCAACCCTGAGTTGGGTCATGTTTTACTGAATCCCAGTCCCTTCCCTATCTTAAATTTCAGCCTTGTTCTCTTTCTCTCTCTCAGATCCAGCCCCACCCCTTCCACTAGTTTCCCGATCTCCTCCCAATTCCATCTCCTCTTTTCTGGCACCTCTCAGACCCTCCTTGCTTTCCTGCTGTCCCTGCTGTCTTTCAGCCTTCCATGCCATCTACTGCCTTTTCCCTGTGACTTTCTGATGACTTTCTCTGCTTTCCCACTGCCCTGATGCCTTTCAATCTCTCCTGCTGCTTTTGCAGTGATTTTCTGCTGTCCGTTTCTCTGTTTTCAGGCTTCCCGCACACCTTCTGTAGTCACCCCTCCTCCCCCCCGCAGCTTCCCAGCTCCTCATGGCTGTCCAGTAGTTTTCTCCAGCAGCTGGAGCCTTTCTCCAGGTCCCAGCACCTGCAGTCACTCCCTGCACCTTCTCTGGCTGCCCCAGAGCCATCCTCTGGCTCCCTACTCCCAGAGCCCCTCTTTAACAACCACACTTTCCTTTAGTGTCATTTTTCCTCTCCCCACCTACCTTTTCAGCTCCCCCATAGCTCTGGCTCCAGACCCAGCCTCTGTGCTGGCATCACTCCCCTGTTCTGCAGGATTTGGGCATTGTCTTTTAATCAATTAAGATCAATTAACCTAAAATTACCTCTGAGCCTCAGTTCTTCAGCCCAGGTCCCTCTAGTCTACCAGTTCTAATCCCAGTCCCAGTAACTTTCATTCCCTACACTTCCACTTTCTTACCTTAACTTTTCCCCAGGTATCCTAAGTACCCCCAGCACATACATACATACACATCACAACACCCAAGTTAGGAACTCACCTGTGTATATAAATTAGTGATCCGTGTATGTGTATTGGGTGTGCAGGTATTGCTATATACACATATATAGATATTGTGTGTTTGTGGTATGTGAATTAGTAATCCACATATGTGTATTGGATGTGCAGGTGTTTGTAACTGATTCTGTCTAAATTTGGTGTGGGTAGAATGTATGGGCTTAAACTGGTGGTAGGTGTGCATGAACCTAGACTGGTTATTTTGAACGTGTGTGTATCTGAGTTGCTAGTGTGAGTGTGTATGCCTAGTGGGGGTGTATGCACCTAGTGAGTGTATGTGTGCTTAATTAATTTTTTTTTACATGTGCATGTGCAATTGTACACCACGCCCTCCTGTCTAACAGTGCAATACTGAGATCCTGAGCATTGGCCTTACCCCTCAGGGCAACACTTACACAGTCAAATGGGTAATTAGTTGGCTGGAGGGCCACACCCAGAGAGTGGTGGTGGACGGGTCATTTTCAACCTGGAGGGATGTGGGCAGTGGGGTTCCACAGGGCTTGGTCCTCAGGCCCGCACTGTTCAACATCTTCATCAGCGACTTGGATGGAGGTGTCAAAAACACCCTGTTCAAATTTGCAGATGACACTAAGACGTGGGGAGAAGTGGTCATGCTAGAAGGGAGGAATAGGCTGCAATTGGACCTAGACAGGTTACAGGGGTGGGTGGATGAGAACAGGATGGGTTTCAACACTGACAAGTGCAAGGTGCTGCACCTGGGGAGGAAGAACCAGCAGCATACCTACAGGCTGGGGAACTCCCTTCTTGTCAGTGCAGAGGCAGAAAAGGATCTTGGAGTCATTATTGATGCCAAAATGAACATGGGCCGGCAGTGTGGGGACGCGGTCAGGAAGGCCAACCGTATGGGTTCCGCACTTCAGGGGGGATGTGGATAGCATTGAGAGGGTCCAGAGGAGGGCCACCCTCATGATCAGGACTCAGCAGGGCAGGCCCTATGAGGAGAGGTTAAGGGACCTGAACCTGTTCAGCCTCCACAAGAGAAGGCTGAGAGGGGGTCTAGTGGCCATTTACAGGGGGGGACCAGCATTGGGGGAGTCTCTGCTCCCCCAAGCACTCCCAGGAGTGACAAGAAATAACAGTCAAAAGCTGGCAGAGGGTAGATTTAGGCTAGATATCAGGAGGCGCTAATTCACTGTCATGGTGGCTAGGATCTGGAACCAACTTCCAAGAGAAGTGGTGCTAGCTTCTACCCTGGGGATGTTTAAGAGGAGGCTGGATGAACACCTCCCCGGGGTCGTTTGACCCCAATACTCTTTCCTGCCATGGCAGGGGGTCGGACTTGATGATCTGGTCAGGTCCCTTCCGACTGCACCAACTATGAAACTATCTCTACTTTTCATCACTTTATTTTTATTACCTTACCTTGAAAATATATCTTTCATAGGTCTCATATGCCCCAAAAACCCAATGATCATCAAAGCTTTTCATTATTACTTCAGTGCTCTTCTAACCTTTGCTATCATCCCATACAGTATTAAATATACTGTGTTTAGAACATCTTTATCCGCCACTAACAACTGCATTTGGTTAATTTAATAATCTGATTAATTTAACATACAGTTCAGAGATCTACCCAACATTTTTTCCAAGTATCTTCAAAATTTCTCTAATGCATTCTGCATTTGCACAGCAGACATTTGTATTTTACTTTTCTCCTGTTGCAGCCAATGTCACTTTCATCAGACATTCCGATCTGCTTGCTCTTTCCATGGATTTATCAGCACCATGGGACTAATTTATTTTGTTCTCAGAAGTGCACAAGTAGGACTTCAGTGGAAATTAGGTATCGCAGTTTGAATAAACTATCCATCTTGGCTGTGTTCCAAAAGCCACAAAGCTCAGAAGGGCTGCGCTCCAAAAGCCACAAAACTGAGTTTGGACAATGTGTTCATTTTAGATTGCAAAGTGTTTTAGGATTTTTTTGTGTGTTTTAGGATTGTTTTAGGATATTTTTTACAGCCATTAACTTGCTAATGTAAAATGTGTAAAGGGCTTTGATATTAGGGAAAAGAAACCCCATGGAAGTTTCATAACCACAAGGCTACAGAAGTGTACTTCCTGTTGTTTGCTACCAGTGTTCTTTATTATTTCATATTAGAGAGCCATGGTTCTAAAAATAGAAATCGCCTTGAAAACATGGACTTGAATCCAGAACTACTTTCTCCCAGAGACATGCCTAAACCACTAAGATAAAGAAGCATGCTCTAATTTGTTTGTTTTCACTGGATTCATAACTCTTCAACTCTTGGCTATCTAATGTGCTGCACATTAGACAATCATATGTTATCATTTACTTAGTGATTAGAACACTCTCCTATGAAGTAGGAGATTTGTAGTTTACAGACCTTTGGGCAAAAAGTGAATAGCATCACCACCAGGCTATTAGGTATCTAGCCTGGAAGTGGGACTAGGTATAGCGGATAACAAGTGAAGAGAGGTACTACATTTTCAACCAGATTCAGGAGTTAAGTTGGGAATTCAGATCCACATGTTGCTTAGCATTTCCTGTGAGACAATTTTAGGCACCTTTGGGCTTTATGAATCATGCTTGTGTGCATCTGGCCTAGTTTTTCCCATTCTCTGCCTATAGTATCTACACTCATTAGCTTGGTCCGATTTTTTTGTCTGTTTAATTTTTGTCCCCTGAAATACTTATGAAAAGTATGAGGATTGAAGTTAATTTCCTTTAAGGAACTTGAGAGGGGTGGGGGGTTGGATGGGGAAGGGAGACAAACAAACCCAAAAATTGAAACAGTAAAAATCTAAATCCTTTATTTTTGTATCATATCTTCTTGTACTAACTTGATTTAATGCTCTTAAATAAAAGTTAAGTGATTCAAATACCTACGACTTTCAAAATGGCATCAGATATGCCACAAGGAATAGTCTGGCTTGGAGAGAAGTTGATAATGTAATTTTACTTTTTTTTTTTAGTCCCAAAGCAGGAAAACAGATAAAAATAACTTTTTTATTTCCCTATTTGACCTACAGTTATCATCTTGTGGTGTTTAAAATGAGTGCACTTCTAAGACCTATAAAACATACAGACTTAAAGAGAAAGAAAAAGAAAAGAGGAAAACAATTATGATATTGGAACTAGGGCAGAAAGGCAAAAATGTGTCCTGTGATCTGCATGAAAACACTGCACTGTGATATTCAGCCCTTCTCCTACATGTACAGTGCAGTATATCTACAGAAATGGGAGCACAAAGATTGAGTAAACTACTGCTCTGCAGACTTGGAGGGATATTTTGCTGAAGAGGTTTTATATCTCAATTTAATATTGTTTTAGAGTCATTTTTAAAGTAGGCTGTTTTCTTTAGTCTTAAAAGTGCATTGAATGAATGCCAGAGGGCGGGGGGTACGAAAACTCCAGTTATGATGTACGTTTGATTGATGATGCCTTTTTGCCGAATCCCCTTATGCAGTTACGTACTTTTCTCTCTCTCTTTTAACCTTTTTATAATAAAGGTCTAAAGTGTTTTTCATTCTCTGTATCTTTCTCTCTTTC
>NW_005841993.1:2280471-2292356 GCF_000455745.1 Alligator sinensis
CTCTCTTCCCCTCCTCCTGTTTTCCTTTCTGGATCTACTACTATATCCAATAAAGCTGTATAAAGCTAGTCTTATGGACCAGGATAGGGTCCATCCATTACCATTTTATGTGGGGCAAGATTGGATGACATGAGAGTGAGCTGAAATGCCTAACCCCTCTGTTAATGGAGTCAGTAGCCTTTTCACATTAAAAAATGCCCATATTCTTATGGAACATCCATATACAGTGTAATATTATTAACAGAGATATATTTTATTAGTAGTATTGGTATGTGCGGGTCATTGTCAGAGGCACTGAACAGAAATAAAAACAGTCACAGCTCCAAAGAGCTTATGTTGTAGTAATTACTTTAAAATATTACAGAACTTAATATGGGAAGATATCCTTTGTATGATTTTGTGACCTATCGTATATATAAATTACTACATTTTAAGGACATAAGGATCTTTATGATCATCTAGTATGACTTCCTGCATAACACAGACCATAACATTTCACTGGTTATTACTACATCAATCTCACAAATTCTGGCCCAACAAGAGCATATTTTTTTCAGAGGGGGGAGTGGGGAAGATCAGGTCTGACTTAAAAATTGCAAGTGACCCTTAGTAATCTGATCTAAAGAATACCCTAACCTAAATGAGTGCTTAATTTGTAGTTTAAATTTACCTAGCTTTAGCTTAAGGAGTAGTTTCTTAAGCCTCGCTCTATTAAATGCTATAATATATCCAAAAATACCAATGGTAACATTTTGCATTATATTATGAAGGATTTATCTACAACAGAAAATAGTGAGATGGCACAATGCTGAGATGCTTCTATTCTCAGATGCAATTCCTACTGAATCATTCCACAGAGTCAGTGCCTCACAGTTCTTAAATGATTGCAAGTAAATAACATGCTTTCTTATTAAACGGTCTGTGTTTCATTCATCTCTACAGGACACTTGCTTATTTGCTGAGCTGACTGCCCAGAAATGAAAAAAGAAAGGAAATCATCCTGTGGGGCTGAATTAAACAGATTGTGACAGTTGCTGTAGTTTATGGCCATGATCCAGCAAGGCAGTTAAACATGTGCTTAAGTGCTTTGTTGGATAAGGGCCTGCTAGCCTGTGAAGAAATCTTGGAGTGTTTCCAGGATGAGTGATAGATTTGACCTCAGGCCTGGTGATGTTGCTTGATACATGTCTTATGAGCAGGGATCCTGGTTTTCTCTGATAAAAAAAATCCCAAATTTTCTGATATAAAAAAATATTCCAAATCCATATTTTTCATGATTAAAATGAAATGCCACTAATATATAACTACATATTAAAATGAAACACCACTAAAATATAAATATATGTATTAGTGGCATTTCATTGTAACCATGGAAAAATGTGGATTTTGAGATATTAAGACTTTGTGGAATGATTCAATAGGAATTGCATCTGAAAACAGAAGCATCACTGCATTGTGCCATCTCAGTATTTTCCTTATAGATAAATCCTTCATAATATAATGCAAAATGTCAAACTTACCACTGGTATTTTTGGATATATTGTAGCATTTAATAGAGTGAGGCTTAAGAACTTACTCCAAAAGCTGAAGCTGGATAAATTTAAACTATATTTTAAAAATATCCCCAAATCCATATACCTACATACATATACACACACATATACACGTACATAAAAATATACACACACACACATATATACATAAACATATATACATATAATGAATAATAATTATAATTAAAATGAAACACATTTAATCATTTTCACATGATTAAAATGAAACACTATAGATATCTATCTATCTATCTATAGTGTTTCTTTTTAATCATGGGGGGAAAAAAAATTCCCAAATCCACATTTAAGTAGGAAAATGTTTTTGCTTTTTTAAAATCAGAGAAAACCAGGATCCCTGCTTATGAGATGCATTTTAGAGTCCATGTTGTCCACCCTAAGAAAAACTGGGAATATAAAATTGAATCTTGGGATACTGCTAAATCAGCCAGGCAGGGATTATTCTGTGTTTGAGAGAACCATAACAATAATCAGAGTAAGCTCTTCACTGAGACAAAGAACCACAGAACCTGGACAGGAAAAGCTTCCTATCCGGACAGCTACTAGAAAAGTTCTGGGGTAAAGAATGGTTAGAGCTTTCAAATGTATACTACACTTTTGGTATTTGAGAACACTCATCATTTTATAGATATTCAGCATTTTATTAGATAAGGTCTAAAGTGATCTGAAAATATGAGCATATTTTTCCCCCTGACCAGCAAAAGGTAAATTTAGAAGTTATTACATCAGTTTTTTCACTAGCAGATGTGTAGACCCTCAAATAAAAATGTCTTTTGCTCACATAAAATATATTTTTTCCATTCTTTCTATGCTATGAAGCACTGCAAATTATATGCTATATTTTTTAAACTAATAATATATTAGTGATATGCACAGAGTTGTATTTTTCCATATTATGGTATCTATTTTTTTCTGTACTTACTGATGCATTCTAATCAAATGAAAGGTCAGCTGTACCTTATTTGTCAAATTTTTTTTTGCTCAGAACCTTGTAAAAGAAAGCAGCCATTGCAGGCTACAATGTGTGTGTGCATATACACAAATTAATGTATGGCAATGAACACACACACACACATACACACACACATGCACACACACACTTGTTATGATGTCGTAGATACTAAAACCAGGCCTACAATTTGATATTAATATTAACTTTATTTCTCTCTCTTTCTACTCACTGCTAATTGAATTTCATATAAAAAAATCTAATAAAGTTAGTAACAAATTGGGGTGAGTATTTTGTATTTTATTACAGTATTTCTAGTGTGTACAATGAGGATATTTATTTTTCTTCTGAAAAAGGAGGTCTAAAATTAAGATACTTCTTATACACAAAAGTTAAGTAACAAAAAACTAGATTAAATCATTGTAATTTTATTCTTTTTCAGTGGTTCATCTTCAGGGATCCTGGTGTTATCTGATTTAAAAAATAAAAAATCCCCAATTTTCAGTTTTAAAAAAGTAACCCCTAATCCAGCTAGATATAGCTATAGCTATATCTAGCTATAGAGAGTGGTGTTTCATTTAAGTCATGGAAAATATGGATTTGGGTTACTTTTTTTAAAACTGAAAATTGAGGATTTCTTTATTTTTTAAATTAGAGAAAACCAGGATCCCTGTTAATCTTAAACAAGGAGTTAATAGGCATACTGCCATGGGAAGATAGACTAAAGGATAAATGTTCCCAGGAAAGTTAGGAGCTTCTAAAGGGTGCAGTATTTGACCCCCAACAAGAAACTATTTTTACATGATGAAATCACTAGAAGAAAGGCAGGAGACCAATGCAGCTTCACAAGGAGTTTCCATGAGTAGAGTCCTGAGAAAATTGCAGTTTTTTTTGAAAATTCATGGCATGTACACAGGTAAAATATCATTTGTTCATGGAATATTCAGGGAATTACCATTTATCTTGGCAAATGGGTCCTGGTAGTTCTGTGAACATTCCATGAAAAATTATACTTTACCCACGCAAGCGTGGCAGGCAGGCACATGGCCATAAGTGGGAGAAGGCTGTGGCTAAGAGATTTAGCCCTCTTAGACTCAGGGCAGTGCAGAGGGTCCCTGGGCATCCCAGGCACAGGCACTGGGCAGCTGCAGCAGTGGGGAGGGGTGCACACAGACAGACACAGAGTCTGCAGGCAGCCAGGATTTCAGCCAGATGCCATATGGAACACTGTCCACCATACCAGGTAAGTCAGGAAAGGGAAAGTGCCATAGGGATGGGGGTGGGGTCGGGGTCAGGGGCTGGGGCTGGGCTGGTGTGAATGGGCCCCAGGGTGGGTTGCAGAATGCTCAGAGCCTGGATGGCTCGTCCAGGGGTGCAGGGAGGTTCCTGCTGCTGTGCGCACCTTGGGAGAGGCCGGGGGGCATGTGGCCCCCAGATCTGTGCGTGGGGCAGAGATGGGCTGCATGTTGGACTCTGCACACTGCTGCCACTGCTCCAGCAGCAGCATGACACCATGTGCCTGCTGCCGCCAGCTCCTGGAGCCGGCTTCTGGGGTAGCGGCAGTGTGGAAAATATCAGAAAGGCAAAAAATAAAGAATGATTTTAAATACAACAAGAAGATGTTCTATAAATATGTTGGCCAGAAAAAAATTACTAAGGAAGATGTAGGTCTCCTGTTAAAGAGCCAGATGGAACTCTTAACAGTTGATGTAAAGAAAGTGGAGCTACTCAACAGCTATTTTGCCTTCATCTTCACAAAAATATTAAACTGCAACCAGACACCTAATAAAGGTTACAGGCAACCCCTGCTTAACGCTGTTTCGCTTAACACTATTTTGCGATAGTTCTCATTGATATCCAATTTCACTTACAGCTCAACGAGTTTCGCTATAATGCTCACAGGTATCAAGCAGGGAGCACTGGCAGTGCACAGCCTCATAACCATCTTGCTTCAACAAGAACTTTTGTGCTCTGTGCTCTTTCTTGTTCTTTTGTGCTTATGTCGCTGTCTTGCTTCGTCTTTTGAGCTTGGTGTTGAATCAGTCATCGTGAGTCAGAAACGTGTAACTGACTGTGAGACTTCAAGTGCAAGAGTCTTTCTGACTGCAAGAGTCAGAAACAGTGCAAAAGTATAATGCTGGAGCTTAAACTGGATGTCCTGAAGTGAACTCAAGCAGGGGAACACCAGAATGAGGTCTGTAGAGAGTTGAATTTGGCTGGATCAACTGTTGCACCCATATTGAAAAGTAAAGATAAAATAAAAGAATGTGGTAGAATTGTAACTCCTTTGAATGCTTTGAAACTCAGTCGGAGTAGTGCTCCATTTATGTTAGAAATGGAGAGGTTGTTAAGTGCATGGATTGAGGCTACAATGCAATGCCGTATGCCCTTGAACATCCTGCTTATTCAGAAGAAGGCTAAGAGTCTGTATGATAATTTACAGAAAAAATTGCCTGAAGGGTCTGCTTCTGAGCATTTTATTGCAAGTAAGGGGTGATTCAAAAGATTTAAGAAACACAGCAATTTACATAACATTTCTATTCAGGGGGAGGCTGCTAGTGCTGACACCCAAGCAGCTTCCACTTATAGAAATAAACTTGTGGAAATCATTGAGGAGGGGGTTATACACCTCAACAAGTCTTCAATGCTGATGAGACAGGCCTGTTCTGGAAGAGGATGCCTTCTAGGACTTACATTTCCAGGGCAGAGAAGTCATTGCCAGGTTTTAAGGTATCCGAAGACTGACTTACTTTATTGTTGGTGGTAATACTGCAGGGTATTTTAAATTGAAACTATTGCTTGTATATCACTCAGAAAATCCCAGGGATCTCAAAGGGTGTCTTAAAAGCAGTCTGACAGTCATTTGGAAGTCTAAGAAGAAGGCCTGGCTGACAATGTCAGTCTTCCAGAGTTGGTTCAGGGATTATTTTTGTCCTGCATTTGAAAAATATTGTGCTGAGAACAATCTTAGTTACATCTCTCTCCTTCAGTTTATTTAATTAGTGAATTCTAACCTGTTCCTAAATGATTGACTATTGTGCCCGCAAGGCACTTCTCATTTTAGACAATACACCAAGACATCCTACCACACTTGATTACCTCAGTGATAATGTAAAAGTTGTTTTCCCACCCCTCAATACCACCTCCATTATAAAACTGATGGACTAGCATGTCATTGCTGCCTTTAAGGCTTATTATATAAGGAAAGCATTTGCCCAGGCAGTCAGAGCTACAGATGGAGAGGGTGCTCTGGCCCTAAAAGAATTTTGGAAGGGCTATAACATCTGCAAGGCAGTATATAACATTTCAAGTGCCTGGGATGAAGTTGCTTCCAAAATAATGAATTGTGTCTGGCAAAAGCTTTGGGCAGACTGTGTCCAGGATTCCGAAGAGTTTGAGGAACCAGTGGCGACAATTTGTGACAATATCACTGAGCTTGGAAGGAAAATTGGATTTAATGAGCTTGAACCTGAGGACATCCAGGAGTTGATCAATTCCAGCAGAGAGGCATTGAGCAATGAGGACCTCATTCAAATAGAAGGGGTGAGAAGCCATGTAGAGGAGGAAGATGTTCAACCAGCAAGGGCCTTAACCAGCAAAGGCATGGCTGAAGCTTTCAAACATCTTGAAGATTTTCTTTACTACTTTGATGACCCTGACATACAGTGCAGTTCTGCAGTTGCAAGAGGAGTTAACAATGAAGTCAATTGTTACTGACTGCTTTAAGATAAAAAGAAGCCCGAAGTGTAGCTATCAATGGCTTCCTTCAAAAAATGCACAAACTCCTGCTTCAATCCCTGCAGCCATCCCTCAAAACCATCCTCAGTCAAGCTCTTCAAAATCCCCTGAAACTTGCACTAAGCCTGACAGGCCTGATTCTGAGTGCTGAAGAAAGCCAAAAGAGCAGAAAGTGAAAGTGAAAGTGCATCTATGAATACAGTTCATTACTTTATTTTGTAAACTTATACATTATTTCAAAGTTCAAAATAGTAAATAAAGCATACATACATTTAAATGCCTGAATTCATTAATTTTATAGTATGAGTGGGGAGCCCTAGGAATGGATTATACTTATTTACATTCACTCCTATGGGAAAACCAGTTTCACTTAACACTGTTTCACCTAGCACTGGGTTTTTCTGAAACTAATTAAGAGCGCTAAGCAGGGATTTCCTGTATTTGGATATGAAAGAGGACATGCTGAGGGATGACATAATGAGAAAGAGAGCTTTTGATGGGTCTGAATAAATTCAAGTCAACAGCAAGATATTGAAGGACCAGGTCATAGACCTAGAGAGTGCAAAAGTTCACTACATACAATGGGGCCAATACTGCAGCAGGGGCATTTAGATGCTTTTTGGGATCTCTCCAGTATTTTTAAACAACCTTTACAGAAGCATTGCATTGCCAAAAGGTTCCCCCTCCTTTATGTGCAGCAAATTAGGGTGTTATGCTTTGGGTTTTGTGTCAGGGTTGATTGTGCAGTTTTTCTAAGATTTTAGACTATTTTTATAGGATGGCTTAGTTAAGGCTGATCTTGCCTCAAGTAGGGGGTTGGACTAACTGGCCTCTGGAGGTTCCTTACAGTCCTACCACTTCTCTGATTCTGTGATACTATGATATTTACTAATATTGCAATATGTTTATGGTTAAATATCTTACAAAGGGTAGTGCAGGGCTTTTGAAGTATTTGCTATGTTTGAGACTACAATTTTGGCCAAGAGTGCCCCCAATTGACCTAGTTGAAAAGGGGTATTTGTGTTGGGGCATCAAAGGCAGTTGGCTCTGATGCTGACAACATAATTTCCATTCTGTTGGCTACAGAAAATAGTTTGGTTTCACTACACTAAGGCTTTGGACTGCTCAGCTAAGGAGGACTTTTTTTACCTGTTCATATCTAATTCAAGACTCTCTGAAGAAAACCAATCAAATATAAGGAAATATGAACTCTATTTTTTCACTTCATAAACTCATGGGCTAATCAGAAGTTCTGCATGCAAGAGCAAATGACTAGGAAGCAAGTTTCATTTAGTTTACTTCATCAGTTATATTATAGTAGGCCAAATCCACAAGCTATGGAAGTGTACCAGTTTACAACAGCTGAGGTCCTGGAACAGGATATATTCACCTATTCATTTATTAAATTTGATAAAAAGTGGAAGGAATTTGTTTCTAAATGATACTATCAAAGGTGGTGTGAAATCTTAAAGCCATTGGAGATCCTGGTCCAAGTGAAACATAAATTTGCTTAATTAGTTACTGTCTGACTCTGGGCTTTAGCCCCTGTCCCTTGGTTTGGAACTAGGGTTGCCTTCTGTTGGTCTCAACCCAGTTTTCATCCCTGCAATCCCACTGATGCTCACTTCCAGGTCACACAATTATTAACTTTTGTTTCTTCCATTTAAGCACATTAAAAGAATGACATTTTCAGACTGGACTTTATACCACATATGCTCTTTTCAGTATTTTCTAGAGAGGGCAAAATCATTTTAATCTTTTATTTGATTTTTTCAGACTATCTTATGAAGCTCTAAAAGTTATTAGAAGCACTCTGCTGCTGTTCAGTTTTAACTGTTAGTGCTGACCTCAGATTTTTTCTTTTTCTGTTTTCATTGTAGAAAGGAAATAACCTTAAGCAATAAATCAAACTCTCAGAGAGCTGATATTTGTGTTCAAACAATTTCCTCTAACACTTCAAGTGAAATTTAGCAGAAAATAATTTTATAGTTTGATTTATTACTTTTTGGTTTAACAATTATTCCTGAAGCAAGGAAACACAGGGTTATTAGAAGATATGGTGATTTTTCTGGGGAAAAGGCCAATATTTAAAGCTTAAATCACAAAGATATGTTTTAAAAGATCTTAAAATGTATTGTCTCATCACTTCTGCTCCAAGTGTAAACAAAACCAGGTGTTTAAAGGAGACTCACTCTTACAGACTTCACTTAAAAATACTTGGGAAACAGGATTACCATAAATGTGTAAAAGATACTTAAACTATTTATTGGTTACAAGCTGCCAATTAACTTTCATTGAGTACCTAATTAAATAGGTCATCATGGGTGCTATCAGTACCTAACAGAATTGCAAACACAAAAGAAAAGTGATGATGAAAGAATGTTAAAGATAAAACCCTAAATCCTTACCTTCACTGCTAGAAATTTTTTTTTTTAGATATAACATATAACAGGTACTAGCTATCCCAAGGCAACAATTCCATGGGAGCAAGGCTTTTCAGTTATACCATAAGATAAACTCAGGCAGGTTATCCCTATACACAAACTGATGTTGGAGAGCTTATTTTTTTATAAAGCTGAAGTATCTTCTTGGAAAACAGAGCATATACTACTCTTTGTTCAACATGGGTGATGCCATGGTGAGTGTCTTGTATAAACTACCAGACCAGGAGGACGAGGTAGATGAGGTTTTCTTGAAACAGCTACAAGAAGTTTCCTGATCACAGGCCCTGGTTCTTGTGGGGGACTTCAATCACCTGGACATCTTTTGGGAAGCCAACGCAAGAGTGCACAAGCAATCCAGGAAGTTTTTGAAGAGTATTGGGGGACTCTATGGTGCAAGTGCTAGAGAGATCAACTAAGACCATGCTCTTCTTGACCTGCTTCTCACAAACAGGGAAAAATTAATGGGGAGTATAGAAATGGATGGCAACTTGGGCAGCAGTGATCATGAAGATGATTGAGTTCAGGATCTTAAGGAAAAGAAGGAAGGAGAGGAGCAGAGTAAGGACCTGGAGTTCAGAAAAGCAGACTTTGACTCACTTAGGGAACTGGTGGACAGGATCCCCTGGGAGGTCAGTCAAGGGAGAAAGGAGTCCAGGAGAGCTTGTTGTATTTTAAAGAAACCTTAATGAGGGCACAGGAATGTACCATACCCATGGCAGAAAGACTAGCAAGTATGGCAGAAGACCAGATTGGCTTAGCAGGGAACTCTTGAATGAGCTAAAACCAAAAAGGAAGCCTAAAAGAAACTGAAGTTTGGAAGGAGTGTAAGAGAATTGCTCATTGCAGGGATGGAATCAGGAATGCACAATTGGAGTTGCAGCTAGCAAGGGATGTGAAGGGTAAACAGAAAGGTTTCTAAAGTATATCAGCACCAAGTTGAAGGTCAGGAAAGGTGTGGGTCCCTTACTGAATGGGGGAGGCAATCTAGTGACAGATGATGCAGAAAAGACTCAATGCCTTTTTTACCTCAGTCTTCAAATGCAGTGTCAGCTCTCAGACTAGTGCACCAGGAAGAACATTTTGGGGAGAAAGTGAGCAGCCCTCATTGGTAAAAGAACAGGTGATTTAGAAAAGCTGGACATGCACAAGGCCATAGGGCTGGATGCAATGCATCTGAGGGTCCTGATGGAATTGGCTGATGTGATTTCAGAGCCATTGGCCATTATCTTTTAAAACTAATGGTGATTAGGAGAGGTAGTGGAAAATTCAAAACTGGCAAATATAGTGCATATCTTTAAGAAAGGGAAGGAGGAGGATCTAGGGAACTACAGACCCTGGAAAATCATGGAGCAGGTCTTCAAGTAACTTATTTCCAAGCACTTGCAGGAGAAGCTGATTAGGAATAGTAAGCATGGATTCACCAAAGGCATGTCACTAACCTGATTGCCTTCCATGATGAGATGAATGGCTCTGTGGATGGAGGGAGAGCAAAGGATGTGATGTACCTTGACTTTATAAGGGCTTTTGATGTGCTTTCCCACAACATTCTTGAACACAACCTAAGGAAGTAAAGGTTAGATGAATGGACAATAAGATAGACAGAAAACTGGCTGGATCATTAGGCTCAAAAGGTAGTATTCAATGGTTTAATGACTCAATGTCTAGTTGGCAACTGGTATCAAGTGGAGTGCCCCGGGGGTCAGTCCTGGGCTAGTTTTGCTCAGTATCTTTATCAACAACCTGGAAAATGGGATGGATTGTACCCTCAGCAATTTTTTAGATGATATCAAGTTTTGGGGGAGTAGTCAATACACTGCAGGGTAGGGCTAGGATTCACCTAGACAACTTGGAGGATTGGACCAAAGTAAATCTCATGAGGTTCAATAAGCAGAAGTGCAAAGTTCTGCACTTAGGATAGAACAATCCCATGCACTGGTCAGGCTGGGGATTGACTACCTAAGCAGCAGCAACTCTGCAGAAAAGGACCCCAGGAGTTACACTAGGTAATAAACTGAATATGATCCAACAGTGTGCCCCTGTGGAGAAGACAACTAATGATATCATGGGCTAAATGAGTAGGAACATTGTCAGCAGAACTAGGGAAGTGATTCTTCCCCTCTATTTGGCACTGGTGAGGCTACAGCTTGAGTACTGTGTCCAGTTCTGGACCCTCCACTACAGAAAAGATGTAGACAAATTGGAGAGATTCCAGGAAAGGGCAACAAAAATGGTTAGGGGGATGAAGCACATGACTTCTGAGGAGAGGCCAAGGGAGCTGGGCTTATTTAGTCTTAAGAAGAGAAGACTGAGGATGGATTTAATAGCACCCTTCAACTACCTGAAGGATGGTTCCAGAGAGGATGGAGCTAGACTGTTCTCAGTGATGGCAGATGACAGAACAAGGAACAATGGTCTCAAGTTGCAGGAAGGGAAGTTTAGGTTAGATATTAAGATAAACTTTCTCACTAGAAGTGCAGTAAAGTACTGGAACAGGTTATCCAGAGAGGTTGTGGAATCTCCATCCTAGGAGTTTTTTTAAAGATCTGGCTAGACAAAGCCTTGGATAAAATAATCTAGTTGGGGATGGTCCTAATTTGACAAGGGATTAGGACTAGATGAACCTCCTAAGACCCCATCAAACCCATTTTTTTTTTTTTTTTTATGATTCTATGATTTCTTAGCAGTTAGGTGCCAATCTTGTTTAGACCTTAGACATCAAGTTAATAAATATTATTCTCACCTTGGCTAGGGACAGACGCACAGAAAGCCTAACCCTGAAATAATTCAATCTTTGCAGGTTAGTCTAGCCTGCAGAGACTGAATTGATTTTCAAGTGCCTAGACATTCTCTGTTCATTCCGAAAATGCAGGCACATGCCTGCAGTGACCTAGGCCAGACCCGCGGGTGATAGTGCAGCCCTCCCTTCCTTTCCACAGGAAAGCTGAGCTGAGGGGTGGTGGCGGGGCATGACCAGGTCCTGGCAGACTTAAGTATGACTGAGGAGGCCTGCAGGGTTCAGTGGGTGGGGGAAGAGTGAACTTGACCAGATGAGGGCATAGCCAAACCACCATGGCAAGGGAGATGGGGGAGATGGAGAGCTCTGCCTACTGCAGCAGCTCCCTGATAACCAGGAGGAATCTGGGCACACACATCCATTGTCCAGCCCCAGAGGGGGACTCTTTC
>NW_005841993.1:2292422-2293984 GCF_000455745.1 Alligator sinensis
ACTAGTTAGGGACTCTTTGCCTCCCCGCTCCTCACTGCAGGCTGGAGAGGGGGCTCTGTGCAGTGCTGCCCAGCCCTAGAGGGGGAATCTTCTCCCTCCTTCTCCATCTCCCTCCACAACAGGGTTGGGGGAGTGTTCTGTGCAGTGCTGCTGGCCTTGGAGTGGACTCTTCCCCTCCCCTCCCCTTGCCATGGAGTGGAGAGGTGGGGGGGGGACTCTGTGTGTCACTGCCCAGCCCAGCCCAGCCTGGGCATGGGGAGTGGCTGTCACTGAGCCACAGAAGCTGGGGATGGCCCTGCCCCTGCAGCATGGGCTGGCCCCAGTCAGCCCTGGCCAAGGCAGCCACATGGCAGGGCCAGGCCATGGAGTCAGGGCCCTTTTCAGTGGCTGCAACTCAGTGACAGGGAAGCTGAGCTCCACCAGAGAGCACAGCCTGGCCCTGCCCCCATGGCCTTGTCTTTCCATGCAGCTATCTTGACTGAGGCTAAGCAATGGCAGCCTGAGCTGTGTGGATGGGCCCATCCCACAGGGGACTTCAGCTCAGTGACAGCCACTCCCCACACCCAGGCTGGGCAGCACTGCACAGAGCCCCATCTCCCCATCCCAGGATGGTGGGGACCAGGTGGGGAGGAGGAGGGGGAATAGATCCCCTCCAGTACTTCACAGCGCTCCCCTCCCTGCCCTATGGTAGGGGGGAAGGGAGAAGAGTCCCCTCTGGGGCTGGAATCCCTGCACAGAGCCCCTCTCCCAACCCTGCTGTAGAGGGGGAGAGGCAGGATGGAGAAAAATTCCCTGCCCCCTGCATCACATGGAGCTCCCTTCCATGCCCTCCAGCAGGGGTTGCAGGGGAGGAGGACAGGGAAGAGTCCCCCTCTGGGGCTGGGCAGCCCTACATAAAGCCCCCCTCCCCATGTTGTGGCACTCCCTATCCCTTCTGTTCCACCTTATTTGCGGTCCCTTGGTGGGAGGCAAGGGAATTAAGCCCTCCTGCCTCCCTTAGCCTAAGTGGGGCTATACCAGAATGGCTGCAGTCCCCGCCCATGGGACAGGGAAGGGAAGGGAGGAAAAAATCTCCTCCCCGACTCCCTGGCAGAGGTGGCTGCCCCTCCCCATCCCCTAGGTATTCCAGTAGTGGGAGGTGTCTCGGACGGCCAGAGCCGACTCGAGGTGGTTTAGAAATTGCTCGTTCGTCAGGGCGGGCTGGTGAATGGAGAGGCAGACAAAGTTTAAGGGTTGCAAAAACGTTTACTTATGCCGCCTGTAGTTGCGACGCAGATTGTCCAGTCGTCTGAACAACCACGTGGGTTGTTCCAGCTGGCTAGGCCCAACCCAGTTAATCCATTCACAAATCAAGCCGGCGGGAAAAGGGTACGTCGGGGTTGCGCTCGGCGATGGGAAGAAAGATCGATAGGTGATCAGTCTATCGATCAGCTAGCCGCAAGTCAGATCTCTCTAGAGGCACTCTGCAGCGTGCTCAAAGTTCTTCAACTTGGGCGGAAGTCGCACGAAATTTTAAACGGCTAGCAAGCCAATTACTAGCCGCCACGTGTGAATAATTTAGA
>NW_005841993.1:2295206-2296354 GCF_000455745.1 Alligator sinensis
ACAACTAGTCCTTTATTTGGCGGCTTAGACCCTGGGAGGGGTCCTAGCAGATCTACCTGCCAAACTTTTCCTGCCTGAAACTGTGAAGGATCAAAAGCTCCAAGTTGGTGCTTGGTTCTATGGCACTTTTCTTTTGCAAATATCTCACAGGCCTGGGCTACCTTTTCCCAATCGCACCTAGCTCCGTATGGGACCGGCTCCATAATGGTTTGGGACCAACGTTGGTGGCAAGCTTGTGGTCCCGGGTGACCCCAATTTTCATGAAGCCACGCAAGGAACAGATTTACTTCAGGACCGGAGGTAGATGTGATAGGCAAGACCATGTTGGTCCGGAGTGGATCTTCCAAAAGCTTATCAATGACCTCATGTACGGGATCAGTATCCGGGCAGTGGGACTTAGTGTGCCTAACCAACGGCAGGCGCACAAATGTAGTTAACGTTTCCCAAATGTCTTGCCACTCATTCAAATTTTCAGTGGGGAAGGCTGTGCCAGTAAGAATTTTATAAATGTATTGCATATCAATGGCGATGATTGGAACTGGAAGCGTATCGTCATGATGTGTCAGACAATGCTCCAGTACCTTGAGGAACCCTAACAATTCACATATTTGGGACGAATTATCATCTGGGTCGGCTTGGAATATTTTCTTATCGTGACAAGCCCTGCAATAGTACCCATAGCCTCCTTCATGTCGGGAGGTTCCATCTGAGGCCATCCACGCTGGGGCAGAAGTTCCATACAATGTAGGGACCTTCTCCTCATCTTCTGGGCTTGGATCAGGTACCGTGTCTTCCAACCTCCAACAATGCCAATTATAATGGTGGGTAAGCACTAGCATATTCCAGGTCTTAGACTCCCCTTAAAAATGTGGGTCGATTTTTCCCACGTCCAGCAAGGGTAACAATGTGGCACCGGGAGCGCGTAACGTCCCATGCCCCCTTGCTAATAGCTCCACCAATTGTTCGGCTAGGAGGATTTTTCCTACGGCCCCATATTGATGTTGTGCCGCTTGAAGCGTCTTATGGGCCGTGTATACTAGCTCATCGCGAGGGTTATGTGCGACAGCCCACACGAGATTTGTGGTGAACCCAAGGGTTACGGTTAGTGACTCACTCAGATCGATGGCATGGAGCTGTGTATCTTTAAC
>NW_005841993.1:2296406-2310874 GCF_000455745.1 Alligator sinensis
TTCAAGACTTATCATGGATCTGCCGCTGCAATTTAGTGAGGAGTGCCAAATCACTGGGTTCAACATAATGCCGGTACCAATTCAAATGGCCCAAAAGCTGTTGGAAGTGCCTTTTAGTGACAGGGTGGAATGTTTTTAATGGATCGATGTCAGGACCCTCATGCAAAATTCTGTGGCGTATGGAACCGATGTATCGAGTACCCAGGAAAGTAATGTCATCTACAGGATTCAAACACGACTTTTCCTTGTTGATCGTCCATCCCTCACTCTGAAGATGAGCAACTAGTTGGTTAACTACACTAGTAACTACAGAACTATCGCGGCCCATGATGGCGATATCATCGAGATAACTCCAAATTTTCAATTCCTTTTCTGGAGCAAGAGAGTGTAAGGCCTGAAAATTCTTTAGGGTGTTATTCATGGCACCAGTGGCTAACGACGGAGCGTTACGATATCCCTGTGGACAAGACTGTCCACCTGTACATGATGCCATCAATACACACATTCAGCATTCCCTCCGGGTCAGCCATCGGGATGGAAAAGAACATGTCCCTCAGATCCAATGTGACTCCTACCCACTTATTTTGTTGGAACTGTGCCATCTCAAACATACACTGTGGCAGAGTAGAAGGATTAGGTTGTTGAAGTATCTGACATCTTTTGTTGACTTCGCTATAGTCCACAACCAACCGGGCTTCATTAGGCTTTCCAGGTTTCACAACTCCCCATCCTGATGACAGGAAGGTGCTGGCAGTCACGGTCTTAATACAGCCTCGTCGCTCGGCAGTCATGGTCTTAATACAGCCTCGTCACTCGAGTTGCCGCAGGAGATCAGTAAGGGACTGTTTTAGAGGATCCTTAGTTGGGATCGGTCGGTATCGCCAAGTAGAGGTGTTACGAAGCATTGGTCGATGCCAATCCTGTTCTGGGATAATAATAGGTAATGCCTGTAGCACTTGCTCTTTAAGGTCAAGCGCTCTTATCCCTGGGATCCTTAAAATGTTGATGCCCCCTAGGACAGCTTCTAGGGGATATCGGTGGTCCTGAACCCAAAACTTGACCTTCGTTGTGATGGCGATAGCGTTAAGCCCTTGTACCTTGATCGTCTTGGTGGTCTTTTGATGAGGTATCATTGAGGTAATCATTGGTTTGAGCTCCAGTATCGAGAAGGAAGAATGCTTGTTGTTGGTCATCGGGATCGGTAGGGTTGTAAACAGTGAGTTCAGTGTATGGACGAGAATCAGTAGGATCGAGTTTGAATTGGTGAAGGCCACCGCCAGAGCCGACGGCCATTACTTGTTTTTTGGCTGGTCCTTGAAATTAAATCCCAATGCTTCGGCCATACTAGCCTGGTCCCTATCTCCCAAAACTCCCAACTGAGCCTTTGTAAGTCTGGAGTGAGCAAGAAGAAATCCGAACATATTCCTTTCCTTCAGTGTTCTTTCCTTTGGGGTTCATGGGCTACCCCTCTCGCCGAGGGGTATACCCTTGATGTCTAGGTCTCAGTGTTTCAGCTGGGTATGCTGAAGGCCGATCCCTTATGTCATTAGAAGCTTCCTCACCTTGCTTCATGAGTGCCTGCAATCGTGGGAGATGGCCTAAAAGATTTCCCACTGGTTGACCTGCCATCGGGTTCAGAAAGAGTCGGAGTGTAACAGCATTTGCTCCTCCGTACACCTCCACGCAGGCATCTATAGCTTCCAGGGGCGTTGGAATTGCCCCGGGGTCCGATAGGTGACGATGAGCCCATCTCTCTTTTTGTTGGATTGCTGTTAGTCCCATCGGATTTGTTCTCGGACTCCATGAGAGATACGACACTCCAACTATAGCCAGGAGGAGTTGTTCTGCAGTAGCTTTCTGCGGGCGACCCTCGTGCCAGGTGTGAAATTTGTGGGTTACCTGTCCCACCACAAGCACCGGGAGCGGAATGGGCCAGTGGGCACTGTCCGTGACCACGTTCAAATCAGTAGCACGCCCTCCGCTCCATGCCGCCTGTCGTGTCAGGGCACTCGCTTCTTCCCTATCTAGAGTGTAAGATCCAAATTCCACTATTAATCTTCCTAACCACATGGCCCAGGTTTCTTCCGGCCTTATTTTGGATTCTTTGCAAAGCTCTTTTATCTCTGGTCGGGTGCGTGTGCGGGAGATGATGGTGGTACGCGTAGTACCTTCTTCATCCGCAACATGCTTCATCACAGCTATCGGGTAAGCTGCGGCAGAGAGAGGGTTAAATTCTTCATCTGGGAGCGTTGGGTACATCCCTCCTCCCATTGCCCCCTCCCCTTGGCAAGGAGGCGGGGTCGTTGGAAATGACATCATCTCAGGGGGCGGAGTCACTAGGCGGATCCCCGCCGGGTCTTCTGAAACTCTGCCCCTCTTTTCCGGGTTCCCTGGATGGCTCGCGCTTTTCTCGGTGCCATTTTCTGCTAGCAGCATCATGCGGCTGGCGCTGTTATTAAGCATCGCTCCGGAGCTCTTTGGTGTCCGCTCCAGTGATTCCTTACCGGCCGTATGCATCTGTGCCTCTAAATTTGCGTATTCCCTTAGTAGACCCGCTACTGTACGGAACAGCACATTCATTATTTTTTCCTTCTTCCATTTAGTTAGACCCCACTTCGGCTTGTGACGGCCCTTTGTTTCCAAATCCTCCCGGAGCTGAACGAGGAGCTCATGGCCCCGCGACTCAGGCACCAAATCCGGACAGTTGAACCAGTCCGTGGGGGTGGGTTCCCCTCCTTCCCTTAAGTATCGAATGCATTGAGCGAACTCCTGAGCGGGGGTCAGCTTTTCTGCCTTCCGCGCCTTTACCCCAGCTAGGGATATGGTTGATGTTTCCTCCGGGGGCCGATAATAAACCCGGTCGCTCCCCATTATGCATGATGCACATACCCGTGCATGCACACAGAAAAAGCAGAGGCACAATATATAGCCCTGTTTTGGTACTGAATAACCATGGGTAAAACTACATTGTGTACTGTCTCAGACGGCCAGAGCCGACTCGAGGTGATTTAGAAATTGCTCGTTCGTCAGGGCGGGCTGGTGAATGGAGAGGCAGACAAGGTTTAATGGTTGCAAAAACGTTTACTTATGCCACCTGTAGTTGCGACACAGATGGTCCGGTCGTCTGAACAACCACGTGGGTTGTTCCAGCTGGCTAGGCCCAAGCCAGTTAATCCGTTCGCAAATCAAGCCGGCGGGAAAAGGGTACGCTTGGGATTGCGCTCGGCAACGGGAAGAAAGATCGATAGGTGATCAGTCTATCGATCAGCTAGCCGCAAGTCAGATCTCTTTAGAGACACTCTGCAGTGTGCTCAAAGTTCTTCGACTTGGGCGGAAGTCGCACAAAATTTTAAACGGCTAGCAAGCCAATTACTAGCCGCCACGTGTGAATAATTTAGAACTGGCCAATAGCAGGACACTAATTTGCAGTCGAATGGCGGGAACTCTCTTGCACCGGGGGTTTTCTGCTGCAACAGAAAACCTTTACTTTTGCAAGAGGCTCTCATGTGGTGGGAAAATTCCACCATGCCGAGGCACCAAAATCACTGGGTTGTGACAGGAGGCATAGCCAGACTCCCTATTAAAGCGGGTATAGGGGGTTAATTCCTCCCTAAGATAAGAGTCTACAATTTTAAAAAATGATCGACTTCAGTTCTCCTTTTTGAATGCCCTGCACTCACCTTAAAAAATTCATGCCCTTTTCATTTTCCCCAAGATAAGTATCAAAAAATAAAGTACACATTAGTCATTCTGAAAATATCAGTTTAAACCATTTAAATCCAACCATATGAATTCTTTCTTTCATACTATTTTCACTATCCTTTTCTTTTTAGAAAAACTTACATTTCCTACCTTTTACACATAAAATACTTAACTTTGCATGGGTCCCAGTATCATTTCCTCTATTCCACCAGAGCCCCTGAATTTTAAGAGGGCTCTTGCTTCAAATATGCAGCAGGAAACAGAAACAATAATGGACAACATTTGTAAAGATTGACTCTAATTTGTCTCTAAATAAAATGTCTCATTTTTTCTGCCTCAGTACCAAAGTTATTGAAAGTAACCAATACTGTGGCCTGGAAAAAGGAACAGAATTTGTATATTGTATACAAATTTACTGATTTAGTGGATGTTGTAGGAGCAATTATTATTGTTATTTATATTGCAAGAGTCATTAGAATTCCCTGTAAAGAGCTGGATCCAATTATGCTAGATATGGCACATGTTAAAAAATAAAAATCTTCTCTGTCAAAGGGTACACACAAGTGTTATATTTAATTGATCTAACCAGGGTTAGCTTGATCTACATGACCACTGAGGTAGGTGTTCAGAGGGCTTAAATCAGACAAATAATGGTACATCTGATCTAAATTACTGTACATCCTAAACTAAAGTAAATTGTAACAAAAACTAAATTAAACTAGATAACTTTAAACTCAATAACTAAAGTAAACTATATCAAGAAATGGCTAAACTAATCTAAGAAGGGTTTAACCTGATATAGTGCATGCCTGCACATGTTCACAGCCCAACCCTGGGGCTAGGAAAGCCCAGCCACTGGCCCCAGCCATGGACCTGTGCTATTCCTACCCACTGCTTTGACCCTGAACAGCTATTTTTAAACCTTGATCACATTTCCTGATGGGGCACATCCCTTAGTAACCCAGCAGCACCCCTCCCTGGACTCACCACCTCTTCCTCCACCCCACCTCCCAAGTTACTTACCTTGGGCTTTCCTCACTGCTCCTGGCACACTTTTTCACATCCACAGAAATCTTTTAAATCAAGACTAAAATACATTTCAAGAAAGTTTTGGAGGGAGGAGATATATTATTATCTAGTTTGATACTACAAATGAAGAAATGACAAGCTGAGCTGACCATTTTACAAACAAGCCAGGACCTCAGTTATTCACCCAACCTATGGAATGACTAATTATCAGGTATCCTGTATTTGTCTGATTTAAAAAAATCCCCAATTTATGGATTTAAACAAGTAACCCCAAATTCACATTTTTCTGTGATTAAAATGAAATGTCACGATTATATATATATATCTAGATCTAGATGGATAGATATCTATACATCTATACGTGTATCTAGATCTATATAGGGAATGTAGTGAAGGTGATACAATGGTAGGAGTCTACTACATACCTCCAAAGCAGGAACAAGTGCTTGACCAAGAATGTGCCAGGGAACTGGCCAAGGCTGCATGCTCTCAGTGCATGGTCATCATGGAGACTTCAACTACCCTGTCATCTTATGGGATGAGCACTTGGCCAAATGTGATTGGTCACAAAGCTTCCTTACATGCATGGATGAGCTCTACTCATTCCAAGAAGTTTATGGGCCAACAAGAGGCAAGGTGCTGCTGGACCTGGTACTGGCCAAAGGAGATGATCTAATCAGTGACCTAAGAATTGAAGGGAAGCTGGGTGACAGTGACCATGAGTTGATTACTTTCACTATCCATTACAAAGCTGGCAAATCAGCCAGCAATGCAGTAGTCCTTGACTTTAGGAAAGCTGACTTTCATAAGCTCAGCAGGCTTGTTCTTGAGGCCCTGAGAGGCCATCATTTCATAGGGAGGAGAGCTCATAACGAGTGGTTGCTCCTTAAGGAAGCAATCCAAGAAGCACAAGGGGAGTCCATCGCCATCCATAGGAAAGGTGGTAAAAGAGCAGAGAAAAACAGGATTTCTGCTAATTATGAATATTTTGCTGGTGCTATTGCTTTAATCAAAAATCAGTTGCAAAACAAAAAGTCTATTTGTATGGAATACTGTGTACAAAAATATTATTATTGTGCTCTAATATTGTTAAACATTCCAGATTTATGTTCAAAACACTTCAAATATTAATTAAAATGAATTAATTTTCACATTTTTTTAATCTGCTTTTTCTTTATCATTTCAGTAGCAGGGATCCTCCCTCCCTTTCCTCTGTTCTCAGTGCAAGTGCTTTATATCATAAGTACTTCTGAAAGTTCTGGATGACTTTTAGAGAAATGTCAATGGATCGCTAAAAAATATAAAAATTCAGCAAACTTTTAATAAACAAAATTGCTTTTTTCAGACAGCTTCAGTGGCAAGATAGCCTGTCACTGGGAAATAGGGTAATACATTTGGAGAAGTCAGATCCATGCTCAGCAGCAGGATAAACTTGTCTCCCTTGTCTGTTAAGGCCTCAAGGCTACAGCTCCTTAGAAATAGGTGGGTCAGGACTTTCTCCTACTGTTAATAGAATAGACTAAGCTGGTATCAGAAAATTTTTGATGAACAGAGGAGAAAGTCAAATGGGCATGAAGGCTTTTACAATATAGGGGAAAACAGAGAAGCCTACCTGTTAGTCTATTTAGACAAAAATATTGAAATGGGACAGGGACAGGGCCTCCTTAATGAAGGTTTCTCTTCCTTGCATTCTGGAGGAGAATACAGATTGGGACTTGCTTCAGGGGAAGGGTGGTTCTACCTATTTACAAAAATATGACTGTTTATTGATGAAACTTTAAAACTCAGTTATTTGGAAGACCCATCATTGAGTACTTCAGGAACTGAAATGTAAAATACAGATGTTTGAAGGCATTTTATCCTTTTTCTAGCACATTTACTAAATATATGAAAGCATGCAAGGCCTAGTTACTGTTGTTTTAAAAGGTTTCAGAAAGCTTCTAAAATGTAGAACATGGTGAGATCCACCAGATGTTTGAGAAACCATTGAAGAAGGCACACACATTCACTCTGCACCAGATCTTCTTCCACCTATTATGATCCAAATGGATTTAGATGCTTAAATGCAATCTTGTTCCACCTTGTTTGAGTCCCTGAAAAAAATGGTGAAACAGAAGGTAGGTGGGTCTTCCTACTCTGCTCCATTTTGGCCATTTAATCCTAAATATAAAATGACAACAGGTTATCAAAGTAGATTCATTAGTGTATTCTCAGATATTCAAGTAGGGTAGAATGTTTTCATGGTTCAATATGGAAGTCCACTTCAGTGTCCTATAGAGGCCCTATGTTATGCTGAACCCTGTTTTTTAAAGAAATAGCTGCCCTACTTATTCCAACCACACTTATGGTGGGCAAAGCAACCTGACACATATCTGTTGTGATGACACAGCTTGATCTAAATCAGAAATAGTACTGCACCATGAAAATTCTTCTCCCATTATACTCAGTCACACATTTTGTTAAGAGGTACTTCTATTTATAACAAAAATGCCTCCATAAATGTCCTTACTGATAAGGATTCTGATACAAGATTACCTCAGGAAATAGCATTTAGCCTTCACATTCTGAATTTTGCTGATTCTCATACTGAACTATCTATGGAGGGAAGAGTTGAAAAAAAGTAGACTAAAGAAGGCATGAAGAAAAGAGAAACATTAATTTTATTCTGCTAACATGGTACCAGTGATGTGCGCTGTCATGTCAAAAATCTAGTCATGGAATAGACTACTAGGATTTCTGAAACCTAAATGTACCTCAGATTTGACATGATTCATTATGTCAATCTTTAGGTGACCAGAAAAAGGAACACAATGAAAAAATCAGGAGTGGTGGTCCCAGTAGGCATAAGGCAATTTCTTCCCAGCCGAAGGTATAGTTTCTCATGCAACATTTGAAATGCTCAAATGCATAGCAAATCAGAAATGAAACAAAAGGATTTCAACTCAGCTATGTTGATTCACTCAATACCAAGAACTTTTTTGTACTTCAATATAGTTTTTGAATTCCTTATGGTAAAAAATCCAGGTGTTAGTAATTATTCACTCATCACCACCATACGACAAAAGAAAAGAGAAAAAAAAATCATTTATCAGTTGAAACTAATGTAAAATCTCTGTATTATCACTTATCAGTCAACATATTCCTAGGGTTTGCACAATCAAAAGAAGATGCATAATTCATTTAGATAATTAAAAACACATTTAAATGTTCTAAAAGCTCTGAATTATTTAGAGGAATGGGTAATATCCATATACTCTAAAGGAGATATTAAAAGAAAGGTCCAGATTAGATTACTTGAAAGAACAGCAGCAGGTAGGCCAACAGATTATTACTAATGAATTGGAAGGTACAATAGGAAAATCACTAATAATTAGATGCATGGAAGGTAAACATTCCATGCCAGACTACCAGTGGATTGGGTAGTCTAAAGTTAATAATTAGGGCAGTCTGAATATTTTACAGTGCTGTGCTGAAGAACATACAACTTTTTTTTCATTGAAAAAAAATGCAACAAGGAAGGATCTTCTAAGGTTCTCAGCACTCCAGCATATACCAACTTCAAGCTCAGCAGCAACTCTTAATATTAAAATGTATAATCTGTCTTTTCTTTTTCTTTTTTTCTTCTTTTTTTCTTCTGGCACAGACATGAAAGCTGCTCTATTTAACACTTGCTAGATACTGACTAGGATTGGTTGACTATTTTCTATCAAAACTGACTTTTGCTGCATACCTGGGTAGTGGCTAAACTTTTATTTCTTCCTTTACTTTTTGCAAGAAAAAAGTTTTCTTTTCTGAAAAGACACATTCAATTGGAAGTGAAAGTTATTATACTTATATCCATAAATTAACATTTGAAATTTTCCACAGAGTTAAAAAAGAGACAGAGAACTTTTTTGAGTACCACTAAAGAACATATAACCTTTTGTTTTCATTGACAAAAATGCAACAAAGAGTGCTCCTTTACAGTTCTAAGCAGTTCAGCATACAGCAACTTCAAGATCACCCAATTCTAGCATTGTGAAATTATAAAAAAACAAAAACCTAATTATAGCAATTTAAAAAAGAAAATTTTATATGATAGAGAAATTTGTTTTTCTAATTCTGAAATGTAAGAATTTTACATAAATTTGTTTTTCATTTAATAATAATGATATTTTTTATTTTCATGACAATAATAGTCAAAATGCATGTTACTATTACTGACATTATAATGTCATCCTAAAATTACTCCAGGTACCATATCATTTTTATTTTTAAAATAATTAGGGACAGCTGCTCCTTACTACTGATTGAAACATTTTTTCTCCTTTTTGAGATTGCACTTTCTTTTACTTGTGTGGTAGTGAAACAGTTTGAGTTATTTGGTGTTCATGGGAATCCTGTAATATTGTACATCATTTCTATAGAGAATGGCTATGCATGTAACTGTCTCTTTTTACCTGGAATTATCAGACATGTATCATAATGTCCAGCTATCTGAATCTACTACTACCCCTGTCAGAGCCAAAACAATGAGCTAGATGGGTCCTTGTTCTGAAAGAGCATGGTAGTTCTTACTTTGATATCCAAGAGACTATGAGAAAAAAAAATAAATAAGAGGACTGGTTCATGTTAGGTTCTTTACAGCATCCACCATCTTATCTCTATAGCATAGGTAGTGAATAAAAATTACTCTAGATCAGTGGTTCTCAAAGATTTTTAAACTCAAGGCAGCCCTCTGATAATTCCAGGTTTTTATTTACACTTTTATTTTTTTTTTAAATAGAAAAATAATAAGAGCAGTTCTGCTGCAAAAAAAATCTCAGAAACATCATGACAGGTCACAATAGTTTTAAAACTATAGATTTCTATTTTAAAAATCTCTTAATTTATCTTTTTAAATATGTAGGTGTTTGTGCCCCTGTGCTAATAACTTGTGGCATCCATGGCACACTAAAAAGACTCTCACAGATCTCCAGTACTATTTTAGGCTTCACTTGGGTATGGATTGATATACTATTGATCAGTGCATATACAAATCACACAGTAGTTCATTATTACTGCACAGTAGCTTGTTACTACTGCACAGTAGCATCGCATGGCACGAACCATGACGTGATGCTACTGCACAGTAGTAATGAGCTACTGTGCAGTCAGCATCACCAGAAAGCTGTGCAGGGATTCTACTATGCAGTAATTCCAGTTATGGAGCAGTCATTTAGCACTTGAGTATATAAGTACTAAATGACTGCACAGTAACAACTGCACAGTCAGCAGCTCACGTAGACATGGCCACAGAAATCCAGATAACAGTATGAAGTGAAGTAGGCCCAAAAGAATATAAAACTAGGCATAGCATATATGGATTGCACAGAAATACTGGAAAGTAGTCTGTTAGTTTTAGAAGTGCCTTCAAGGCCAATAGATAGAGAAGAATTGATAAGACCAGTATAGAACACCAAAACAAAGATCGGAGTGACTTGGCAAACTGTCTGGTGGGAGGGGTACATTAACTGGTGAGAACTAGAATGTGCATGATGTAAACATGAAGTATTGTGTATGTGTTTTTTATTGGTGTATTAAAAAGGGGCCTGAAAATCTTTAATATTTATACTGGGCTTAGGGGTTATGTTCATGCCTGTGTGATGCCTGTTAATGGCCTGGCTAGCTATATGGACCAGCTGGTCATAGATGTTAGTGTCTAGGCTCACTAAGAGACAATAAACCAGGTTGAGTTCTTTCTTACTAAGAACCAAAGCCTGCAGCCTCTTTCTTGTAACAGTAAGGTTATCAGAGGCACAATATTGCAGATGGTATCCCGACAGCACACATTCAGACCATACAAACTGAGTAAGCATTAGGGCTGTGTGAAATTTCACCAGCTGTTTTATTTTGATGATGTTTTGATTCATTTCAAGCTCGAAACAGTGATATCAAAATGAAACACTTCAAAACATCCTCAAAACAAAATGAGGGCAGTCTAAATGTTTTGAAAGTTTCAAAATGTTTTGAGTTTCAAAGCTGAAGCTGGGCTTGCCTGCAGGGAAACAGAAAGTAAGGAGAGGGAGGCGGAAGAGGGGGGAAGGACTGCTCTCATATTGACTGTGTAGCTGGCCAGTGACTGTGATCCTTCCCTGAAGTCCCTTCCAATCACAGTGTTCTGGGGAAGGTATGGAAAAACAACATATAAGGCAGCATTGTTTGAACTGGCCTGCTTTCTGCCTTGAGGTCTGACAGTTACTGAGCTATCCTCCACCATCTCAGGAGCATTAAACAACAAAGGCTACTACTAGCATTGATTTGAATAATGTCCTACTAGCTAGCCTAGCAAGTGGGATTCCAGAATACCTTTTTCTTTCTTCTAGACCCCTTTATTTTATTATTATATTCATTGATTTATTATTTTCAATGTTATAATTAATTGGATATTACAATATAGAATGTATATAGGAACGGAGATACTTTTATAACTTGCAGCATATAACACATACCTTATAGAATTTATATAGGACTGCAGATACATTTATATCTTCTGGCATGTCTGTAGGGGGCCTTACACTTCATCTTGGACATTTGGAGCAGCCAGGGTGGAGATCACACCTACATCTCCCTCACAGGGCACTGGTGTGTCCAGTCAGGCTGTCAGTGGGCTCTCCTTCAAGTCAAGGTAATGGATGAGTCCCACACGGCAAGGGAGATTATGGGGGTCATGAACCGCTTGGTGCAGGGGTAGCTCAGTGGGCAGGGAAAGCTCACCCGTGGGTTCATGGTCACTGACAATGGGGCCAATATGGTCATGGCAGTCTGTGATGGAAACTTTGTTGGCATCCACTGTTTGGCATACAAGTTCCACCTCATTGTCAGGGATGCCTTGGAGGGGGACAGGGCTGCTGGTGATGGCACCATCTCCACTAGCAAGCTCATTTCCAAATGCAGGAAGATGGCAGGCTACTTCCACTGGAGCATCAAGGGGGGGCAAGATGCTGCAGTACAAACAATCAGAGATGAACATCCCACAGTACAAAATCATGCAGGATGTGGACACTTGGTGGAACTCCACATACCTTATGCTCAAGAGGCTGGTGGAGCAAGAGAAGGCCATCCATGAGATGGCCTTGCTTGGGGAAATTGGGATGAGTGGCCCCCTTAAAAGAACTAAGTGGGATACCATCTCCCAGATCTTGGGGATCCTCAAGCCTTTCCTCAAGGCCACCGAGACCCGCAGCACTGGTGATGCCCTCCTTAGGCAGCTGATCCCCATAATAATGGAACTTCAGAGTCAAATGGAGAGCTTCCAGCACATCAGTGTTCCTGGCTGGGACAAGCTGCTGACACCAGAAGTCCAAGCACTGGTGAGGTAGCTGAAGGAGGGCGCCAAGAAATGGTTTGATCCCTTGCAGTCCAGTATGGTCCATGTGCTAGCTGCCATGTGTGACCTGAGGTTGAAGGGCAGTGTGTGCAGCATCCAAAGCCTGAATCAGTGGATGGAGGTGCTGGTGAAGAGAGTCAGGGAGGCAAAATGGGAGGTGGGGGGACATGGAAGAGGGGGAATCCACTGTCCCATGCCAGCACACCATCCATCATCCAATCTCCTCCTCCACCACATGTGCTGTCAAAGTGGGCCAAGGGCATGGCATCCATGGTGGGGTACAGAAGCACCAGACCCCATCATCAGGCAGGTAGCACTCAGGCCTTGGTGGCTGCCAAGCTCGCTGAGGACGTGGAGCTGCTGTTGTGCGACCCCTTGGCCTATTGGGCAAGCCACAGCCAGATGTGGCCGGATCTGGTTATGGTTGCCAGCGAACACCTGTCCTATCCACCGATCAGTGTTCCAAGTGAGAGGGTGTCCAGCATCGCTGAGGATGTAGTGACCTACCCACTGCACCTGTTTGGATCCTGGTTTGCTTGAGCAGCTGGTGTTCCTGAAGGTGAACGTCCCGCTGCTGTTGTTCCCCAAGCTTCCCCATTATCGCCTATGGGCAAAGCATTGAAAGATTGTTGAAACAGCAAAACACTTTCAATGAAACAAATGGACCAGTGTTTTTGTCCCATTGAAACTTCAAAATGGAAGTTGAAATGGAACGGTGCTGTTTCACACAACCCTAGTAAGCATGACATAAGCAAAAACACCTAACCCCCTAACCAAGGCAGATAGCAATACTAATGGAGAGAGCCCTAAATATGGGAGTGGAGGAGCAGATATCAGCCAATCCTTGCTGGCTCCTCATGCACCAGAATCCCCAGCATGAGAAGCAGGGGTTTTGCCCTGACACTCCCTTCAATCAATTCCCAGGCAATGAGAGCCAAGTGGAGGTAGTAGTGTAGCAATCTGTCTGCCCACTTAATGACCATTCTCCCAGTAGAAACTGACCATCTGTACATGGCCTTACTTAGAGCACTTTACTTGAAAGCAGGAGATACCCTCTCTGAGTGAAAGAGACCAAGTTCCTAGCCTTCCTTCTCCCAAGGAGAATGCTCTAATCAATTAGGTTAAAAGGTGAAAAGGCAGTCTTCCTCTCTCCTTCACCATATTTTTTTTCTGCAACTATAATTTGAGGACTTACCCTGCCTTAAAGCATCCAATTTCATGAGGCAGCTCTCTGACTAGAGTGTGGGCCTACTAAACATGCATGTTCATAATGCCTGAGTGGGCAAAGTTGAATACCAAACTGTGTGTAAGTCCCAACATCTATAGTTATGCAGCCGTTATATGCCATTTAATCACATAAAACAAAATCAGTTGTAGCTCAAAGTGTTATAAAGTGAGTGCAGAAGAGAGTAGAATCAAGCCTACAAATTGTTTCATGTGAATTTTCCCAGCCACTTTATCACCAAATCAATTATGTTTACAATAAAAACAAATTAAAATGTCAAACCAAATAAATATGCACAAAACCTATGTTAAAAGCATAATATTAATTTTAGAAAGTCAACAATTGTATGGTTATTAAATATTGAATTTAAGGTTGCTTATACATCCTTAATTCAGATATTTTTGAGGAGGGATAAGAAAGCAGACTTTAATCATGTGAGCACATTTTTCCATAGTGCCTAAGCCTCTTCATTGCACACTGAGGCTCACATTCACTTAAATGAACAGTTATTCAATATTTTGTTTTCTTCTTGTTATTCAATGTGTAATCTAATGCCTTATTTATTGCACACTTCAAAACCTTATCTGAAAACAGAATTATTAAGTTCCCCTCTGGGTGTTTCAGTTACATTCATCATTCATTATTGGATTGTAAACAAATAACTTTTAATTTATCTTTATAACAACCTTGTGAGGTAATGGGGAAGTATAGTACCCATTTTATAATATATGACTGAAGCTCAGAGAAGTTAAAGTCACAGAATATTCGGTCACTAATTTCAGGTGTTCAATTTAAGACAAACTAGGAATGTCTGCACGTGCTTTACTAAGCATTAGACTAATCTAATGTATAGTAAAGCATCGCCATCACATGTGCACGGCAATTACTGAATAGTACAGGTGTGTGAAATGGGCCATATTCGATTCAGGTTCGGCCTGAATTGGGGACAGTGATTGAAGTCGCGATTCAGATCACTGTCCTCGATTTGGTTTGGCTGAATCCATATCTGAAGACCCAATGCTGATTCAGAGAATCAGGGATTCGGCCATAGACACAGCTTTAAATGTTTTTTCTACATACCTCGAGGTACCAGGCATGGCTTGTGAATGCTATGATGGTGGGGCAGGTAGAGCAGCCCACATGAGTGCAGCCCCCCTCCCCCCC
>NW_005841993.1:2310955-2321187 GCF_000455745.1 Alligator sinensis
CTCCCTCCCTCTGGCTCGGCAATCAGCCCTGGGGGGACCCCAAGTGCTCCACGAGACCCAGAAGACACCAGTTGCCTGGTACCTTGAGGTATGTATAAAAAACATTTAAAGCTATGTCTATGTCTGAATCATCGAACCTTTCCCATCTCTCCCAATTGATTTGGGACGTTCAGATTAGATTTGGAGAGATTAAAGGACCTCTTGATTCAATTCAGATTTGGAGATTCAGCCACCAACTTGGGCCAAATCTCCACCAAATTGAATTAACAAGTGAAGCTTTGCACAGCCCTACTGCACAGTAGATTATTTTCAAATACCAACAGATATATTTACTAGGCAATAGAACTTTACATTAATGCACCTGAATGCATATGTAGATGCTGATCCAGAAACAAATTACTCTTAGTCAGCCCAGGGAGCAGGAAGTGACATCCCAGTGTCCTGGGCTGGCAATGGGGAGCTGTACCCCCTGTTCCATGCCTCTGGAGAGCTTGCCTTCATACTGCCCCAGGTATCTCAGAGCACTGTGGTAGGGAAACCCCCGGCAGCCCCGAGCAACAGAGGTGTAGTCCTGCCTGGTGATGCAGCCCTCTCCAGCGGCAGCAGGGCCTGATCTCTGGGGGCAGGGGCAGGGGCAGGGACAGGGACAGGGGTGGTGCTGCTGGTTCTGTGACTGAAGGAGGAGGGAGGGGGAATAGGAAGACAAGAGAATCCCAAAGGAGGCACAGCTAGATAAGGTGATTGGGGCTCCTGACATGCTGGGGTGGGGGAGCGGGGCATATGTGTCAGGGTGCCTCTAGCTATGGGATAAAGTGGGGTGCATGCCCCCAGCCTGCTCCCCACCCCCCAACTCCCCAGGCAGCTCCACTGCATTTGCTGTATCCCCCAAATCTGAAACTATTGCTTGGGGATCCATCCCCCACCCCAACCTTTCAGGAGCTGCAATCATGTTCACTTTGTACTGGACACCTCCCCTGTCATGATGCTCCACGACATCTGGAGCTGCATGAGGACAAGCCCCCAAAAGCCACAGAGTAAGGGGCATGGCTCCTTGCCACCAGCCCTGGACACCAGACTGTCACTGCCCTGCCCTGTCCACCCAGCCCCAAGCTCCTCGCTGCTCAGAGCAGCCCCTGGAGTCAGGGACAGCTTCTGCCCCATCCCCTGAAGCTCAGAGCTGATCCCCTATGTCCTCTGCCAGCCCAAGTTTGCCCTCAGTGTCCAATCACGGCTGACACCCAAGGGAGCCTGGAGCTCCTCCTAGATACTGCAGGGGGGCAGAGCAATGATCACTCAGGTTCTGAACACACAGGTTCATTCTATCTGAGCAATGAGTTGGCATCCAAAACTAGCTAAAGTTTGAAATCATGAAAACTGAGATGCTGATAGCTTTAAGAGGTTTCTAGATTCCTTGCTAGGGACCATACTGAAATACTTTTATGCTCTGTATCACTTTAGAGGGCATCTCTGTGATGCACAATGATGGGGTGTATGTTAATTCATAGATTTACCATTAACTTAAAATGGTCTTGCTTTTATCAATTTGCATTACAGTCCTTTATATCCTATTGATTTCCTCCCTTCAGTTGCCTAATGCAATGGAAGATGGTATTATTCTTTTTGGATTTTGAATATTCCATATTCCACTTTGAAAAAAGCAGTTAAAAGCACCTACAAGCAACATGAGGTAGAATTAAAAATATGCTTTGTACACGTGGAATCAGATTATTGAGACAATAGAACATAAGCAAAAAAAAATATGTAGAGAAACCTTTATTTCTTTCTTTGGCATATGAACCTGAGAATCTTTAGATGTTCCTGAACACAGAAGTTAAAATGTTGGTTAATTTTTTAGTTTGTTTTCACTTATTTTATTTCTTTTCTAAAGTTATTCAGTGATAAATGCTGTTTCTTTTGTTGATAAAAGCAAATGATTTTATTAAAACTTACTTGGCATGGTTGCCTGGGTTTCAAGTTGCTTACAGTATTCTGAGATTTAAGAAATCGGGCTCAGTAGCCCGATCACCGTCTGGCTCTCTGGACTCAACCTTTTGCTATGCGTTGGAGGCCTGGGCTGCCTCGTGCAGCACCAGGCTCTGTCCACTCCCAGACCCTCTGTGCAGTGCCTCCTGCACTGAGCTCCCAGCCTCGTTCTGAGGGTTGAGGACCTGATCCACCCAAGGGCTCCAAAGGTCCTACTCCATGAACCGTGTCTCTGGTTATACACCAGAGGTTGCAGACCTGAGCCATCTCATGCAGCTCCCAGAGTCTGGATGCCATGTGCTGTGCTGAGCCAGCCAACAGGGCCAAGCCAGAGGTGCCAGAAGCCCTGCATGCACAGTGAAGCCCTGTTCCAGGGGACAGCGACCCACCCTGAAGCCCACTGCAGGCAAGAGAGCATCCTGGCACAGAGGACGAGGACCACCCTCCAGGCCTGGGAGCCATGAGTTGCAGGGAAAAGAGGATTCCCACAGGGGAGGGGAGTTCCCACCCCCCGGTTAGTTAAGGGCTTCTGAAAGGGGAAGTCCCACTGAGAGGGCCCCCCTAAAGATGCCAACTTCTTTGTAGGGCTTGGGAAAAGCCCAAGGGCATTGGGGTTTCCCCTTGGGATTAAGTTTATCTTTGGGGTTTATCTGTTTCAGATCAGATACTTACCTGTGACTTACCTGTATCTGGAGCACTGGTATAAGGTTTTATGTAATTTACCCAGAGAGTATTGTTTATGTTACTGGTTTAGATACCTTATAAATATATATATACACATTATACATATGTTTATATCCATGTTCCTTTCCCTTGTGATAAGTTAATGTAAATAAATGTGTATATACTTAAATCCCCTGACTTTCCTGGCCTGGTTATGTAGGGATGGAGGGAAACTGAGCAGTCGGCAGTTCCCACCCACAGCACACCTGCCAGCTAACAATCCCCTTCGATTGGAGAAGGGAAGTATATACCCAAGTTACCTGGGCTACACAATTCTCCTGCCTTGGAAAGCAAACATTACCCAAAAGTGAATGACCTTAAACTAAAACCTAGAATACCACTTTTACTTGAATAAAACACGACACTTCAGTATTGGAGGGGAGGGGCAAATTTAACATGACCCTCCAATTATTAGATTTTACACATAGAAAATTTATAAATTTATCATCATTTTCCAAATATAGAATTTAATTATTGGAGGACCATCTTAAATTGGCCCCTCTCCCCCACTACTACAGGTTGTGATGGAGAGGTGATGAGTAGAGCAGTAATGTGTCAGGTAGTTGGGGACAGACAGTGGGAAGGATGTGGCGGGCATGTGGTCAGATAGACAGTGTGGAGGTGGTAGGGCAGGTAGTGAAAGGCAGGAAGCTTTCCCTCTGATGCTTGCCCCCTGGAACTTTACCCGCATTGTGCCTGCCCTGCCACCCCAGCCTCAGGTTGCCCAAATTACCCCTTTCCCTGTTTGTTTCTCCTGCCTCCTGCATGCCACTTCTGATACCCATGGCTTCATAACCCTGCCCCGCTTCCTCCCATAATCCCCACAAAGTCTCTTCCCCCAACCTGTCCCCACCCCTGATACCTTGTGCTTGATTGTAAAGCCAAGGGCTTTCCTCCCTCATGTTAAATGGTGGGAAAAACTCATCTTCTAATCAAGAAAATCTGGTAGCAATGTTTTAATAGAAAGAAAGGCAAAAGGGTATGAAAAAAAGTATGTTAAAAAGAGAATTGCACTAACAAGGACTCACCACAGTCAAGAGAGCAAAGTAAGGCAGATTCCTATAAAAGACAGAAATCAAAATAGCAAAGTTTGAGGAAAAGAAACAGCATAAATGGAACAGTGAGTTCCACAGCAATGACAATACTAGCCTTTTTCTCATCAGAATCCTCAACTGTACCCCAAGAATTCTTTCCCCCTCTCTACTAGGCTTTCCTACCAGATGGAAATTGGATGATTCTTTACCCCTGTTCTGGGTGAACTTAACATATCTGGATTCCTACAGCCAGCATAATAACTAAAGTTTTAATGTGTGTGACCCTTTAACCTCAAGGTGATTAAGAGATTTGATTTAGTGGTGCCCATACTTTTTGTTGACTCCTTTTTTAATATTATTCATATTCCATCTTTTGAAGACAAGTAATTTCTTCTGTCACAAGAATGCTATTAGATTGTTTAATTTCTCCATAAATTGTTTGCCCTAGGCCTGCTCTGCTTGCCAGACCCTTATTTAAATGGTGAATTACTTTTAGTTTCTTATATAGTACTAAGAATAGACTGTGCAATCTATTTTTATCTCTTGTCATATTCAGTCTGATTCCGGGCTATCTCCCCAAGTCATTCCTAATATATCAATTTTGAGCTTCATATGTTAGAAACTTCTCTACATTTCCCCCTGAGGCTGTATAGGTTTTAAACATTTAAGCATCATGTTTTTGCATAGTTTTCTGAAATGACAGTTCTCCATCCAATTAGGAAAAGAAACTGGAGATAGCTTTTTGTATCCCGTTTTAAACTTTCAAGGTTCATATAATTTATTTGTTTTGAGAGCAAAGACTCCAAAAATAGCCAGCAACAAATATGGAAAATTATTCTCATAGAAGAATTACCACAACATATAGATATTAAATATATTATTGCTTTCAGGCAAAAAGAAAAAAAAAAGTTTTTTTTTAAAGAAAAGTAAATTAAATAAATCTTCCAAAAATGCTTAATGCATGTGTCTTTTTATATATTATATACACACACACACAACTCTTTATAAATACCTTGGACAGGACTATTTTGTGTTTTGGATGGACGTTCATATTTGTTTTCCTCACTACAGTATGGTACAAGGCAAGCAAGGAAATATTCTTCTTGAACTGTTTAATTTTAATGATAGGTTTTACAAGGCTGAATTGACCTGAAATAATGGCTCAATAAGGAACACATTAGATAAGATTGGTCTCTACAACATTTGTGTACATTAGTAGTCATTCCATTGAGTGAGTGGCATCACTCTGTATGAAATGCATGTGCCAGAATTTGGATTCAGATTTCTGGAATATTACATAAATGTGCTAGAAAAAATGTGAGATTATATATATATATATATATATATATATATATATATATATAAAATCAGAGTAAAATAAATAAAATATATATAAAACAGAATCAAGGAAAAAAATAGAACACTCATGTTCCACAACTTCTCTCTGCAAACTATTTCCTGATTAATTGTTTGGCATTCCTTCCCCCTGCCATCACCCCTATGCTTTAAATAGATTTACGGTACTTACACAAGTTACATTTTTTATGTGATCAGTCCCCTGAAAGTGGTCTATAACTGTGATATAACATATTTGCTTGACTGCAATGCCTTTTTAAAATGGCTGATCACACAAAAAAATTACCCTGGTCAAATCAGGTAATAGATGAAGGCAATCTAAAGCAGAGCACCTTAGGGAACTTGTGAGATTGGGATAAGAAACTTGACTTGAGAGTCTTAAATTTAAGGCTGCATGTGGGAGAACAGAACTGTCAATGAGTTGGCAGTTGAGTGGGGCAGCTGGGATGGGTATGAAAGCCAGAAAGTCATTTGATAGTTGCAGAGAAACTGAATGTGGCTGAGATGACTGAATCTTCCTGGGTAAAGATATTAAAATATTATACTTATACTGGGAGAGTTGCCTCCCTCCCAGTAGAAATTACCACTGTACAGGTAATTTCTACTAGGAGAGAGGTATTCAGTTTTTCAGAGGAAATGTGTACATTCTGGGAGAAAGATCTTTCAGGTTGATAACTGGAAGAAGTCCCCTTCAAGAAAGTTTCTCTCTAGCATTTAATGGCTGTATGCTCTACTCCTCCCTGATCATGAGGAGATGAACAGCAGGTTCCATTGCGTCTCTTTCAGACCAGGGGGACTCTGGTTTGGGGAATATAGGGATGGATTTTCCTGCTGTTATACACTTCCCAAATTGGATTTGAGCTGTTCCTGCTGTCCCCTGAACCATTCTAAAACTGCAGGCACCCCAGTTTGAGGAAGGTGCAAGGAGCATTTCTTCACTGCTCCACACCCACTTCCCACATTGGGGTTCTGAGTTTAAAGAGAATACAGACTCTTTTTTATATAGGTGCATCCATCTAGGGCTGGGGAAACTTCTCTCATCCCTAGTTGCAAGCTTCCAGCTGCATGTTTTTTAGAATTGTGGGATGCTATAAGTTTTATATCCTAGATCCATGTACAGTCTCCCTGATGTTGGTCTCCTGGTGCTCTTAATATACCCAAGTCTGAGAAACAGGTGGGGACATTGTCCAATGCTCCCTCCCCTCTCAGAGACCTGGTGGGAGCTACAGGAAAATCTGCTCCATGATTGCCTTGATTGGGGTCATATCAGTCTGGGAAAGGCACACAGGAAAGCTAGAAGGGATGGCTGTAGGCTGAACACCTGTACTGCTCCCTCTGCTGGAAAAATTGCCTAAAATCATTGAATGCTACTTTGTAGCCCTAGATTCAATCCTTGTCTCAGTTGCATAGTTCTCAGAGATCCAGCAAATTGCTTCTGGTAAATCAAACATATTAGAAATCTTTGTTTTCTGGTCAACAAACTTTATAGTCTGACTAGGAAAAAAATGCTGACTGTTCATGGTATCAATGTAACCTATAGAGTAATGGCTTGAATAGACAAAGTGTTCAGTAAGACTGAAAAATCAAGGCCAATGTTCTTCAAATTAAGCGCACCAAATAAGTGATTTTTTTTTTTACTGTAAAATGAGAATAAATGTCATGCATACTAATCTCAGGTGTGAAACAAATATAATAGTAGCAAGCACTGTTAATCAGCAGAAGGGGAATTAGTGATTCTGTCTTCACTTGCATTTTCATGTTCAATAAAGAATTAAAAGGGACACATTGAACAGAAGTGATACAAAAAGTATTGAATTGCTTCTTGTTAAGTGACCTTCTTATATTCAATTCACTGAAAGTGGTAGTGATGCTGTGCAAAAAAAATAAAATATGGCCATGTAATTGAAAAGGATTGAGGCAGAGGCAATCCAGGTACATCACATGTGTTGTGAGAAAAGGTCCAGAATGCAAGGTCATCGACCAAGCTGGGAGGCAAGTGGAGTCCAGGAACAAAGTCAGGGTTGCAGGACCAAGATAAGAAGTCAAGGTCAGAAGCCAAAATAAGGATTAGGTGAGGGGTTCTAAGTAAGACGGGGGCACAGCAAGGCAGTCTGTTGCCCACTTCCTATATCCCAGAGGAATTACTCAGCCTACTCCCCGATTACTCCCAGTTGAGGCATGGGGAAGAATCTTCTTCAGCTTAAGCTCACTGTATCAATTAAAATGTGTATGAGAAGACATATATACAATAAGGAAATATATAGGCAACCTGATTTTGACATTTCATAACTTTTCATTACTTAATTTTAAGGAGAATATTATTCAGGTTGCAGCACAGTGTTTGGTGTTTTACATATACACATGAACATTTTTTATTATATGTATATATATGTATAAAGACTCACACTATTATGTAAAAAAATATACCATATCACAATGTATATGACTCAGCCACCATGCATGTGTCTTTTACTCCAGAGGAAATTATTTTCTTTTGGTATATTCTTATTTGTATCATCCAGTTCTCATCTATCTCCATTTCCTATTTTAATAGTTTTGTAAGATTCATGATGAGAAGAACAGTATTGATTGGCAAATGGTCTCTTTCATAAGTTTTTTTCAAAAATCTAAATTCAGGGTCACAGAAAGTTGAAAAAGGAGAGATTATACTTGTGCTAGATTCTGAAGATACATGTAATCAGAAAGAACTAGGGCTGGAAGGGATAACCCAACCTCCTTCCCCAGCCCTATTCAAACCATCCTATACAAATCTATTAGCAAAACTACAGTCAGTCATCTCTGACACAACACCAGAAATAACACCCTAATTTACTACAGGTAAAGCAGGGGGACCACAGCACCCAAAGTCCTGCTGCAGCAAAGATTGTTAATATATGCTGAAGAGATCTCAGAAAATGGTATACCCCCCACAACACAGAAGGACAAAAAAACCATAGCAATCTTGGGTAAAATGATTTCCTGATCCTAAATATGGTGATTGGTCTGATCCTGAGCAGAGGTGCAAGGCTCCCCATCAGAAACCTACAAGTTTAAGTCCCAGCAGGAGCATTGGCATGCCCCAGTCAAAATCCCTAGCACTGGGTGCAGCTAAAACGCAGTACCTCTGAGAAAAGCTTTTAAAAGCCTCAACACCTAGCAGCCAGGGGATGGGGGAAGGAGAGTTCCCTCCTAGCTCCATGCAGCAACCAGCAAAGCCCAAAAGCATAGATAATATCCATGGTAGAAAATAGGCATAGTTATGCCTAGATCATCCTCTACCAGTGGCTGCCCAGTCTTTTCCTGAACACTTCCAGTGATGGAAAGCCCACAGCATTCCTAGACACTCTATTCCACTGTCTCACCATTCTCACATCAAAGTGGTTCCAATATCCAATCTACATATACTTTTCTACAACTTCAAGTCATTGGTCTATGTCTTCCTCTCTGCAGCAAGAGAGAAAAGGTGCCTTCCTTCTTCTTTATTGCAGCCCTTCAAGAATTTGTATACTTCTATCATGTCCCCTCTTAAGTGCCTTTTCTGCAAGCTGAACATGCTTAGCTCCTTCAATCTCTCCTCATCTAACTTGCCTTCCAAGCCCTTGCTCATCTTTGCTGCCCACCTCTGGACCATCTCTAACTTCCCCACATCCTTTTTTTTTTTTTTTTTCAAATGTGGAGCCCAGAACTACACACAGCATGCCAGAGGAGACCTGACCAGTGCCAAGTACAGAGGCACTATCACCTCCCACATCTTGCACCTAATGCTTCTATTGATGCAGCCCAAAACTGCATTCACCTTTTGGGCAGCTTCATCCCACTGCATACTCATGTTGAGTCTGTGATCTACCAAGACTTCCAGATCCTCCTCTGTAGTGCTGCCACCTGACTAGGTGTCCCTCATTTTCTATTTGTGTTTTTGATTATTGTTCCCAAGGTCTAACACCTTATATTTGTCTGCACTGAAATTAATCCTGCTAGTTTAGCCCAATTTCCCAATCTACAGGATAAGAGGACAATTCAGAAGGATCTCAACAATGAGTTCATAATCCTTCCCAGTTTAGTGTTGTCCACAAACTTGCCCAAGAAGCTTTCTATGCCAGCATCCAAATAACTAATTAAAATGTGAACAGCACCAGGACAGACTCCTGTGAGACTCAACTCAAAACCTCCTGCCATTCAGACATGGAACTGTTAATAATATATATAAGTTGCATTTCATTTTAATCATGGAAAAATGTGAATTTGGGGTTACTTTATTTAATCTGAAAAAAAAAAATAATCAGAGAAAATGAGGATCCCTGATAATTACCTTTTGCTTGCAGCTATTGAGCCAGTTATCCACTGAGTACTAGTTTTATCATTCCCCCAATTTGTTTATGAGAAGCTTCTTTGGTACTTTGTCAAAAGCCTTCCTGAAGTGCAGATACAATATATCCACAGCATTCCCTTCATCCACCCAACAGAGTAGTTCATTTGTTAAAGAAGCAGATCAGGTTCGCCATGATTTGTTTTTCATTAATCCATGCTGGCTGCTTGCAATCAGCCTTTCCTCCTACAGAAACTTGCAAATGGCCTTCCTTAAGATATGCTCCAGTAATTTCCCAAATATTCAAGTGAAACTAATAGGCCTGTAGTTCCCCAAGTCCTCTTTCTTGCCTTTTTTAGTGCTTAGAGGTCCTTTGTGATATTAGTCCTTCTCCAGGCCAGGTATCAGAGGCCTGTCTCCCATGACTTCATGAACAACATTGCCAAAGGCTCCAAGATCTGCTCTTCCAGTTTCAATATGGAGATTTGGATCACTGTCCTGAATCAATTCACCAGAATTGGCTTTTGAAGATTCGGCACTGATTCGGAGGGAGAAATGCCATGATTTGGTTTGGGAGAGGCAGGAACAGCTGGGTGGCTCCTCCAGCTGTGCCTGCCTCTCCCCAGGTGAGGTGAACTGCAGGAGAAGCCCCCATGGCTTCCCTGCCCGGCCACATCCCCTGCCCAGCCCCAGCCTAGTCCCGGCACTTAAAAATAAATAAATACATAAATAAATAAATAAAAGGCCCTCACTCACTGGCTGCAGCAGTGGTGATCAGGCCTCTGGGTGCTCATGGAAGAGCCCCTCCATGCAGTGGGGGGTCATGGGGC
>NW_005841993.1:2321197-2321840 GCF_000455745.1 Alligator sinensis
CCTACCTGGTACCTGCATGCCAGCTGCCCCAGGACGTAGGTGCAGCGTGGCTCCGCAGAGCGCTGTGTGCTGTCTGGGAGCTGGGGCCATTAGGACTAAGAAGTGTGTGGCTCTGGCCAACTGCTGGAGCCACCCCAGCACCCAGACAGCACACAGTGCCCTGCTGTGCTGCGTTCCAGCCATGCTGTGGGGCAGCTGCCATGCGGGTGCTCGGGGGGGGGGGATGATCCCTGCTGTCCCCTTCTTCTCCATGCTGCACGGGGGGCTCTGCCATGAGCACCTAGAGGCCCCAACTCCTGCTGGCAGAGCTAGTGAGTACATGGCTTTTTTTTTTTTAAGTGCCAGAAAGCTGGGCCAGGCAGGGGATGGGACCAGGCAGGGCAGCCATGGGGGCTTCTCCAGTGGCTCCTCCATCTGTGCCTACCTCTGCCCTGGCAGGGGGAGCTACAGGGGCTATGCCCTGCTGTCGCTTGCCCAGATGGTGGGGGCAGGGGGGTCTGATGCAGGTGCGGCTCACTCCAGATAGCAGCAGAGCATAGCCCCTGCCCAGCGCTGCCATACCCTCATCAACACTGGGAGTGGGGGCTCTGCCCTGCCACTGATTGCCAGCCCGTGAGGAGGGTACAAGATGCAGATGCAGCCA
>NW_005841993.1:2321920-2323384 GCF_000455745.1 Alligator sinensis
TAGGCAAGCAGCAGCAGGGCAGAGCCCCTACTCCCAGCACTGTTGCACCTGCATCCCACACACCTCCGCCTCCCTCCTTGAGTAACACACCTTCCCCTGCCCCAGCTGGGTATCTTGTCCCAGCCCCAGCCCAATCCTTCCCTCCCACATGCCCTTTCCCTCCCCACTCCCCCAACCCCAGCAGACTTACTAGCTGTGTTAGGTTTGACCTAGAAACCACTACACATAGCCCAAGCAAAAGTCTCTGTTCTGTAACTAATGCTCAATTGCAATGATAAGGAGAAGACAGTCTTAGATAAAGGAGACTTGAAAACAAAAACAGAATTAGTGGAGTAGGGCAAAGAGCTGATTTAAATATTAAGATTCACACCCCTAGGTGGGGAGAAAGTATGCTAATGAAACATACATGTATGGAAATGAGATACATAGCTAAAACACAGGTATAGAGACATGCGCAGTAAAGAACTCCTTGCGTCACTCCCTTATAACCAATTAGCAAACAAGAATGCTTATGAAGGTCCAATACTCCTGTATAAAAGATGCTCATAATTAAGACTCTGTGTGCTTGTTACGTGAAATTATTCCGCTTGCACCTTGTATTGCTAGCAATAAATCTTTATACTTTCAGCCCTGGTATCTTTATTGGCTTTTGCATACCGGGCACGATCCCAGACTTGAGCTGGGGCTCAACAATAACATTACCCTTTTGTTTCAGGGGGAGCTGGATTGCTGAGGCGGCAGTAGCCTAACGGTGCAAAGTCATAGAGTGAAAGTATCAGTAACAGGCACCTGGGTGAGAGGGTAGAAAGGGCATAAGGCCTACCGTCAGCACGCCTGCCTGGGATTATCTCTGTAAGTATTCTGTCTGGCCCGAGTCCAAGACCAGTGATTTTTCCCCTGTGAGGACGAGGACTAAGAACAGATCCCTGGATCCCAGGTAAGTCGGACGGTCAGGACCGGGAAGGCAGCCCTGAGATGGGTACTATTAACAGTAAGGTTAGGAAATGTACCCCCCTCTCTTGTGCATTGGGACATTGGGCAGAGTTTGGTGGAGATCCTATGACTAGGAAGAAAGCTAAATTCTTCTGTGAAACTGCGTGGCCACGCTATCAGCTAGATGATCAAGAACATTGGCCTCCGGAGGGAAGTGTTAATTATAATACTATCTTACAATTGATTTTGTTCTGCCGGCAGAATGGTAAATGGGAGGAATTGATGTATGCGCAAGCGTTTATGTCTCTTTGTAGAAATAGAAAGGTTTTGGAGGAATGTGGATTGGGGGAGGGGGTTCGGGGAAGTGAGATGGCTTTCATTGAACCAACTGTAAATCCTGTCCTGGACTGTCCGGAGCCGGAGGCTCTTCCCCCTCTGCTGCCTTTACCATATTCTCTTCCTCTTCCTCCTCCTCCTCCTGATACAGCTGATTCCTTGCTGGCATCTGCTCTTCCTGCTTCTCCCCCCCCC
>NW_005841993.1:2325389-2343203 GCF_000455745.1 Alligator sinensis
AAAAAAATTGGCCATTTTTCGCACTGTAAATCCAGCAACACTGCTGCCATCTATGGCTGACACACCAGATCTTGTACATGACTGCCTGCAAACATTGGAAGCTGTTTATTCTTCAAGGCCAAATCTGAGAGACAAACAATTGATAAAAGAGTTTCAAGCAAAGAAGGGGGAGCACGGGTGGCTGGTAGCAAGGGATGGCCGCATTATCATCCCAGCTGCCTGGGTTCATGTGGTAGTAAAGAGCACTCATCATGGTACCCACTACGGACCCAGGGCCCTGGTAAGATGGATCAGTTACTATGTAACTAGAGTGGGATTAAGAGAGGCTGCCAAGGAGGTATCAGAGACATGTGAGGTCTGCCAGAGAAATAACCCATAAGGAGGGAGAAGAAAAACTTCAGGACATCAGAGAATAGGCAATGGGCCAGGAGAAGAATAGCAGGTGGATTTTACTGAGTTGCCCCGGCAACAAGAGATAAAATATCTCCTTGTCTTTGTGGACACTTTCTCTAATTGGGTTGAGTGCTTCCCATGTCGGACTGCCCAGGCCCGGGAGGTAGTCAAGACACTCCTACGAGAAATCATACCTCGCCTCGGACTTCCAAAAGGAATAGGGTCAGACAATGGCCCACATTTCATTGCACAAATTACTCAGAAGGTTTCTGAGTTCCTGGGAATCAGCTGGCATTTACACACCCCTTGGAGACCTCAGTCCAGTGGAAAGGTGGAACGTATGAATCAGACCTTAAAAAGACACCTTGCAAAGATTTGCCAAGAAGCTCGACTCAAATGGCCAGAGGCCCTACCCTTGGCCCTGTTACGAGTAAGGGTCGCACCACATTCTAAATTGGGATTAAGCCCGTTTGAAATAATGTATGGTAAGCCTTACCCTCTGAGTCTGCCCATGGGTACTGAACAACAGTTACATGTTTTAGGAGAGGGAATGATTAGAGAATATGTATGGTCCTTGGTTTCTGTTTTGTCTTCCATCCATCAGCAGGTACGGGACGTGCTGCAGACACAGGACCAGTATCCTGCCCTGGGAAATCGATTATTACCTGGGAGTTACGTCCTTGTGAAAGATTGGAACGAGGAACCACTTCGAGCCAGATGGAAAGGCCCATATAGGGTACTTCTAACGACCCCGACGGCCGCAAAGCTCGAAGGAATCAAGACTTGGATACATTCCAGTCGCCTAAAGCCGGTGGCTGGACCAGAACAAGAAGGAATCCCTGCAGACTCCGGGACCGGAGACAGAGAACAGTGGAAGGTGGAGCCAATAAGAGACTTGAAATTCCTATTCAAAAGAAAGGAACTTTGAATAATTTGACAATCTTTGATTAAGTTTTATAAGCCTTATTATGAAATTGTTCAAGGTTTTATTGTGGGGCACCCTGATCTGTCCACTCCTACTTATAGGAGGGGAAACCCTTTTACAACAAAAATTTGACCCTCAGGAAAATGTCTGGATTTATCTGGCCCGGGAAATTTTAAATAGAACGGACTTCTGCTTAGCGGGAGGGATCAATGCTCACCTGGTTTTTACCTCATGCTTAATCGCAGTACCAACCCCTTTAAAAATTTTACAAAATTATACTATGCTGAAGAATGTAGAGAAGAAAAGTACATATCAGAATATATATAAGTGGGGGACTATTGTAAAAGAGAAGAATAGAGACATGTTTTCCGTACGGGTTCAGGCAACAGCTAATGCTTCTGAATGTTTCCTAATAGTTAATTGTACTAATAATTGCTTCAAATTGAACCAAGGTAGAAGAATCCTTTGTAACAAGACCAATCAAATATCCTATGTATACAATGTTCACCTGTCGTCTTATCTATCTTCAGACCTAAGGTGAATCAAATGATTTTACAAACGAAGAAAGCTGAGAATACTAGGTTTGTGTTGAAACAAATTGAGTGGAGCAATTATAATAAAAATAATTAAAAATGCTCCAGAGGGGGAAAATGTTAGGTTTGACCTAGAAACCACTACACATAGCCCAAGCAAAAGTCTCTGTTCTGTAACTAATGCTCAATTGCAATGATAAGGAGAAGACAGTCTTAGATAAAGGAGACTTGAAAACAAAAGCAGAATCAGTGGACTAGGGCAAAGAGCTGATTTAAATATTAAGATTCACACCCCTAGGTGGGGAGAAAGTATGCTAATGAAACATACATGTATGGAAATGAGATACATAGCTAAAACACAGGTATAGAGACATGCGCAGTAAAGAACTCCTTGCGTCACTCCCTTATAACCAATTAGCAAACAAGAATGCTTATGAAGGTCCAATACTCCTGTATAAAAGATGCTCATAATTAAGACTCTGTGTGCTTGTTACGTGAAATTATTCCGCTTGCACCTTGTATTGCTAGCAATAAATCTTTATACTTTCACCCCTGGTATCTTTATTGGCTTTTGCATACCGGGCACGATCCCAGACTTGAGCTGGGGCTCAACAGCTGGAGGCAGCTATAAGCTGCCTGCTTATTCTATTGCCAAATCTCCAAATTGGCTTAAGCTTTTCCAATTTATTCAAATCCTTTGAATCAATTTGGAGCTTTTACTTGGTCTCCCAATTTGATTCAGATTTGGAGATTCAGTCCCTAAATTGGGCCAAATCTACTCCAAATCAAACCAGCTACTGAAGCTTCACACAGCCCTACTATATATGTAACTTCTTGTTTATGCAGTGATGATTTTGGTTAATTTCTGGGTTTCTCCTTCTCCCCTCAATCCAATTTTATGATAGAAAACTGTGTTCCCTCATCTTAGTTTGAGTAAGTATTTGTTAGAGGTACTGGATTGTCTTGAAATAATGCAGAAATGCTGCCAGGAAACCATGTGTAAACCATTATAGGTTTTCATGTAACAGAAACATCAGTAACAGGAGAGTTTTAAGATCAGATTCCTCTTCTCTGATTAAGTTATCAGCAAAAGGAGAGATATTTGATGTTTAAAACCTCATGGATCTTGTGAGTACAATAAAAATGAGAAAAATGTCTATCAAAAGAGATATAGCTTCAAAAACAAAATGTATTAGAAGAGGAGAGAAAAAGAGATAAAAGAAAAAAAAATCCAAACACTAAATATTTAATTAGATGAAATAATCTAATTTACTGGGTAATTATTATTCATATAATTTAATATAATGACCAAGATGTTTTGTTCAGAATCCACTTACTTAAAAAAAATACAAGCGTTATTTTTTTTTTTTTTTGTGGAAATGTTCATTATTTTATGCATTGTGCCAACAAGAAAATGTAGGCTTTTAGAGGAAAAACAGCCTTGGGGAGGTATTATAGGAAAAATTCTATTTTTCTTTGGTTGTCTAAAGTGGCAGTTAGTTTATTTGTGTATATGACATTTTTGGCACATGCACATATAACGATTCTGGGCTTTTTAGCATTGTGGATAAATGAGTGTGTTAGCACTCTATTTATGTAACTGAGTATGAAGAATAGGTTACATACTAGTTAGCACAGGTCCTGGTTTTCTGACAGCACCACTAATGTGTGTGTGTGTGTGTGTGTCTGAGTACACACACATTATACATATAATGTGTATATATATTAATATTTGGGATGGAAGTCTCTTTTCCTTTGGTCATCTAAGCAGTAGTTTTCAGTTCTCTAAGTGTCATTGTTGTCACTTAGGAGCAGACAGTAAATTCTGTTTCTCATACATGTAACTCAGCATGTATAGTGTATGCGCATACTTCATTGCAAGTCCTGGAAACAAAATGGAGGAATATCTTCCCATATTTTAGGCTCTGTAGCTGACCAGTAAGAGCATTTACCTGGAAATCAAGGACCCTGCCTTACCCAGGGATGGGTTGACCCTGCATCTCTCTGAATTTTCAGTGTAAGTACTCACAACACAACACAGTCAGCATCCGCATACAGACCCCTCTCCAGTGTGGTATTTCTGAATGTGAGCCACTTCACCTTGTATTTATTTAGTCTTTGAGGAAAAATGAATGGAGGACAGAACCGTGCAAAATTATACCAGGGCATCAGGCTAGACTCCAACTCCATCACCAACAACAACTATAATTTCTTTGAGCTACATACATTTAAGTTTGTTTTCTTTCTTCTGTCCTCACATATTTCCCTATCTCAGCTTCCTAGGGAGGGAACTGCCCATTTCAAAAGGCACACTAGAGAAGAGTCTGGATAATAACTCTGACTCAATATGTGGTGATTACAGATACACTGGAAACAGAAAATGATGCAGGTTCAAACCCCCTCTGGGTACAGGAAGACCTAGGGCATTGGTCTTTGGTTTCCCAGGTAAGAGGCAAGGCCACTCAGCTAGTGAGGATAAAAGATGTCAGATTCTGGAAGGGGTAGAGGAAAACTCTAAGTCACACTGGTCAGTTTTGGGCAGTCTACATTTTTGGGTCACTGATGCTGATGTGTGTCCATAAGTTTTATAAGTGCCTGACTATACAATTATATATATATATAACACACACGCGCGCACATACGTACACACACAAATACATAAATATCAAAACACATACACGATAGATAGATAGATAGATAGATAGATATCACAGTGAGGCTTCATACTTACTAACAGAGATGGAACACATACTAACAGAGATGGAACACAGTACACGTAATAGTGTGTGTATGTGTATATATACATACTTACACACACACACACATGCATAATAGATAGATAGATAGATATCTATATTACTTGTACGGTGTGCCATCTCCATTAGTAAGTATATATAGATATTTATAGATCTAGATATCTATAGATCTATAAATATCTATCTATCTCTATATATAGCTAGATATAGATATATGGAGATGGCACACAGTACATGTAATAGTATAGATATATATGTAAAGATATCTATATATCTATACTATTACGCGTACTATGTGCTGTCTCCATTAGTAAGTATGAAGCCTTACTGTGATTATAGGGATAGAAGCGACATTCAAGACAGAGCAGAGGAACGTCAACAGGAGCAGCAGTTTACTGCAGAGGTAATGAGATGGCATCATACTCAGCTTGATGAGGCAACATAACATCAGCAGCAACACCAAGCTGCAGAAGCCAGATGATGTTGGTATAGAGCACAAGATGAATTAATTCACGTTCTGCAGCAGCAGCAGTGAGCTGCATGCAACTGTGCCCACTTCAGCTAACTTAGTGACCAGGAGCAACTGGAAATATGACAACTCCAAGAGTAGGAGCGTTCCTTCAGGATCCTGTCTTCACCCATGGAGAACTATATGTGGCTGCTTCCAGAATACCCCACCCAGAAAACATCCAATTTGCAGTGATTGCTGACTTGAGTAACAAAACCAGGAATATTGTATATGTGGAAGTGCTGTAAAGCTCTTACAGTAAGTGTGACATGTTTCAGGATTTTGTGTATGCAGAACTGTTGTGAAGCTGTTGAAGTGCAATAAAATGTGATGTCAAGAAAAATTGGGGACACACACACACACACACACACACACACACACACACACACACAGCTTTGTTATCCGGCACCTATGGGGAATGGAGGGTGTCAGATAACAAAATATACTGGATAACTGAGTGGCCCAAACAGGTGTCTTTGCCTGTTTGGGCTGCCGCCTGTCCCACCATGTCTGGGGTGTCATTGCCCCTTCTGCCACGTTGCCATGCCTCCCGCCACATCGCCACCCCTCCTGCAGGCCCCATAGACCCTGAGGGACAGGGAGGGGGAACTCGTGCAGGCTGCTATGCCCCGAGCCATGGGGGCTTGACAGCATAGGCTGCTTTCCCCCAGGCCATGGGGGCTCTGCAAAACCAGAAGTGCCACGGTGGACACTTCCGGTTTCACTTTTCCCTTACAAGCCGGCATGCTGGTTAACAGAGCATGCTGGCTTGTAAGGTGCCAGATATTCCAGCTTTTATTGTATATATATATATATACACACACACACACACACACACTTTTTGTATTATTCAATTGCTGGCCACTCACACAGCAGCAAGGTTTGTCCAGCTGGGCTGCAGCTGGTGCTGCTCCATGCTTGGGGTCAGCTCCTTCCCAGTCCGAGGGGGCTTATTCAGTCACTGGCCCCAGTACAGAATAGCAGTGGCTACCACCTGGCTAAGCAGATTACAATACAGTGCCAGCAGCGGAATAAGTCCCCTCCTGTTGGGAGGGAGCTTGCCCTGAGCACAGAACAGTGGCGGGGGCCAAGCCCCACCCCACCCAGTAGCTGGAAGAGCAATGGGTGAGTAACCTTGATGGGCAGCAGCCTGTCATGGCTTCTTGGAGCTTGAGCCCCTTCCCAGTGGGGGGCTGCTCTGTGGAGCACTGTGGGGGGTTTGCAAGGCTCTGGCCTGCTTGAGACCCCGGTGCTGCTGTGCACAGCCAGCTACAGCTTTGCCGGCCTCACAGCACAGGCCCTCACAGGGTAGGGGCTCACCCTCCCCTGCAGTATGACAGGGGCTGTTACCCCCAATAAGGGCCCTGCCACTTCCCGCTGCAGTGGCAGGGAGGAGGCACAGCCAGGCAGGGATGGGGTTATTCTTTCTCCCTCCAGGCTCCAGTGGAGGGGACAGCAAGAGGCCTATTCTGGCCAGGGAGTGAGTGGGGAGTGCTGGGCAGACATAGCTCCAGTACCTGCCGGTGGCACAGGGAGAGGGGAATTAAACCCCTCTCTGGTCAGACCTCCACCCCTGCCTGCCCTTGCTTGGGCTGGGGAGCTGAGGGATGAGACCAGCTTGGCTGGGCTGGAGTAGAGATCCTCACCCAGACCAGAGAGCATGCAGGGATGCTGGGGGTCTCTGATTTAACTCAAACCAGGAAGGGGTCTGGGACAGACAATGCATAAACTGGTTTGAGCCAAATCAGTTAAATCTGATACGACATTCAAGCAGGTTTATCTCAAACTAGTTTCAGCCATTTTGAAACTTGGTTTATGTGCACTGAACATCTGTTCTGTTACAGGTTTAAACTGGTTTCTGATCACTTAAACTGGTTTATGTGTAATGTCTCTCCCTGGCCTGGGAGATGGGAGCATGGCATAATAACCTCTCTTTGGCTGTATTTAAGAACCCTGTATAGTCAGAATTGTAATTTGCAATTATCTTTTTCTTATTTGCAGCATAGCGTGTGCATCTATACATGCTATTAGCATGCAGAAATAAACTCTGGCACATCTCTCACCAGTGTTTATTGCTCCTAGGCATGCCATTTGAACAGCATGTTGAGCCAGGTTGAAGCAGCCCCAGCTGGCAGGGGTTAAGCCTGCCATCATGGGGATGCTCCAACTCAGCTCAACTTTCTGCAGAGGGGTTGGCTGAGACACAAGGGTGCTCAGCTGCAGGGCTAGCCCCTGCACTGAAGCATCCTTGTGCCCCAGTCAGCCAGGTCAGCATCTACATGTGTACTGCTGTACATGAAAAACTCTGCAGCAGGGTAGTACTTGTATTTAGGTAGAGAGTATTATTCTTTCTAACATAAAGGACACATAAATGAGGACTTCAAATCCAAGGCTTTGGGGGTCATTCTAAGTAAAAAATAAAATGCATTTTGTGTTTCTGCTTCTTGAAAACAGTTTGTTTAAAATCTGTTCTACCTGCAACTTCCATATGCCTTATAAGCATGTACATGAACATAAATGATTAATCTATTTCTTCTCTGAGACGCTATGAAATCTAGATTCTGTCTGTCATTAGAGAGAAACAACCAAAGCCCCTATAACTTTTCTTTTTTTGAAAGACTGATACACTCTGTGCAAGCAGGAATAGGAGATTAAAGAATATGAATCACAGAGGTATGTTATAGGGAGGCCTCTATAGATTGGAATAAAATGTGTTTGTTTGCTTTATTCAACAGTACATTTTAGGATGACTAATTGTAAACCTAATAGTGGATAAAATTATGGCTCCAAATTTCTGTAGCACAATTAACTTCATCATCAATATTTAGAAAAGCATAAAACCATATTATATTGAGAATAGCAAAATTCGAACTCCAACTTGTTCACAGGGGAAAAAAAAAAACCCTTAGAAACTATGGGCAAACAATGGTGAGCACAATACACAACAGTCTGATTCTCAGAATAAGAAAAATAAAGTATATTGTTAGGCCTGTATAACTTGCACTGTATGTTAGGTGATGATAGGACATTAAAGAATGGATCCTCTACATTTTAAGACATTATAAATTGGCCTTTAGATAAATTATATAATATACACTGCAGTGAGCTGAATGGATTGGCTATAATCTGCTATTATTGTTGTTTAGTAACTGGTAATGCTTCAGAGACGTACAAAAAAACAGGCCTATTTGATACATAGTAGCAACATGGGCATTGTGCCCACAAGGAATTGTAAGCCCCTGCCTTCCCCATGTTGTTAGAGGAGGGTATTGGGGGGTGTATTAATTGACTTCTTGGGATAACTTAAACAATAATGGGGATGGAAGCAAGGGTCAAAGGTTGATAAATGATCTGAGGGGGAACACCATGTGAAGCAGACCAACCGGTGCCACCAAAGGAGTCCAAGGAGCCAGTAAACATTGCCCAGTAAAACTCCACCTGGAGATATGACTGGGCAAGGGACACAAAAAAAGGTCCTACAGTCATCAAGGGTCCTCCTGGCCAGGGCCTCCTTCCTAGTTAGGTAAATGACTAGCTTAGTTAGGGCCAGGATAAGGTTGACCAGGAGGTTCTGGGACTTGGTGGGGCTATGGATGGGGAGTGCATAAGCAAAAAGGTGCAGGAAGTAGTGCAGCCAGAACTTCAGCAAGAGGTTCTTGAGGAGGTGGTGTAGGGGTTGCAACCTGGTGCACTCAAGATAGACATGTAACAGGATTTCTCTCTGCTTGCAGAAAAAGGCACATGACAGGAGTTTCAATGAGTCACTCCCGAGCCCAATGGCTCTATGGACAATCTTCCAGCTAAGGTCCCTGGTGGCTCATGGGACCAGGGTGGAATATAAGCTCATCTACCAGGGTTGACCTTGCTGAGGGTGTCCTGCCACTTGACAGGACATAAAGACAAAATGCATGAAAAAAAAAAAAGACCTGTCAGAAGTTTTGAAAGGGTTTGCACTTTCCTCATTCCCTTGCATATCCCCATCTCAGACCTCTCAAACTTCTCTGAAGAATCTAACTGCTCTTTTTCCTACTTTATATCATTTCTATTGTGAAGGAAAATACTTTGTTCACTATTTAACCTCTATCAGAACACCTTAAAACAGGCTGCCTGAGAACCTACTCCCCTATTCATTTGTAGGGTTAGAACCCGGTTTACCTGTCCTTACTTAACACAATCAAACAGTGTAAGCCCATTTTTTTCTCATCACAGCCTGGGTGCTACAAGACACAATAGAAATTGTTTAGTTATCATAATTCTTTGAATTATTGTAACACTTCAAATTTGATTTCTGATGAAAACCAATAAGATACAATAAACTATATGAACACTTTCAAAATTCTAAGAGATAATAAAGCTAGAGTTCAGCATGCACAGGGACCAATGATATGCTCATTTCTTTATTTAATAAAACCTTACTTTTCTAAACCCACACTTTCTACATCACACTTCAAATATGTCCCATATCCTTTTTTTTCATTTATACATGCTATGCGCAGTTTGCCTATTGTAATACAACTTGCCTCAGAGGGTGGCCATAGCTCTTCTTGATGACCAAACCAATCCTACCCCCAATGGCTTTCACCCAGTCTCATCAGAGTAGTTTCCTTATTGAATAATTACTATCACTTAGGGAAGCTGCCCTTAGAGGCTGGGATGAGGCTTTAGATGCTTCATTCCACCTTGCTCATCAGGGAATGACTCAGTCTGGCCTGCTCTTCTAACTTTTTGCCCCAGTCTGGGTCTCTCTCCCTTAAACTAGCCTCAACCAACACCGCCTGCATGCATCTCTCTCAACCCTACCTTGCACCATTCTCTCTTGCTAGCTTGTGTCTAGACAGTCTAGCAGTCTGACCCTGTGCCCTAGGCCCAATGATTGCAGCACCTAGTACCTCATCAGAAGGGATTCTGGTTTTCTCTGAAAAAAAAAAAAAAATCCTCAATTTTTGGATTTAAAAAGTAACCCCAAATCCAAATTTTTCCATGATTAAAATGAAACACCACAATAGATAGATAGATAGATAGATAGATAGATAGATAGGAGATGTTTCATTTTATGGAAAATATGGATTTCGGGTTACTTTTTTAAATCTGAAAATTGGAGTTTTTGTGGGTTTTTTAAAATCAGAGCAAACTAGGATCCTTGCTCATTAGCACCTTCCATGGCTTTACACGGCAACCAGCCTCTGCAAATCACATCCATCCGCAGCACCTTTGCAGCAAGCCCCACATTTTTTGTTTTGTTTTGTTTTTTTAATTTAAATATGCATTCCCTCCCCTTCTCCAACCATTTCTTACTTTTTCTCTCCTGCTCTAATTCCTAAACTAAGTATAAGTGAGCTAAGACACAGGATAAGCTTCAGCATTTTATTTTGGTAGCAAGTTGTATTTGTTTTGTTTTTTGTCCTTCTTTATATTGTATAAGTATTATGTTTATATTGATATTTACTAGTCTATATTACTGTTTTACTGATACTGTATGATTAAGGACCACATATGTAAGTTAGCATAAGTCATGTCAAGTTTCCATTTTGTTTTTCAAGTCTCCATCATGTCCCCGTGAACTGTTATGTAACCTATGACTCATACCTACCCCTCCTATGTAACTTGGTTCCTGAATGAATGGGGATGAATGACGGTGCTTGAGAGACAATGGCAGTAGGTCTAAAAATACCTCCCTCTGAATGACCAAACCATCAACACCAATACCTGGACCAATGACCCAGCCCTTGGAACCACCCTCAGCATTCAAGAAACAAAAGATGAGGCAACCCACCATTGTGCCAAGGCTACACATGCTCAGTAAGAACACCTGGAGCCCTCTGGAACAGGACTGACATTGCCTGGACAGGCCATCCCCATAAGAGATCAGAGGTAGTCTGCCCCATAAAAAGGGGTAGCGAAGATTGATTCACTGGGATGCCCTCTCCATCTGGACCAGCACCATGCCACACCACCTATCCACCCACAGGCCACGCTAGCAACATCCCTCTGGACAAAACCTGCTGGACAAAGATCCCGCTTCCAGCCTGGATAGGTAGCTATCATCTCCACCCCCTTTTCAACCAAGGACTTGGACTCTGCTTCTCTTCCCTACCTGGACTCCAACCCTTCCACCGAGTCTCTTTCTCCTGCTGCCATTTTGAGTATGTGTGTATGTGCATGGGAACCAATAACTTCATGGGGGTATGTAGTGTGTTGTCTGCTTAATAAACCTGTTATTTTAAAACTCCAAGGTAGGGAAGAGACCAGGATTCAGTAAAACATGACCTATCTTAAATTCTAGTCTCTCTCTCTTGGCTCCAGCCTTGCCCCCTCCCCTCATTTCCCAATCTCCTCTCAATTGTGTCTCCCCTTTGCTGCCACCCCTAAGCCTTTCCTGATTTCCTGCCACTGTTGCTGCCTTTTTATCCTCCCAGCCCCATCCCAACATCCACTGCCTCTTTCTCATGTCTTTCTGCAGCCTCTCCTGCTTTCCCACCACTTCTGTCACCTTTAGCCTCCCGGCCCCATTCCTTTCTGCCTCCTTCCACCTTTCCCCATCTCTCTCTGCCTTCTCTTTCTGACCTTTCCTGCCCTCTCTCTCTGTTCTCTGGCTTTCTACCCCGCAGCCCACTGTCTAACTTTTGGTTTGTATAGTGTGTAGGTGCTTGAATTGGTGATAGGTGTGCATGTGCCTAGGCTAGTAATTTTGGATGTGCATGAGCCTGAGTTGGTAGTGTGTGTGTGTGTGCGTGCGTGCGTGCACGTGTGCATGCGTGCGTGCGCTCGCACACTTGCACATGCCTGGTGGGGGTGTATGCACCTTGAGTGTGTGTATGTGCCTAGTGTGTGTGGGTATGCACCTAATTGATTTCTGAGTGTGTACATGTGTAATTGTACACCATGCCTGCTCCTATCTAACAGCATGATATTGAGATCCTGAGTGTTGGCCTGACCCCACAGGATAACACCTTCTTGGCCTCAGCCTTCCCTTTAGCCACTTACAAGCCTTACAGATGTATAAACAACTATGCAACCAATCACAAACTTAAATCTCCCTCTGGATCTTTTCCGTACAGTAGTTCCTACACCCTTCTCAGCTGTCTCATTCCAGCTCTCCAGAGTACCTTTGTTGCGTAGGAGTTTCTTCCTAGCAGACTCATTCTCAGGAACTGCACTCCCTGCAGAGATCAGGACCAGACTGAATTTTTTGGCTCAGGAGCTAGGCTTATACTCCTCTCGGCTCCACCTCTTCTATTCCTTTGATCCCTGACTCTTCAAACTAGGCAAAGGGTTTTCCTCTTGTCCACTAACAAGCCTGCTTCCTTCTGCTGCAGCCTACCCAGCTGCTCTTCACTCTCTGCTTTACTGACTACCTGGAGTTCTTCCCCTTGTTGCCTATTTCAAGACAAGCTAGCTCTATGTTAGTCACTTCCAGGTAAAGTTCCTATCCCTGTTTTCTACAGGCTGCTTACTTTTTTGCGGCTGGCACAATCAGCTGCATATCTGAGTCTGAAGCCCTGTCCTGCTTCCCTCTCTTTCTTAGAGTAACATAGGTGCTTTACTCCAGGTATATTATGAATAGTAGTATACTAAGGTATCAGCTATGCTTTAAAGTATTTAGAAATATTATTTATTTCCCAGGATGCTTCCATTTTTTTTAAAGCTTAATTTATGAACAGAAATGAAACAAATAGGATCATACAATTTCTTCTGATACTAATTAGGATGGCCAAGGAAATATACTACAACAAAACACACTGGCACACTCGGGCGCAACATTTTATATGGATAGACAAAGAAGCATGTCCAGGTAAGCCATAGAAAACTGCTGTTAGTGGATTTCAATAAATTTCTGAGTGTTTGGAATATTTGGTAATCAAAAAAATAAACAAAATGGTCTGAGATTTAACCATTGCTATTTATGGCATTTCATTTGCATTAAGGATGATTAAAATTCACTCAAAGGCTAAAATCAAACAAACAAAACAGACACAAATCAGTCTGCTTTCTTAATATCCCTCACTATTTCACTTAAAAGCTCTTGCATTATGCCAGTGTATAAATTCTCTTTTTTATAAATGAATGAAATGCTGTACAGATGTAAAATGCTGTAGATAATGGGATAAAACTTTAAGACGTGGATGACTCTGCCATTAAAAATTAATCGATACCAAGTGTTAACTATTAAAATATATTTAAATTAACAAGTCTGATATTCACATGACCATTTTTTCCTACTTGAATTAAAAAATGTGTCAGGAATATAAATCAACACTTTAGAAATTAGGTTTCTAAAATGGACATCTATCACTGATTTATTTAGAAATAAATTTTCATACTTTTAAAAATGCCAGTGGAGGTGCTTGAACTAAAGCTTGTTTGATGAGGTTTAGTTTAGATGCCCCCACCATGATTTTTAAGCACAGGGGTGCTGATATACAAAATGCAAGAGGCTGGTGGAGGGCAGTAATTACCACACTCCAGCAGGCTCAATGAATTGAGTCTGCTCCGATGTGCTGTAATTACAGTGCACCAGAGCAGTCTCTGCATTCATGTACAGGCACCCTTATACTGCATCTGTGGCATGCTAAGCTGTGTTAAAGTTAGAATATGCTGTGAGTAGTTACACATTAAGGTTTAATACCTTTTCTTGCCTACAAAACTCTGACTGGCCAATAGAGGGCTTATGATCAGGAGTGTAGTTAGAAGTCAAGACACCTAAGCAATATTCCTGCTCTGGGTGGGGAGGGAGGGTAGGTGATAATGGAAGCAGTGTACCAAGGGGTGCTGGAGGACTGTAAATTGCTCATTTCATCTCCATGAAGCTAAATGAAGTTACCTTACATGAGCTAGGTATCACAGCCCAGAGTTAACTCTCACCTGAAGTGGTGTAACTTTGAGACACTCAGGCTGTCTCCAGACAAGCATGGACATTTGGTTCCCCAGGGACAAGTAACAGCAGTGCACCTTGTGCCGCAGCTACTTGTCCCAAGGGGATGCCTGTGCCACGCATGCTTTGGCACACAGTAAGTTACCCTGGGGGCAGTAGGGGAGGCTGTGCCAGCGTTGTGCTGGCCCCAGCAGCCTTACCTCAGGTCCTGGGGGCCTCCTGAGGCTGCAACAGTGACGATCCTGCCAGGCAAGTCTGGCTGGCAGGCACAGCATGCCTCTAGGCAGCCCAGCTTCGCTTTTCAAGGCATATGCTGCCCATGTGTGTGCTGCTGGATTTTTTTCCCAGGTGTTTTTTGATCCCTGGATATCCAGGGGTTAAAAAAACCCATGGGGAAAAAACCCAGAGCATACATGTCTAGTGTACCCTTGCAGCGTGATGATCACCTGACTGTGTGGTATGTGGTGCTGCAGTCATATTTGTGGCCCCACATATGGCACAGCTGCACTCATCTGGACATGCCCTCAGAGGGCATTTAGCACAAGTTGATGGTTTTTAACATACAGATGCTACCATAAGTGCCCTTAGTATGATCTAAGTGTAACATGTAACTTCACCGAAAGCCAGCTGCATTTAACCTCTCAATAAGTCAGGTGATGGTAGGTTATAGGATATGAGCAGCATCAGTGAGATAATGAGTATGATACATATTAGTCTTTTTGGCAAAAAATATGTCAGAATTCATTCTTGGTAGTCACTCCTCAACTCCAGAATTCTTTCTCCTTTGTGGTCCATCACAACTGAAGCACAAGCATCTTCTGGAAACACTGGAATACCATTTTACTTGGGCAAGCCTTCAGCAAGCAGGGTGTTCTAGGACACTCTCTGGAGAGTTTGTTTTATTATATATATATATTTATTTTAATATTTTATCTATTATATGATTTATTTGATTTTTGTCTTGAGTCTCTTTTGTGGAAGGTGGCATATAAATCTAATGAATTAATAAATGAATACTATTCCTGCTAGAAACAGCAACATTCGACTACATAAAAGATAGTGCTGTCACCTGCTAAAGGCTTACAAGAAAAAGTAAATACATAAGTCATACTTAATTATGCTGAAAGTGCTACTTGCAGGCATGTTACTGAATTTCACATCTTTAAACTTGAATAAAGTTATGCTCTTGAATCCATAAACCTAACCCCACATCCTGATTCAAGAGGTACTAAATGATTACAGTCAAATATAACAGTCAGCTTCCAAAAACATGCATAATTTTAATCATCTTTAAAATGGATGCACTTAAATACTTCACAGCAGTATTACAACTATTAAGAGCTCTTAAACTCTTCCGGATTCAATGGTTATTATATAAATAATAAGCACTAGCACTGGAAGTTTTTGGTATGGAAGAGTCTAATGCAAACCAAGCTTTTATAGCATATTAACAGCAGCAACAAACCAGCAATACCTGAAGCTTCACCATCACCTCCACAGTTTGGTAGCGACTAGAGATCTACCAAAAATTGGCTTCATTGTTCTTGGTACCACATAAGCAGGGATTCTGGGTTTCTCTGATTAAAACGAAAATCTGCAATTTTCTGGTTAAAAAAGTCAACCAAAATCCACATTTTTCCATAATTAAAATGAAACACCACTATATGTATATCTATATATTAGTGGTGTTTCATTTTAATCATGGAAAAATGTGGATTTTGGGTTCCTTTTTTTAACCAAAATTGTGGATTTTTTTTTTTTTTTTTACCAGAGAAAACCAGAATCCCTGCACATCAGTTCAGAGCTGAAAGTCCCTTCCTGCTTTCCAAAATTACAAGCTAAACAGATAAGATAAAACAGGTTTGTGTAGTATGGAGGCTCCAATTAGTGTGTGTGAGTGTGTGTGTGTGTGTGTGTGTGTGTGTGTGTGTGTGTGTGTAATGCATTATTTAGGAGGGAACAAACTAAATGGAAATAAATGTGAAAAAAAGAAATGTGACATAGGGCAGGTAAGAAAACAGTAGGAAACTCTAGGTGTAGGTTGAAGCTGAGTGGGAAGAGATTTTGTGTAGGGTAGAAAGAGAGGAGAAAGCAAAAAAAAGATAGCACAAAGCAAGTCTAGTCAAAACTGTAAAACATATAGGAATATCTACAGATCCCTGATTTGTTTGTTTCAGAAGCCAAATGTATCATCTGTGGCTAGATGTTCTCTACAGTTTTTCCTAAATCCCACATAGCAGGAAGATGAAGATGTACCACTGAAGTCCTACAATCATCAGAGTAAGAAATTATCTTCCTTGCAGTGTTGGGTTCAGAGTGGTCCTAGGTGGTAGGAATGGTGACCCCCGTTTGGCTTACATTTTCCCCTTCATCCAACAATGCTGCAGGTTCTACTTTGGCTGCTGCTGCTGCTGCTTCAGCTGTGGGAGTCAGCCATAACTGATTCCTCTCTACACTTTCTTCAGAGCCACATGTAGAGACTATGGAACTCCTTGGAGGAACCACTGACCTTTTCTCTTAACAGTTTTGTAGGAATTTGACCAGGGTGGAACAGGATCACACTTAAGTGCCCAAGTCTAGAATAGAATCTAGTCCAGAGAGAATAGAATCTGGCTGCAAAATAATTCTGAGAGGCAAAGTAAAGGCTCAAGGACTTACGATTATGTGCTACTATAATGAAATTACTGCTGGTTCCCAGCTGACTGACGTATAGATGTACTTTTACTGTTCGGTGCAAAGCCCACCAAAAGTCTTTCCATTGACCTTTCTGGGGCTTGCATCATTCTTTTAGCTTACATACATTCAGATCTTGATCCAGTAGTTATAAAACATCAGTTATTCCATGGCAGTATAGAATACCATAATAGTTAAATTAAATATTTATTTATTTATTCAATATTTATTATCCAAATGCATTTTCATAGGACTCTTTCATTTTCATTTCACTGCAGAAATGTCATTGAAGAATCGTTTGTCTTCATCTTTCATTTTCAACCTAATTACAAAGTAATTACTTCAATTTGGTGTAGTTTTTATTCCTTGAAAAAAAGATTCCTTTTTCTTTCTGGGTTTTTTTTTTTTAATGTCCTTAAATTTCTTAAAAAAAAAAAAAAAATCACAGGGAAAGTGAATGATTTTATGCAACTCATTATATAAGCATCACAAACAACTGGTAAAGTTAAAATTTAGCTAACCTAAGCAGTTAACTTAAAATACAATTATGATAACCATTATAATTGTAACCAGTGTGTGTGTATGTGTATAAAAACCAAACAACTCCCCTCCCTGGCAAGTCATTTGATTTGTTTTCTGCCTCATCCAGTGTTCCAATCCATTCTTTCAGATTGAGAAACATGTCTGCTTCTCAGGTAATACTTTTCAAGCAGAGACCCCAATGTCAATGTGCACCTTTATGGCAATTCCAAAAACATTCTTTTTCTACAGAAAAAAATGGTGAGGACACAGTTTTTTCTTCCAGTGTCTGAAACTGAAAAAAATAATTTACATATACAAGGGAAAGGAAGTATTCACTCAAATCATAGAATCATAGAAGTAGGGTTGGAAGGGACCTTGTAGATCTTCAAGTCTGACCCCCTGCCTGGGTAGGAGGAAAACTGGGCTCAAATGACCCCAGCCAGGTAGGCATCAAGCTGCTTCTTAAACACCCCCAGGGTAGGAGCCAGCACCACTTCCCTTGGAAGTTGGTTCCAGATCCTAGCTGTCCTAACTGTGAAGTATATTCATAGATTCATAGATTCATAGATGCAAGGGTCAGAAGGGACCTCAATAGATCATCGAGTCCGACCCCCTGCATAGGCAGGAAAGAG
>NW_005841993.1:2343854-2344500 GCF_000455745.1 Alligator sinensis
GTGTCATCCGCAAACTTGGACAGAGTACACTTCACTCCCTCGTCCAAGTCGCTGATGAAGATATTGAAGAGTATCGGTCCAAGGACCGAGCCCTGCAAGACCCCACTGCCCACACCCTTCCAGGTCGATACCGACCCATCCACTATGACTCTCTGGGTGCGACCCTCTAGCCAATTCGCCATCCACCGGACTGTGTAGTCATCCAAGTCACAGCCTCTTAACTTGTTTACCAGTATGGTGTGGGATACCATATAAAAGGCCTTCCTGAAGTCTAAGTATACGACATCAATCCCTACTCCTGCATCCAGGCGTTTTGTAACCTGGTCATAAAAAGAGACTAGATTAGTCAGGCATGATCTACCTGCTACAAACATGTGCTGCTTCCCCCTCAGCATAATTTGTCCTGCCGGGCTCTAGCAAATTTGAGCCTTGATAATTTTTTCAAAGACTTTGCCAAGGATGGAGGTGAGACTGACTGGCCTATAGTTGCCTGGGTCCTCCTCCCTCCCCTTCTTGAAAAAGGGGACCACATTGGCTCTTTTCCAGTCCTCCGGCCCATGCACCACAAGTGTTCAACTATTCCCGCCAGTGGCTGGGCAGTGACGTCAGTCAGTGCCTTCAGTACCCTCGGATGGAGGCCATCCCG
>NW_005841993.1:2345164-2345459 GCF_000455745.1 Alligator sinensis
TCCCAGCAGATGTCTGGGTAGTTTAGGTCCCCCATGACTACCGCCTCCTTAGTTTTTATGGTCTCTGAGAGCTGCCTGAGGAGCCCCGAATCTAGTTCTTCCCCTTGGTGTGGGGGTCTGTAGCAGACCCCTACCACCAAATCCCTTTCTCCTTGCCCTCCATGTAACTTAACCCACAATCCTTCTACTTTCTCCTCCTTCAATTCCGTCTTGATGAGGGTCGAAGTATATTGCTCAATGACATATAGCGCAACCCCTCCCCCTTTCTTCCCCACCCTGTCCTTTCTGTACAGCC
>NW_005841993.1:2345491-2362072 GCF_000455745.1 Alligator sinensis
CCACGTTTCAGATAGCCCTACTAAGTCGTAGGTGTTTTCTGCAAGCAGGAGTGCTAGTTCATCCTGCTTGTTCCTCATGCTCCTAGCATTAGTATTTAGGCACTTGAGCCCTGTGACTGGTGCCTTTTTTGCCCCCCAGCTCCAATTCCCAAAGGCCCCCTTATTGCTTACCTGCTTACTGCTTACCTGTGTTGTATTGCTGGCCGCCTCATGGATTGCAGGTTCCCGATGTTCTCCTTCTTCAGGCTGAGCTGTCCTTGTGGGTGCCACATGGTTTGGTGGTCCACGGCTTCCCCCGCCCTCATCTTCCCCTCCCCCTGACGAGCCTAGTTTAAAGCCCGCTGGAGGAGATCCGCCAACCTAGAAGAGAATACACACTTACCTTTGGGGGACAGGTGAAGCCCATCCCAACTGAGCATGTCCCTCATCGTGATGTGCGGGTCATTGTCCAGGAAGCCGAAGCCTGCCTTGAGACACATATATGATATGATAGCTATCTCCATATAGCTATATATAGTAATTTAAAAAATAAAACCATAAATTCAACCCCTACAATTCAACTTAGCTATTATTACTTGATTAACTTTTTATAGACATACTGGGGGGTGAAGAAAATATATTGTAACATGGTGTGGCGGCGAGGTGCCCCCACAGGCTCTCAAGGGGGAGAGAAGAGAGCCCATGGACCCCAGACCCTGGAAGCAAGCCACCGGAGGGGTGTATGTACCTCCTGGAGAGCAGCAGGAACAGGAGCCGCATTCACACCTGCAGCCGTACGAACCGGTATTATGCCGGCTGGGGGGTCCGGCAAGGGGAACAGCTGAGCCAACCCCAGTGGCCATATCAGCCACTGCGGGAAGATTTAAAAACCCCGTTGGAGTGGGGACAGGGGGAGAGCTGGAGAGAGTGAGCACACGCTGGCAGCTTGTGAGGCGAGCTCTGGCATGGGGAGGAAGCAACCTAGTCTGCGAGGCTCTAGCAGGCAGCCCAGGGAAGGGCTTTAAGCCTCCTGCGGGAGGCAGAGCAGGAGGCAGACAAGAAGAACAGGTGGAGGCACTCTTCAACACACCTGAAGGAGCTTGCACTCAAGGGGCAAGGGAGCTCCCTGCTTCTGGTAAGGGAGAGGAAACAGCTGAGAATCTGGGAGGGAGCTGGAATAAGGGGGATAACGCTGCAGCTCCTCCTGACACAGAGGAATATTTTCTATAAAAAAAAAAGAGAAGGAAAGCTCCCTCCAGAAGGGAGGGAGAGAGACCGGAACCCTGGAACCAGTCTGAGGCTGTCATACGAGGCCAGGAAACATCTGTAACGCATCATCCAATGGCTGGCGTGTGGACGGGGTGTAGGGGAGACGGAGCCCTGTGGAACACCACGTCGAATGACCTTAAGTACCACCGTCTATCGGGAGGCCCCATCCATGCTAAGATCTCCACTGTAGACCCCTCTTAAAGAGCGTTTAAATTCCAAGTCATGGCAGGCGAGTTGAGGGGAGGGGCAGACCCCAATAGACTGGGCGGCGAGAGGTGCGCGAGCCCCACACACGGCATTAATTCTTCTGTGAAGGAAACCTTAATTTAACCTGAATGTTACAGATTTTAGGGGAAACCATTTCTTTAAGAGTTAAAATAGAATTTAAAAACCTGTTTTGGGGGCTGAAAATAAAAAGATACAAGTCAAATATTTGTAATGGCACACCAAATGGCAAGTGTCCGGGGTACTTGAAAGAAACAGGTATTACTTTGAGTGCTGTTGTAGACATGATGGTCACAGAAATATATTAAAGGCAAGTATTTTTGTGGTTAATATCTTGCATTGGACCAACTGCATGGTTGGGATACAGTTAGACAAGCTTTGAAATACAGCTCCTTCTTCTTTAGGTCATGAATCATCCACGAAATATTTGCCCCTCACATTTGTTTCTTAAAGATGTTGATAATATTTTAGTCATGCTCTGATCTATTAGTATGAAGGGGATAAGTGGAAAAAATAAATATTATATTTTTTTTCTAATTTTCAAAACCAATAAAAATATGTAGCTATCTATTTCTTCTATATGTGGAACTCCTGGTAGAAACTGATCAGTATTATGAACACAAGAGCTTTTGGATTGAATCCAAACTTTTTAATGATTACTACCAGGATATTTCTCTTCAAGCTTCTCAGGTATTAACAGAGTTTGTTAAAAAAAAACACAAAAAATACTCATCTATATGTACAACACATTGACAGACTAATTCATGAGATCAGTTTACACTTAACAGCTAAACTGAATGTCTAGATTAAAAAGAAAAAAAAAAAAGTAAACCTATTTCATTTACCTTGAATGGAATAGAAATATTTTAATCTAATCCTTAAACAAATCTGTTTTTTTCTTAATATTCTAAGTGTTGTTTTGTTGGGCAAGTTCATAAATATAAAACCTGTCAATATGCTCCTCAATCACCTTAAGAAGACAAAGTTCTTTGGGTGAATCTGATATCTTTCATTAGACCAAACCATTTTTAAAGCTTTATTTCCCCAACTATTTAAGTTGGTCTAATAAAAGATATCAGATTCATCCAAAGAACTTTGTCTGCCTATGTCCTTAGACCAACACGACTACAACCTACACCCCTCACTCACCTTAATTCACCGTAATTTTCCTGATATTCCAATTATTTGTGTGTCATATTTTACAAAAATATTTGTATATAGCATTGCTATAGATATGCAATATCCCAAAGACTAATCTAATTTAGTATCCAATATATGTCTTTTCCCAATTGATCTTGGTTGAAATCCCATATAATACTGTCATATTCAATTAGTCTTTCAACTTATTCCCAGGTATTGGTGAAGCTTCCAGAGTATGTTTTTTATGTTATTCATAATACCCACAATTAAACCATATAGGATTTCCTGGAAAAATGCTCCATAAGCTTCAATCTATAAAAAGATAATTAAGCACCTGCCTGTCACATGGACAAATAGGTCTGGTAGAGGAAATGTGCCTATCTAGGAGGAAATGTGTTTTCGTTTCTGCTTGCATTTTGGAACTCACTAAGAAGCAATATTTGTATGTGCATGAGCAGAATAAAAGAAACCCCAATCAAAGGGCTCCAGATGTGCTTTGTGTGAAACTGTTCTTCACCTTTCCAGTCTGGTGAGTCTACCCATTGGCCAACAGCTCCGTTTATAACATGTTTTGCTAATTAGGTCCTTAATTAACATTTGTAATAGTAGCCTAGAGTAAATAGATATGGCATCAATCTGTAAATACTGACTTCTAATAACTATGTTAATATCTAATTTACTTCTTCTAATGATCTTGTTAAACACTAATAAAATGTTAGCACCCTTTACATTTTAATCTATTAATAGGAGTCCAATTACAGTTGTATTGCTTGTTTAATTTAAGTGAACTAAATAGCTACAAAATTTACATTTTGCATGCTATTAAATGTTCTTATAATTAATACTTAATTAATCACATAAATATTAATGTGATCTTTAATTTGGGGTGCAATGTGTTAGTGAAATAGGCGTGCATAGAAATTAGGCATTGAAAGGCTTTAGAAGAAATATAATTTCAAATTCCTTTGTGATATAGTTTTTATTTTTAAATTTAGGTGTTTTTAAAAAAAGAAATTGAGAGGAGGATTCCATTTTTTATTTTATTTGCACATGGCTGAAAATACATTTTCAGCCGAACATCTTCCAAGGTTCTATGCATCCCTAATAAGTTTTTCTCCTAGGATTAACAAATATAGACATCTTTAATCAATATAGAAGTATTCCTCTTTGGTGCAGAAGGCAAATACTTAAATATGACCCCTTGGTTATGTGGTATATGGAAGGTACCTTTAGAGGCCCACGGTGGAACAGTCTAGTTTCTCCCCTGATGCTGTGTGGGACAGTTTGGTGGTGGTAGTGGCTGGTTCTCCCTGCAAGCTGTAAGTGTGTGTTGCTGAATCCTGTTTCTCTGAAAAAGATGAAGCTGTTTATCATTCCACCAGTCTTTACTGAATGATGATTCGAAGACAAAACCCCAGGGGCATGGAGGTCTTAGTGAGTACCCCATCCCTGGAACCCAAGGACCTAGGGAAAACATCATAGGGTACATTATAAGTATTGTAATTTTATATAAAGTTATTTATGGACTGTGCATACCCACATACTTTGCAGTCAACAACAATGGCCAAATCAACTTATTCTATTAGTGAAAAGGGAAGAAAATTGACAAACAGCTTTTTTTTTTTTTTTTTTGCTGTTTTGCTTTTTTTTTGCACATGGCTGCTCAAGGCACTTAACTGCAGCTCCTGTACTGATAATTGGGTAATCACTGAAACTAAACATTTACCTGATTTTTTTCTGGATGGTGTTTGGAGGGGGGAGGGATGAATTCTTATTGAGGATAAGAGAAGGGGAAAATATGTTATTTAACAGCAAAGACATTTCATTCAAGAAGACCCAATTCTCCTCAAAGGTCCCAAATGCTATTACCTCTCCTTCGTGTATTATGTGTTGAAAAATGATGCAGAGGTGCAACAGAATTAAGCATGTTTCAGTGCGGCTTGCAGACCAAGCACTTTAATAATCTTGATTCACTTCCCCTGTGATCATTATCCAGTGTCACAGTTAATTAAATAGCCTAAGACCATTTCTAGAGCTGAAAAATTTTCACCACTAGAATTCATGGCTAGAAAAATGATGTTCAGAAATTCTGTTTTAGAAATTGGCTTGTGGGAAAAATAGATATTGCATTAGAATAATGGTCCAGGTCAATGGCAAGAGTCAACTGGTTTCTAAAGTCTGTTTGTGGTGAAGATTCACATTCTCAGCATTTTAACATCCAAGGGTCCATAGTTAGCAGACAGACATACAGACAGATACATCCTGGGAAATTAGAAACATGCAGCAGCAAAACAATACAATATTTCCTTAGGACCCTTAACAAGATAGGAACGTGCAGAATTAAGATCAGGTCACAATGACCAGTTTTAAAGAATGAAACACAGACTTTGATCTTATTTTTCTTTGAAAAATCACAGAAGACCTAGAACTTTTTAGGATAGAAGACCTCGCCTTCCGGGGGGGAGGGAGGCTAAAAAGAAAAGAGAGAAGTTCCAGATTTTCTCTTTTTGTGTCTTTTTTTTTTAGAACACTGCTTTAAAAAAATTAAAAATCTAAATGATTCACAAAACCTGTAAGCATCATATGGTTCATGAAAGCCTTCCTCTTTCTTGCACATAACTGTGACAGAGCTGAATTTGGCTTCCTTTCAAGGAAAATGGGCCAAGAGGAGAAAAATTCTAATTTGTATTTCCCAACTAATAACTTAATACTGCTCTAGCACCATCAGTGGTTCAAGAAAAAACATTTTTTTTAAAAAAAATTCATTTATATTGGAATACAACTAACAGTCTCCTACTCTTCACATATATTTACTTGCTGTCTGAACAAGTTTAAAATGTGTTTCAGAGATGCATTATTTAATGCTTTAAAAACATTTTACTAATTAAATATTCTACTTTGGTAACAAGGATTCTGATTAGTCCACATACACATTTTAAATGAATTTGTTTTGATCTATTATTTTAAGAAGGTACAGAAATAACTTATTGCATTGCATGTCACAGAGCAGTTAGGTGCCCTGCTCCTTGGAAGACTGGAAACTGCTAGGGAAAGCGCCCTAGCAGTGAGCGGGAAGTTCCAGCTGAAGTCCCAGCGGCTGATTACCAGGGCAACCAGAGTGAGCTTGTGGCCCACCCCTGCCAGTGGTCAGCTGACCGGAAGGGGCAGGGCCTGGCTCAAATATAAACCCCAGGGCTGAGGCCAGGATAGCAGCTAAGGGGGAAGGAGCTCTCCCAGAGCAAGCAAAGGGGAGAGGCCTGACTGCAGGTGCAACCCTGATACTGGTGAGGGATGGAGCACCCCTGGTGTAGCTTGAATAATGTAATAGCCCAGTGACTGGTATTTATGTTATAGACCAGGGACTTGTGTTTTGTTTACTGTTTAAGACCAGTGTTTGGGTGAGGCTATTAGGGGAAGGATGCAGCCTCATAGGGGACCCACGGCAGCATGGGGAACCCAGGTGACAAAGAGGGCGCAGCATTTGGGGGTGCACCAACCCCAGGCACCAGGGAGGCTACAGCACTTTGCAGGGCCGTAGACAGCCCAGGCACCAGTGAAGGCGCAGTGCGAGACAGGGCTGTGGAGAGCCCAGGGAGGACCAGGGGGCCAAATTATAATAAGGCCCAGACTCAACATCAGTTCCATCTGTAAGGCTTGGGGCATGGTAGAGGGGTGGTTGGAGCCACACATAGCCCATAAGGCCAGGGTGCCCCGAAACACCCATTGTAGAATGGGACCCACAAGGGGTCCAGGAGCCCACAGGATCAGAGTACAGCAAACCGTGTCCAAGAAGATGTAAAGGCAGCCTCCCTAATATATTTACCAACAAAGATGTGGTGGGTGAGAATCAAGGATGCCCTTTGGGCCAGCTTGGCATGTGAAGGGGGTCTTGGGGAGATCACACCCATTCTGCAGGACCCTGTGCCATGACAGCATCTAACAGTAATAAAGATAAATTCTCCTTTTCCATAATAAGTTATATTACTTATTAGTATTTCTTTAAAAATACTTTTTTTCTTGCAGTTCATTTTTCAGACAAACTTCCATACAACTCCTCCATTTTCAGAAAATATTTTCTCTCTAGAGATAGAGATATGAGAGAGGGATGAAACATAAATACATTTGCACCACACACACACACACACACACAGATAGATAGATAGATAGATAGATGGATAGATAGATAGATATGTGCATGTGTTTGGTGCAAATTTTTATCAGGATTTTAAGTATTTATATACCAAAATAGTTTCTGAAAATGGAGGCATTGTATGGAAGTTTCTCTGAAAAAGATGAAGCATGCTCTCTCTCTCTCTCTCTCTCACATATGTGTATATATGTGTATATGTATATAAGAGTGAGATGTATCTATGTATCCAAATTTATTGGATAATTATCGAAATCCAGGATGGACTTCTGAAAGAGCTCTTTTGGCACCACGTTACTCCATTGTACAGGAGATTAACAATGCTATTGTGGCAAAATATCCAAGCCAAGAATGGATTTGTACAAGTGCAGATACACTTTCAGAGGATGAAAGTGTTATGGCTGTGCTAATTGAGTACCTGAATTCCATGGAGGTGTCAGGTTTGCCTACACATCAGCTCCACCTTAAGCCTGGGATGCTCATCATGCTTCTGTGAAACCTTAAGGATGGTCTATGCAATGGAACTTGGTATCAGTGCAAACCATCATCAACAGCAGACTACTTCAGATGAAAATTGTTGGATCAGAAAGAACAGTACTAATTCCTCAAATAGCACTGAAGCCATCTGTAAAGGAGTATTGGCATGGGACAATGCCAGAGGGGAGGAACAAATCAAGCCGGGAGAGTGGTATTTTAGAAGCAGCTGCTCGCTGCATTTAAAGGAGCCGTGGGAGAGAGCCGCGCAGCAGGGAGGAGAGGAGGAGAATGGGTGGAGTCTCCTCGAGTGCGGAGAATGGGGAGAGGATCGTGGAGACAGTATGATCCAGGAGCTTAGCCAGGCAAGAGAGAGAGGGCTGGGTGAAGAAAGGGGCCAAGCACACCCCAAAGAAGAGAGAGACCCTATACGGGACCACACAGGAAGAGAAGCAGAGAAGCTGCAAGAAAAGGAGACAGGAGCACGGATGCCTAATTAAAAACAAAAAACAAAAACAAGAAATTGAGAAAGGGAGAAGGGGATGCAAACAGAGATGTTAGGAAGTCTTACCTTTGGTTTTGGTTTAGTTGTTGACTGTTCCCATTAGGAGCTATTAAACAAAGTAACGTTTGTTGTATATGACCAACCTGACGGTGTGTGGTTGGACCCAGAAAAGTGTTACGCGAACAGGCCGGGGACAAAAGGGTTACGGGGCCTTGTTCCTCCTCCTCCTGTCTCTCCCTCTGTCGACAGAAAACACCAAGGAGGCGGTATAACAAATAAATGCTTTACTCACACTTTTGTATAGCTGGTTTCCTTTACAACAGTTTCAAGAATAAACTCGCTGTTAACTCGAGAGCTCTAATTCGGTCGTGATGGGGGCGTCCGGGGGGAAGGGATTTTGTGGATGCAGGACCTCCTGTGAGGGTGATCAGGCCTCTCCGATATGGCGTGGGTCCTAGCTTTTTGGCGCGCGCGCTTTTTCTTTTAAATGGACTGCATCCGCCCGCCCCCTGCCAATCAGCGCGGGCCAGGACCGCCGATCTCGCGGCTATCAGGCCGTGCCCACTACTTCCCCCACGCCACGAGCACAACTTGCTCTCATGCTTGGCGTTTGGTCATTTATATTTTCTTTTTCTTTATCACAGTATATAGGTAAATACTTAACCAAACGTTAAAAGTAGAAAGTTCAAGGCAATTCCTGATATGGATGTGAAATGTAGATGGACCGATTAATATATTAAAGAAGAAAAGAATACTCCAAAAGTGTTTTTGAAAAGAACTTAAATGTTTCTTTTTTTTTTTTTTTTTTGTCCTGTAATGGTTTAAAGTGCAATGGCACTCTAAGGATAATAAAGAAAGTTGCCTAATTATGACAGTGTGTGGTCTGAGTATTGCCCATAAATCCATGCGTCGGTAACAGAGACAACGGAAAGGTGGGACTACTGATAAAAAGGGTTACGGGCTATCGGTAGCTTACTGCGGCAAGCAATACATCCCGACCAATAACATCTACAATAAGCAAGATGTGGCAGACAAGAGTCGGAATAGATGCAGGCCAAGACAGCCAATGCTAACCCCCTCCACACAGTCTGATGACACACTTCCATTCACATGGACACATCAACAGTTCCCTGTGCAAGTGGCATTCAGCATGACCATTAATAAAGCCCAGGGACAAACACTAAAAAGAGTAGGAGTGTTCCTTGGGGTTCCTGTCTTCATCCATGGGCAACTATATGTTCCTTCTTTCAGAATCTCCCTCCCAGAAAATACCAGATTTTCAGTGACTCCTGACTTGAGTAACAAAATGAGGAATGTTGTGTATACAATACAGAAGTGTTGTAAAGCTCTTACAGAAAGAAAGTGTGATATGTTTCAGTATTTTGTGTATGGACAATAGTTGTAAAGCTATTGAAGTGCAATAAAATGTGATGTCAAGCAAAAATTGGCACATTGGATTTTCTTGCAAGCAATGCTCCATGGGGCATCTAATATATCTATATAGATAGATATAGGTAGAGAGATAGAGATAGAGATAGATAGATGGATAGAGAGCTATCTATTTTTGGTGCAAATGCAGTACCCTATATAGATAGATAGATAGAGGGTACTACATTTGCACCAAACATAGATAGATAGCTACATATGTGGATTTGGGGTTACTTTTTATTTGAAAATTGGGGATTTTTTATCAGAGAAAACTGTGTGTGTGTTTCATTTTAATCATTGAAAAAGGTGTATTTGGGGCTACATTTTAATACAAAAGTAGGGGGAATTTTTTATCAGGATTCAGGAGAAAACCAGGATCCCTGTTGACATGTCACATTCAGTCCCTTAAAATACTAAAACTGACCACCCCTCAAATGGCTGTATATTTTCCTTAAATTATGCATTCCATATTCATTTAAATCAGTAATATGTTATGTACATGTACAATTTACTTTTTATCTTAATTTTTTAAATTTAAGATGAGCAATGAAAGGAAATGCCTAAATTCTGATAATACAGTACTTTGTCAAAATACTGATTTCTGCCTGCTTGTTGAAAGTAAAACTCACCAACATTGAAAGTAAATTATTTGTTCTGTGTGCGCAAGAAACATAACATTGTCCAAAGAAGGTAGTATGGCAAGAAGAGATTTGTATAGTTTTCTGTTCCTAAATGTAAGGTGAGTTTTTTTCCATGGAGGGTTGTTTTAATTTTATTTTTCACACCCAATTTCTTTATTTTTTCCCTTTAATATATGATGTGTTAAGCTACACTATGCACCAAACATTTTATTCTGAAAAAAAAGAAAGCTTTATCAACAAGTGATATTTTAGTGCAACACAAACTGCTAGCAGTCCTTGAAATTTTTTACTAAATTAAGTAGAATAGGATTAAATTTCTAGGTCCAGAATTTTATGAAGAACATATGGTTCAGTCTAATCAGTTACATAAAAGTAATGAAGTAGGAAGCATAATCATTTGTTCTCTACCATTTGTTATAATACCCAAAATAAGATATCAAAGTTACTATCCTTTCCACTGAGATTACAACCGTTATTTGGAGGTTAGAAAATATGAAAATGAGGTAATATATAGCTTTGATAAAAAGTGAATTTGAGTCTTCTTTAACTTACTATTATGAATGGGGAAAAATATGAATCCCAGAAAGAAAAAGGAAATATGACTACTAGATTTTACCTTTCATTATTAAATGATGATATTAAGCATCTTATTAAAGAACAGGAAGAATTTGGCCTGATCACTGGCGACCTCTGGATCATTCTTTTTCTGAGATATTTATTTGTAGGAAGTGAAGTGTTGGAAGGAAGGTGTCACGTTTTGTCTACAAACTTACAATTCACATTTCTGTTTATCATTTAAAATAACTTATGGGCCAGATCTAAGAAGAACTTAGACATCAATATTGGAATTAGGAAGATGTTAGATGCATAACACCAAAATTGTGGTTATAATTCTTATTAAAACAAAGATAACAACAACAAAACCCTACATAGCAGGCATGTCTATACATGTATTTACTCTTGCCTAGATTTACTGTGGTGTAAACTAAGCCAGAGTAATCATTTTTGGGCAGGCATCTACACATACGGGAATTAGATAGCAAATTTGCACCCAGTTCCCTGCAGCCCTGTAATGGGTCCCTGGAGCCACTGAAGGGAGCTCTAGGTTCCAGCTGCAGCTGCAAGCACATGGCAGCCTTTTTTAAAAACCGCTCCACCTCTCTGCTCTCTGGCCAGCCCCTTCCATGCCCAGAAGCAGTGTGCCAAGCACAAGGACAGCACCCAGCAGCTTTCTCCTTGGTCTTCCAATACTATGGCTGCTCCAGGCCCTGACCCTGGCAGTGATGACCAGTGCCCTGAGCTCCTCCTGGCTGTCATGATTACCCTGATGGACTGCCACACTGACTGCCACCTGGCCTGGCCTATGGCCATTTCACCCTGCCTGGCTCCCTGACAACCAGTGACATCCTGCCTGACTGCAGCACATCATCTCAGGGTCACTATCACCAACCTGGGCCTCCAGCCCCACTTCCTCTGGGTCTGCTGCTCCAGCCAGGACTGGTAGTAGTACATCATCCAGCACATCTGAAATGATGACCAGTGGCTGGACAGCCTCTTCATGACATGGACCACCTTTCACAACCTGCTTTAGCACCTGTGGACCAACCTGGAACAGCAGGACACCAGCACTCATGCAGCTCTTCCCATGGACTCCCCACTAGCCCTCACTGTTCTCAACTTGGCCACTCCTTCCAGGAAGGTACAGTCCATGGTACACCTCTAATGCAGATGTTACATCCACAGGTTCTCAGTGATGGGTGGCAGTGACCCTGAGCCAGCATCCCTGATACCAACTGTAGCCTCTCCCCCACATGCAGCTGCAGGACCTGCAGAACTATGAGACAAGCTTTTTGTGAGAATTTGCACCTTTTCAGAGATAGGATGCTCTGTGTTAAAGGCTGTGCTCTGCCTGGCCTCAGATTGGGGGTTAGGTGCCCAAGGACCATGGTAAATTGGGCAAGCAGTCCAGGCCCAGGCATCTTATGCCTGAGCTCCATATCTATGAGTGCTCTCCTGAGGCCAGCGACAAGCTGGGTCCTGGCTGCAGGCAGCCTGACTCCCCTGGTCTGTTTCCATGGAAGGACAGGCCAGGCTCCTGTGTGGCTCCAAACCCTGTTGCTCTTCCCTTCTACCTGCAGTCCCACTGTAATTGGGGAGGCACAGGGCTCCTGGACAACTGGAATGAGGTGCTTCCCACACCCCCATCCTCCCCTTAGGACAGCACTCTGGGGATGCATCCTGCCATGCCACCACTGGGCCCCAAGTGTGTCCCTGCTGTGCATGCCCCAGTGGTGCATGATGAGCTGTTTGCATATGCCAAGGGATGCCCAACCTGCTAATCCCAGGTACTGATGATCCTTATGGTTCTCAAAGAACACCTGTGTTCCTGGTAAAGGACCATGAGCTACAACCACATGGGGGCCTGGCCCAGGATGCCCCACAACTTCTGCCAGACCCTGGAGGGCTTTCTGTGGCTGCACTATGCATCCCTGGCCCATGCTGCTGAGGAAGAAGCATTGAGACATTCCTCGATGTGTGAGAGGCCCATAAACACCTAGCCAAGCGGGTATGGGCTGTTCAATAGTTTTTAGCACTATCTTCCACCTCTCCCAGGGCCAGGGAAGTGTGGGTGGGCTGGGTGGGCTGGAACAGGTATAGGGGCAGGGGGAGAGGGAAGGGCAGGGGGTGGGGTAGGGAGGGATCTCCTCAATATACAGGGATTACCACATGGCCAGGGCTGGTGAGGCTGGTGGCTCAGATCAGTCCTCCCCAGCATCGATGGCCTGCAGTTGTGCCCGGTGTTCTCAGCCCATGGGGAGTGATATACAGGCACCTAGATGGGCCCCACTCAGTGAGGAGTTGGCACTGCTATCAGCCAGCAGTGTCATGGCCAGACATACCTCATGTCTGGCCCTGGGTCTGTGCAGCTGGTGAGGCAGGTGCTAGCTAGGTTTCCTCAAGCTCCTGGTGGAAACTGCAGCTGGGGATCTGGTTGGGATGGGGAACTGCATGCCCAAGGGTTCCTCCTCTGATAACATGGTATTGGAGATGCCAGGCCTGGGTGGGGATACAGGCAGGTCACCCATGCTGATGTAAACTGAGCAGCTGTGGACTGGGCCCCAACATCCCAAAATGTTAGTCAGCTGCCACATAAAGTGCACGGTCTTGCAGGTACAGCCTGACTGATGATGTGGTCAGTCATGGTGTCACACTGTGCCTGCAAGACCTTGACCTTCATGTGGCACTGCTGTGCCAACCAGTCATGCCCTCACTCCCTCATCCAGCCTGATAGGAACTCATAAGTGTAGACACTGGAGAGCGCACCCCACTCAAACTGGCACAACATCTCCACCACACCCCAGAGCACCACAAGGTCACCAATCTCCACCTGGCTCCAGTTGGGGCCCTAGGCCTGCCCAGGGGGACACACAGGGCCTGCAGCACTCTCAGACTGCCTGTATTGTGTACCTCAGGACACAAAATGTCTTCAGGCTTTTATAGCCTGCAGACAGCTCTGGAGCAGGAGAAGCTGTGCAACCCTGGGGCTGGCCTCAGGCCAGCCCACTAGTGGCTGGGCAGACCCAGGAGCACATTAACTAATTCCACTTAAATTTGCTATTTGCAAATGCAAGTAGCAAATTTAAGCAGGATTAAAGGTTTTTACTGAACAGTAAGCACACATACATGCAGACATGTATACTTACTGCAAAGTAAATTACACTAATGAGCAGTAACACATCTGGTGTAGATACACCCAGTCACAGCTTAACCTTATTGGCTACCTCTCCCTTTAATCTTTGGGTATCTACATTTCTGTACTTACCCAAAGGGTGCATTTACACAAGATCTTTACTGTATAGTTGCCTAATTATCTTCCCAGTAAAGTGTCTCCATCTACACATGTGGAATTATTAGGCCGTAATAAACTAATTAACTCTGCTGTAGGTTAGTAATGTTTGATACAAGTACTACCCTATGGCAGAGTTAGTTATTCTGCTGCAATACACATGTAGATGCTGACTGGAGCTGGCTAAGGCATGAGGATGCTAAAGTGAGGGGCTGCCTTCCAGTTAGCCCCACATCTAGCACTATTGTGCCTCATCCAGCCCACCTTGGCTCAACACTTTGGGCTGCACCACCTTGGCTCAACTTGCTCTGATCCCAGGTGCAAGTATAAACACTGCACCCGGGAGCAATAAACTCCAGGATGAACTGCACCAGAGCTTATTCAGCTCAGCTAATTTTATGTGTTGATGCACCCCATACTATCTGGTCTAAGCAGGTACATTCTTAAGTTCTACTAAATCCGATTTGGATCCAGTATTCTGGTGGTTTCATGCTCATGTATGCTGGGGAGGGCGTATCTATTAAAGTATGCTCTCAGTATGCGTAGTGTACAAATCCAGCTTAAAACACAGCTGCCTTGGCAACATTCATTTTAAAACAAGAAGTGAGGTTGCTATCTTTTCTGTAATAGTTTATTAGATACAGAACCTGCCCAGTAAGTGGGAGACCTGGATTTAGGCCTTCTCAGCCTAAGAGAATTCAGTATCATATGCCACTTCCCAGGAGAGTTCATTAATCGCAAAGCTATAGAATAGTCTGAGTGAAGGGACCCTTTCTCTGTCCTGCAAAAGCTAGATCACTATGCAGGAATTATTGAGTCAGAGAAAGCATATGGAAATAAGATTCTGTTGTCTAATAGGCCACTCAGTTGAAATAGAGGACCATTTGTACATGTGCTCACCGTTTTTTAAATTATTTTAACTGATTTGCATCATACACTTTAAACCACATTTCAGTTTGAATTATGGGTTAATAGATCATCAAGGTGGATTGTCCCCTTCATCACAGATCTGTGTCCCTGAGCAGGGGTGGGGGCCTAGACAGGATACTGGTACTTAGGGTGAAGTGTTTTTGGCTCATTTGACTTTGTAAAGGTGTTACTTCATGCCTAATGGCCTCTGTTGTTTTGCAAAAACCCAGCTGAGTTTCCCTTGAGTGGAGTGATATCTGCCATGTTTATCTGCATTCCTAAGGAATGGTTATCTGAGTTCCACAGGACTGTTTATCCTAAAAACAATGCCATATATACATGTTAATACTGTTTCAATGGCCTAATTTGACTGCCCTAGTCTGCATTAACTTTAATTCTCATTCCATGGGGATTACTTCAATTTTAATTTGGACTACAGATGTCCACATGTATATAGTGACAGCTGTAGTCTGGATTAAACCTAGGAAAAACTTAACATCTATAGATGGCCAAGAAGTCCTTGCTTCTTATTCCTGTTTTTAGGTTTGATTTTCTGTCTCCAATTTCTATCTAATATAAAATACACAAACAGTACAGTAACCAGGGATTGTGACACCAAATTCTCCCTTCTTAGCTGACTAGCCTATACATATTTGAGGACAGTATGGGGGATGCCTTTTAATAAGTAAAGGAAAGAAAGTTCAACCTGGGAAATTGAGAAGTTAATGAGGTCTAGCCCTATTATGTTTCCTTTCCACAGAGGTTGTTTCAGGGTTGTCTAGGTCAGACCCCAGAAATATGGCTTTTTAAAAATATTAATCTGAAGGTTTTACCTTGGAGCCAAAGGAAGTTAACTATATTAACTGATTCAACATTGCAGAAGCATGGAGACTATTTGATTACAGTATTGCCAACCCCACTGTGTCAAAAATCATGAGACAAATCATGAGACAAATGCTGAAAAATCAAGGGATTTGGAATGTAAATCATTAAATGCTATTTTTGAAGTGTGTGTGGGGGTAGAGGTTATTTGTGAAGATATATGGGGCTGTGGGTGTGAGGTTTGGATCCTGGGGAGGGGTGGGGTCTCTGCACATCCTTGGAGGATTTAAGGTACTGGGGGTCAGGAGTGAGAGGCAGCAGCAGGGCTGGTGGGGGGCTGTGGATTAGGAGTGAGGGACACACACACACACACACACACGTTGCATGACTCACCCCAGCACCAGGGCCCCATTCACCCCAGCCCCTGCCCCAATCCCTCCATCACTGTGGGGACCTCAATCTTCATCACCTCTCCCTCTCCCCTTATCCCTTTCCCTCCACTGACTTACCAGCTTGGTGCTCTCTACATGGGCCAGAAGAAAAAATGTCGAGATTTGATCTATCAGGAGATCATGAGGCAGAGTTGACTTGGAAATCAGGAGTCTTCTGATTTTGTTCATGAGAGTGGACATTACTGTGCTTAAGTTAAAGAAAGTGGTGAGAAAACTTGTTCAGTCAATGACTATTGGTGAAACTAAATCACTCTTGTTGTCAAACACTCTTGGTTCTCTTTGCCATGTATAGTAAATTTATCTTTCCTTTATTCATTATTCACCTTGGTGATTTTGATCTGTTGATATTTTCATCTAAACTCTGGCCTAGCTCACTTTGCTACATGACCTTTGAGAGACTCATCTTCATTTGAAATGAACAGTATACTATAACAATCCTCATTTCTAATTCATTGGTACTGTGACAACTTGGTCACAGATATTTTTTACAATCAGTGAGAATTTGGGGATTCTGTCAGTACAGGACTAAATGGAAAGTTATTATAGATGTTACTACTATGGCCTTTGTTCTTTGTGGGGAGGTGAATATTATCAAAGCTTTCAGCGGCTTGGCAAAAGAGCACTTAGATCAGCGGGTAAAAAAAACTAATGAAAATTACCATATAAAACGTAATTATTCTCAAAGTAAAACTGTTCAGGATACAATGTGTATCCTGAAGCTGTGAAAATAATACTTTCAAATG
>NW_005841993.1:2362082-2379154 GCF_000455745.1 Alligator sinensis
ATAAGATTACTTTTGGTCTCTGACAACTGACACACACATTTTTAATGGTCACCTAAAAATGTGCTTTAAAATTGAATGGATACAAAATAAAACAAATCCCTACCACCAAAAAGCTTCTACTATTGCCACTTTCAAAGTATTTTTGTTTGTCTGTTAGATATTCCTAAATTTCTGGGTTTTATTTTTTCTTTCATTTTATTTCTCTTGGGCATATATATGTGATCCAATAGCCAAAGACAATTTTTTTTGTGAAGGTATACCCATGTGTTCTAAGGGTAGCATATACATTATACATTTTTTGCAGAACTTGTGCTAGATACCCATGTTATTTTGAAATTAGTTTGTATGAATTCTGATGTTACCATTCAATAAAATAGACTAATATAATCATCCATGGTACAAATTCTGCTGGATGATAAACACCCTCAGCTTACCAAATTTATTAAGATATGAGGGCACTCAACCTTTTGTTGAATTTCTTAGTATTATATTAATACAGTAAATCTCAGACTTTTCATATTGAGATGGTTCATAATCTGCTGTGTTTACAGTGGGTTGCTAAAATGTGGACAAGCCACTCAGCTGATTGCTGAGATGTCCACTTCAAAGGGAACTTTGAAATTGATTGGTGCTCTGTGAAATACAAACTGCAACAAACAGCACCTGAGGAGTTCTGCACAACACTTTGCTGGGACTATATATCCCACATAAGCTTTTGCTAAGTGTATGAAAATCCAGGTTCTAATACACTCTGATAAAAAATAGACAAAATAAATAGCAAGTAATTGCCAATAAATAACATCCAGAAAAGCTCTTACCTCTTGAAAAACAACACATTTCCCATTTAGAAAATTACTCATCATACCAATAGCTCAACCGGAGACATTGGGAATGGCAATTGAACAAGAGTGACACTACCTTTGTGCAGTAGTTATGGTAGCTTTTTTATACCTGCTTTATAGATTGGTAAATTTGAATATAGAAATTATTTGCCCCAGCATCACACTACGTCTCTCCCTGAGCCATAAATATAAACCAGGCACTGGGCATATGCTTTTAAAATAAACTGTTTGTGTAAAAAACTCAGAGTTAGCTAACATTATACTTCAGGTGCAGGAACATCCTGTTTTGTGACCAACAGGCTTAAATATAAGGTCAGCACCATGCTGCTCAGTTCTTCCAAAACTGTGGTAGTTCTGGAGCTCATAGTTTCAGAAATCTAGGGCTCACACCCCATTTTGTCCCTAAGGCAATTTTGATTTAGTTTTCACAATCAAGTTGAGGGCTGGAGTGGCATGGGTGCTAAGGCACATGGTTGACAGCCTGAAGATTGTAAGTTTGAGGCGACAGCAGAAATGTTTGTGGCATAGCCTTGTGAGATTCCAACAGAACTGTGAATTCTGCCAAATCACTCACCACAAGGACATAAAAATGAAGGAAAGACATTCAGAATATGTATGCATGTGACTTCATTACAGCATTTACTGTGGTAGAACAATTCTGAAAAAAAGAAGCTCTGCGGAGGGTTTCTCTTCCTTTTCTTTTTCCTTAGCAATCATGTTAATAAATACTAGATTATTGTCTGGGCTCCCAAATTAGGTACATACAGTCATAAACCCCAAGGCTGAATCAATTCAGTCTTTGCAGGTTAGTCTAAACTTCAGAGATTAAATTGAAACAGAAATAAACAACCGTTTACCTTTGATTCAGGAAATTCAGCCACATGCCTGCAGTCATTCTGGACAGAAGCTGGGGGGCACTAGAGCACAGGTCTCTGGCTGTGCATTCTCTTGCTCTTTCTGCTGCCTCCAAGGCCTCTGGTACTTGCAGTCCAGAATTAAAGCAGCAGGACTCTGCATGGTTGCTCATCATTTCCTATTCCTGCTCCAGGTTCCTCTGGGATTTATAATACACAGTCACAGCCAGCAGTAAGTTTGAGCAGGGTAAGGGGTGTTTAACTCCCATCTCTGGCCCCAGAACCCAGCTGGGGTTTGTCTTGGGGGGGGGGGTGGCATCCCCCTGCAGACTGGACTGCATCCCCATCTGGGCTTGCCCCCTGCCCCCTTGTCAGTCAGCCCTCGATACTCCACCTAGGGAGTAGAGGGGTGGGGACAGTCCTGCTCTCTGGAGCTGACAGAACAACCTATCCCAGGGCTGGAAAGCATGCTGGGATCCTGGGGGACTATGATTGAACCTAAACCAAGAAGGGTTCTGGGAAAGAAGTTTCATAAACCAGCTTGATCCAAATCAGTTAAGCCTGATACTACATTCAGCCAGGTTGATCTTAAACTAGTTTCAGCCATTTTGAAACTGGTTTATGTGCACTGAACTTCTGTTCTGTTGCAGGTTTAAACTAGTTTCTGATCACTTAAACCAGTTTATGTATAATGTCTGTCTCTAGCTCCTGTGTCATCCACAAGACCCAGCATATGGGGAATTTTGTGATCTCATGTAATTCCAACATGTATTCAAAAACTGTATCCAGAAACTTCTTAAGGTCCTTGCATGCTGGCATCTGTGGTCTAGGTGGTAGTCCACTAAAATGACCCTCATTCAAAGATGGTAAGTGTCATGCCAAGCTTGCTGAGCACAGAAGATCAAACTACATATAATGGAAAGGCTTCCAGACTACATCTACATATGCCACAGCTGTGATTCAGAGCTTACATGATTTTTTTCTGGGTTACAATGTTGGGCATAAGTGCCAAATTCTGCTTATGACCCAATTCAGGTGCCTGATTCCTTTTTTGGTGTTGGTTATCATCCTTTTAGCATCTGTTGAAAATCCCAGCTGAAAAAATATTCAAGTGACACCAATCTGAGTTACAGCTTTTTAACAGATAACATCATTAAATCATTAAGGATATTCCAAAATTAATCAAGAAGGTTTAATATAGCTGCCATTTTCATGCCAGTAAACTAAGATATACTTCCTTGGACAAAAACCCCAAAACATGTCATGAGGACTGATTTTTTTTTTAATTCCTTAAGGAAAGCATTCCTTACACTTGCTCTTCCTTAAGGGTTTTTTCCCCACTGTTGTAGTTTCCTTTTTTTTCATTTTGTTTACTCATTTCTGTAATAAATATTTAAGAGCAAGATTTTCAAACCAGCTATTAATTTGAGGCAACTCCATATCTGAACACGATATTTATCCATCCTTTCAGAATTAAAACCTTTTAAAGACATCTCATTTGCATGCCACACAATTGAGGCTTTGACAATTACTATACACATTAGTCTTTAGACAAGCCACCATCTTTTGCTATGTAGGAATTTCTAAAAAAGGGGAGAAAGTTTTTTAACTTACTGTCACAGGCCAGCTGGGCTGTGTTGTAGGCTGACTGGGTGTTGCAACTGTATCAGCCACTGGACTGTTTGGTTCAGGATTGAGGAGGCAGAGTTGGGAGTAAAGCAATGGCAAATTTATTATAGCTTACACACACACAGCAGTTAACAGAAAGATAAATGTGATAAGCAGATAATGCAGTATTAAAGAGCTAATAGTAAATAATAACAACAGATAATAACAACAGATAGATCAATCTGTCACAGGCCAGCTGGGCATTGCGAGGGTATCAGCCACTGGGATGTTTAAAACAACAGATAGACAGACATGGGTTGGCAACTTATCGATAGTCCCTCAATGCCAGGTGCACGCCAGGTGATTCCAGCAAAGTCAGGCATCCCTGATCAACACTGTTGGAGAGATTACCGGGGAAGTTCCCTTGATCAGGATCCAATCCTCACTCACACTGGGAGTGTGGGGTCTGGGCCTGGAACAGCAATGACTGTTCTGTTCCCTCCTTCCTGCTGGTCACCTGATGCACACGCTTTTTATACCTAGTCTTATGCTAATCTGTTGGCTTTAGAGCCACTCACAATCTTGCCCTATGGCTGTTACCCTATGGGATTGAAAGTGTTAAAATTATCATAAAAGGTTACTACACAGACCGGGTTTATCCAATAAGCAAATTACAATGCGGCACCTTTAGGTTTGAAATTGACATTGTTCCACCTAAGCCCAACCCCTTTTAGGTTTCTCTGAATATGCTTTCTTGGGATGTGCTTTCCTGGAATGTGTTGGGTGTGCCAGTTGGTTGGATCCAGTTTTTATCATCAAGGCTGAACCCTGAGAAAAAACCATTAGGTCAGCTAATCTTGCAGCTACAGTTTTGCCTATGGGGCCCAGTCAGTTCCACGAACAGTTAATTTATCATTTTGGTTAAACTTATGACAGACAAGTTACACTTGTGGGTTATGAACTTACAAGCTTTATATTAGTTAATATTACCTGTGTAGGCAAAATACCAAGTGCCTCCAAGAAGCACATATTTATTGCTTGTTAATCCCTCTGGTTCTGGCCATCACACTTATTCAGAAAGTAATATTGTTGATTCAAGATACTAAAATGTTTAAAACTAAATAATCTCTTGGGTAATCATTATATTTGACTTCTCTCTGTATCTGAATAGTTTCAACAGTTCAGTTTGGGGCTAGGTTGCACAAACCTCACCCAGATTAGTAGTTCCTAAATGCTTAGCCTTAGGCCATTTTTTTCTTTATAACCCAAAATGGGTAAGAATTTTCTTTCTTTTCTCTAGCTTTGCTTTGTGGCCCCTCTTCCTCATGCCCTTCAACCTTCCACCCCCATTTTTCTTTGTTGCTATGGGAAAACATCTTTTTTTGACACAAATGTTTTGTAGGCAAAGCTTACTTTTTAACAAAAGTTCCAGAACAGCTAAAACATTTAATTTCAACTCTATGAAAACAACATGTACATTTTCTGGTTCAAAATGACTTTCTGATTTCTGCTTTGGAATTAACATAACTTTTTTTTTTTTTTTTTCTGTTAGCCTGAACTGATATTTTCCCCTCCAAATCCCTATTTTTGTTTTGTGAAAATTTGAGTTTCAACCAATATAAGCAAGTAAAAAGTAACATTGAAGCTCTCAGTGGGACAGGGAAACATATTTCATATCCCATTCTGTTTAGAACTTCCATTTTTAATCATAAATATTTTTTATTTAAAACAATAATAATCTTTATGCAAATATCTATTCTTCCAGGAGGCAAGAAGTAAAAAGGCAATAAAGAAGTGAGAAAGAAGAGATTTATTTTTCTACATTTATTTACCAGAAAAGTGAACAATGTAGAATGAGTTAATGTTTTTCAAACTGAAACTCCTAACAGATATTTGAGCTTATTTTTTTTATAACATAATTTTTAAGGGGAATACTAAAAATATAACAGGTAATATTTAATTAGTATCACTGGGCACTTCCAGACACGTGTAGCTGTGCGGTATGTGGTGTCGCAAACACATTTGCAGTACCACATACTGCACAGTCAGGTGTTCTCCATACTGCAAGGGCATGCTGTCTGAGCATGCACTGCTCCAGGGTTTTTTTCCCATGGGTATTTTGACCTCTGGCTATCCAAGGGTCAAAAAACAAAACAAAACAGGGAGAAGAAAAAAAAAAAAAGAGCAGCTTATGGTCAGGCAGTATGTGGTGCTGAAAAGCAGAGATGGGCTACCTGGAGCCATGCTTCAGCTGTTGGCCAGGCTCTGCCCAACACGATCACTATGGCTGCATCCATGGGAAGCCTCCAGGATCCCAGGTAAGGCTGCTGGGGCTAGTACAGCACTGGATCCAGCCTCCCTTGCCACCCCTGGGGACACTTGCTGCATGCCAAATAAGTGTGGCATGGGTGTTCCCTGGGGACAAGTAGCTGTGGTTCAACATGCACTGCTGCTACTTGTCCCCAGGGAACCAAACATCCACACTGATCTGGACATGCCTACTGGGTGCATCTTCATGTGCTATTAAACATGATAAACTCTGGTGCAGATTGTACTGGAGTCAGCTGCTCCTGGGCTCATTATCTGCATGTTTCTCCAGGACCACAGCAGTTTGAGCCATGGTAGAGTAGCCCTGGGCTGGCAGCAGACTCAGAGGTTCAGCCCCAGGCTTTGGGCAGTGGTATCAGGTTGGGGAGGGGCTGGCTAGGCCATAAGAATGCTGAAGTGTGTATCCATGTGGCAGTCCCCCCCACACTTTAGCAACCTTGTGCCCCAGCCAGCCCCTACAACCATCTACACATGCATTTTGATGCAGTAAATGACTTCACCATATGATAGTACTATCCCCAACAGTATTATCATATGACAGAGTTAATTTATTTACTGCACCCTAATACCAGTGCACAGGTAGATGGTGATACATTACTGCAGATCTAATCAGTCAACTCCATGTTAAAGTGCACATGTAGATGCAGCTACTGTGGCATAAAAAGTTAAAAAATACATAAGGCAGAAACTGACCTAAAAGGAAAACAATGAGTAGAAAATATCTTATAGACTATAGCTGTAATACATCCTATCTTGCAATCCCCCTTAGCTAATGCATTCTGGTATTAGCATGCAGACTATAGTAAACGGATCAGAGGTAGCACATATAACTGTCTCTCTCTACCACAAGTATGACTTATTTTTATGTGCTAATTTCTATTTGTCACTTATTTTTGGTGGGGGTAGGGGAGTGGAGCTGTGTTTGAAAATAGTCCACCCAAATACTTTTTTTTTTCTTTCTGATTGTACAACTTAGTCTTTTGAAGTATGAGATGAAAGGTCAGCTGAAAAATGTAGAAGGTTGTCTATATTAATTACAAAATAAATGAAGATCTTATTACAAGATGTACCTAAAGGCTTTTAATGATTTTGGACACTCAGTTCTGAATACATATCATGCTGATATGCTGTATGGTGGAAAATTCATATAAATATTTGTAACTGTCATCAGAGAAGGCCGCAACTTACTTCTCAAGCCTGAACTTCATAACTCCAAGACAGGCAAATGACTGGGATGGGTGGAATAAACAAAACCAAAGATTATGTGTCTCAGTGAGATTATGCTGCCCAGGAAGGGATGGGCCATGGATTCTAGCTTAGAGTCCTCTCCCAGCTACACCAGAAACTTCCCCACTGTTCTCCATCCATTTTATCCAATAAATGTTGCATACAAAGTGCAGCAGTTCATAGGGTTAAAAGTAACCTCAAGGATCATTTGGCTTATCCTTATGCAGGAATGTAGGAATGATATACCTAAATCATTCCTGTCCAATGCTCATCCAATCTCTTCTTAAGGAGATTCCACAGTCTATTCCACTATTTTAGGCTATGTACACACATTCAAGTAATCTGGGAGAATGCTCCCGGGTTTGTTCTCCTGATAGGGAAACTTACCTAGAGCTGCATGTACAGGCATTTGAATGCTCACTGCCAATGTTTGAAAAATTGGTTAAGATTACTAACTGTCATATATGTTTTCTTTTTATTTTCAAAGTTATTTTAGGTATTCTAAAGCAGATGTAAGAAACCTAGAGCCCACAGGCCATATCTGACTTGTGAAGAGACTAGATCCGGCCTGTAGTAGTACAGAATTAGTAACATTTTACAGTCACAGTGGCAGAGGGGGCCTTTCCACAGTCACCGTGCCTGCAGTGCTCAATGTACTCTCTTTCCTGCAGCAAAGAGGCACCCTAGGGACCTGGTACCTACCTTTTTCTATCTATTCTCCTCTCAGTGTCTGCCAATTTCTGGAAGGTGTGGGGCTGCACCACATAGTGCAGGATGGGTCATAAAAAATGACCTGGTATGGCAAAATGTTGCTAACACCTGTTCTATAAGAATGACCTTATTTAAGTGTATAATTTTAATTGTTGTGGTATTTGTGTAATAGGCCTGTGCGAATAGGGATGTATTCCATTTGGATTCAGATTCAGCTGATTTAGAGGACAGTGATTCAATTTGAATATTCAGATCACTGTCCTGAATCAATTCCACCAAATCGGCTTCGGAAGATTTGGCACTGATTTGGAGAGATTCAGTGATTTGGCCATAGATTATAATGGAGAATCACAGAAATACCTATAACTTTGTTGTTTTTTGGCAGACTTGGATGAAAACAGCATAGTGGTAGCCCCTTCTGAGGGCATGAAACCTTCCAAGTTTCAAGGAGATAGGTGCAGAGGTTTCTGGGAAAATGCACCTCAAACGGCTGAAAGTAAAACTCATGTTGTGTGTGTTTTAAGGCAGATTTTGATGAAAACAGCAGAGATGGTAGCCCCTGCTGAGACCATGAAGCCTGTCAGGTTTCAATGAGATAGGTGTAGGGGTTTCTGGGAAACTGCAACTCAAGTTGGTGACAAGCAAAACTCACGCATGTGCAACTTTGTGTGTGTGTGTTAAGGCACAGCAGGATGAAACCAGCAGGGATGGTAGCCTGTACCAGGGGGCCTTCCTGGTGCTCAGGCAGAAACAGATCACAAAAGGGACAGAAAGGCTGCAGACAGAGGTTTATGTGCTGTTTCTATGTCCCTCCCCCAGAGCACTGTGATTAGAAGGGGACTCGGGGAAGATTACAGTCACAGGCCAGCTACAGATGTCAGTCTTTCCCCCCTACTCCCCCTCCCTCTTCTCAGTTTCTGTTCACCTGAAAGACTGCCTTCCAACTTTCCAAATCTCTGAATCTTTTCTGAATTGATTCAGAGGGGTTTTTTGGTCTCCTGATTCAATTCAGATTTGGTGACTTGGCCTTCGAATTGGGCCAAATCTCTGAATCAAATCAGCAACCAAAGCTTCGCACACTGCCAATGTGTAATCCCCCCCCCCACACACACACAAATCAACCAAACCAAACATTCCCAAATGCTGTAACAGATACAGTATTATACATAGATATATATGTAGAAACTGAGTGGGTCCTATCAGTCTTACCTTAACTTCCTAATTAGAAAAGACTAGGTCTTCTAAACTGTTCTCTAAAATATATTCTCATTGAGGACATGGGAATTACAAATAAAATAAACTGAAAATCTGAGGATCACCAGTACTTGCCTTTCATTTGTTGTTCTGCTAATTAACTAAATAGGTGTCTCCTGACTGTAAATCAGGAAAGCTACACTGAGAATGAAGAAATGACAGACAAATCACCATCCATTTCATGGCTTGATTGTTTTGTTTTTTTGGGTTTGTGTTTTTGTTTTTTGAAAAAAGAATAAGGAACAGGAGAAAAGAAAATAGCACAAGTAGATAAAGTGATAAAATTTGATGGCCCATGCCATTTACAGAGATCATTTTGTATTCTGGAAGTCATTGGGATAGATTATGATCTCATTTATGCCTATCTCTGAATTTACAATGATGTGTCTAAAATCATAAAGTGGCCATTTTATCCACTGGGCAGTAACTTGCATTGCTTTTATTTCCCTGCTTCCCAATAACACAAGTATCACAGTTACCACTGCATGTCTTTTTCGGACTGCAAATGGAAAAGACTAAGATCATACATGGATACATTTTGCTAATGTAAATGCCTTATTTCAATCACTTCTCTTGGAGAGTCATTAGAATAGATTTATCACAGTTGATGTGTAAAGCATTTTAAAAGGAAGACATAAGAGATTCCTTGTAGGTTTAAAGTTGGACTATTTATATTTTAAAGGCAAGTTCCAACAACATATGAAAAATAATACCCCATTTATTTTTGCCACAATTTTGATTGCCATACGTATCATGGTTGAACATTGCATGACCATCCATGCTGGGTCAGTCCAGAAGGGCATCATGTTCATCACATATACATTTCACATTTTCTGACTGTATAAATTCATGTAGTCCTTGTTGGAGTATAAGAAAACATTTTTAAATAAATAAAATTAAATAAACTAAACTGGTTATCCAATTGATGACATAACTACACATGCATTTGACCCAGGATCAGTTTCCTTGAGAGTAAACCACACACGGATAAATGCTTCTGGGCAGGCATGGATACATGGAGGGACATTGAGCAAATTTATTGTTCCTAGCAACAAACTGCTGCTGCTGCTTTCTGTAACCCTGCAATGGGCCCCTGCCACCACCAGGGGGAATTCAAGGTTCTAGCCACACCTGCCAGCAACTGGCAGCCATTTTTAAAAGGCAGCCTTACTCTCTGCTCCCTGGACTGCCATTTTTTCTGGCCAGGAGCAACATGCAAAGCCCAGGACCACCACATGGCAGCTCTCTTGCTGTAGTCTCTGCAACATGCAGTCCTCTGGGATCCTGGTGGCCATGGTACTGGCCCCAATGGGCTCACTGTGGGGGGACAACTGCTGAGGCCCTGGGCGAGCCGCACACCCACCAGTGAAAAAGTCCATGACTGGGTGGTGGTTATTAACAAACTATAAATAAGTCCAAAGGGTGGACAGTGCCCCTAGCACCCCTACATTTCCAGCATTAACAGGTAAAACCCCCAAATGGAAGCCAAATATCATGTATGGGTTATGTTATGAGTGCACTGGGTGCAAGTGGTGCTGGCTGGCCACTTCTTCCCATGCTTCCCACTGTAGCTTGCCTAAATAGCCACCCACTAACCCCCCACCCCACCTCCAGCACCACACTCACTGCAGACAATTCTCATAAAATAAACCTTATTGCCCTCACAAGAAACAGAACCCTCAACCCCCCTCCCTCCCCAACAACAGAACCCCTCCACCACCCACCCCCAATAAAACACCCTCTTCCCCATGTGAACTATTTACAACAAGTGAAGTACTGTAGTTGTGTGCATGCCCTCCTGAGGTGGGTAGCCATGAGGTGGGGGCACCTAGGCAGCAGAGCCTGGGGACAGGCAGCCAGCACCCTGACCTCTGGTCATTCCCCACACTGCCATGAGTCTGGTGGGTGGGGGGCTCACCCAGGGGTGACAGTGGCCTATGGTCCCCCAGCATGGGTGGCTGCCCCTCTTGCAGCCAGTGTCCAGGGCCAGCAGGGCTGATGCATGGTCCTTATCCTGCTGCAAGCAGTTCCAGGAGCCAGAGAAAGTGGCAGATCTGGGTGCAGGTGGGAGAACTGTGTGGTTGGGGACCTAGGCCAGGGGATGGGGCAAGGGCTCCTGGACAATGGAGGTGGCAGTGGACCTCTTCCTAGGCCCATGTAGGGGCCTGCTGCTGGGCAGTGGGAAGCTGCCGGGGGCCAGGCAGGGCTACAGTCTGAGGCAGGACAGTGGGCAGCACAAAGGAGACTGCCATGGCTAGGATAGTGTTCAACACATGGCAGTTGTCTTCTGTGGCCTCTGCTGCCATGGCCATGAGTGCAGTCTGCTCCCATAGGGACTCCACTCGCTCCCACTTCAGGGCCAGAAGCTGCACCCAAAACTCCCAGTCCACTAAGTCCTGAGCATCCTCACAGGTGATACTGTCTACCCACCAAGCCCATGTATTTACCAGATGGTCCTCCGATGCAATCATTCTGCCAGAGCTGGTGCATCTGCAAGGCTCATGCGGTGGGCACCCATGAACCTAAAACCAAACCTCAACTGCCAACAGTGACCTTGCTCCTGCATGCAGCTGCACAGCTTGTAGAGCCATGAAAAAGATGTTTATGAGAATTAGCAATATTTCTGAGATAAGATGCTCTGTATCAGGGGTTCATGAGCTTCCTGGCTTCAGATCTACCCAGAGACCATGATATGGTAAGTTGGGCAGCAGACCCAGGCCTAGTCAGCCCTTGGCCAAGCCCCACATCCCTGCTTACACCCCTGGGGCCAGAAGGCTACTGGATGCTGGCTGTGTGCCAGCTGACTCCCCCACCCTGTTCCCAGGCCAAAATCCTGGCAGCACCTGCTATGAAGGCTCTAGACCCTGCTTTCTACCCTCTCCTCCTGCAAGCCAATTGCTCTCCTGTGCTGTTGACAAGCCCATGGTACTCAGGCTTGGTGGGTGTAGGGCTCCCAGATGACTGAGATAAGGATATGTCCATGCCCCTGCTGTTCCTGAAGGGATCTTCACTGAGGTTCCCTGGGGCCACCAATTCTCCCAGTGGTGCTGTGCCCCGAGTGTGCCCCTGCTGCATGTGTCATGGAAGCTGCATGAAGATCTTTTTGTATGGAACAAGGGGTATCTGACGCACTATGCCCTGCTGCTGCTGCTTGCTATGGTTCCCCAAGTGCACCTGAGCACCTGTCATGGGACCCTAATCTTCAATGTTGCATAGGGGAATCCTGGACTGCTCTGCAATCTCTACCACCAACTGGAGGGCTACCTGTGCTGTGCTACGTGTCTTTGCCCCCTTTAGCCAAGGATGACATCTCCGCCACCATCAACACTTTCTTTAGTGTGAGAGACCCATGTCCACTTAGCTGTGGGGGCATGGGCTGCTGAATAAAATTTTGCACTGTCTCCCACCTCCTTGAGTGCTCTAGGGGTGGGGCCCAGGAGCCAGAGGAGTGTGCCTAGGCTGGGAAGGGAGGGTGGAACAGGGGCAGAGGCTGGGGCAGGGGCCAGGGCAAGGAGGGCCCTCCCCCCAGTGCTCCCAGTGTGGGGCCTACCAAATGGTTGGAGCTGGCATGCCTGGCAGCTCTGGTCAGTCCTATTTGTCAGCAATGGTGTGCAGCTCTGGATAGATTCATAGGATGGCAGAGTATGGCTCACAGGTGCCCAGGCAGAACTCCCACACCAGCTCTCTGGGCCTCCACATGGCTGTCCCTGTACTGCCAAGCCTGGACAATTGCCTGCAGTTCCCAAAGCAAGGGCATGGCACAGAACTGCCAGCTGCACAGTGAGGTAATGCCCAACAGCACCTACAGGCTCTGGGCAGGCTGCTCAGGTGTGCTGTGGGCCGGTGGAGCTGGCCACAGTGGTCAGGAGCTGCCTGCAGCACCTTGCAGGCCTGAACAGTGTGGGCCTGACAGCTGCATGGCACTAAAGTGCCAGGCAATAATGCTGGGGTGCAGATAGGCTGGTATAGCTCACCTGTGGCCTGCAATGGGTGACACAGTGGCCTGGTGTGGCCTTAGGCTCCCTGCATGTGTCTCTGGGCTCACTGTGCCTGCAGGCTTTTAAGGACCTGAGGCTGGGGTTGCCAGAGAGCTGGACCAGCCCTAGGACAGGAGAGGCTCCTAGCCCCAGACTCCTGGGGCTATCCTCAAGCTGGCCCCTTAACGATAGGGCTGACCAGGAGTAAATTTGTTCCTGGTTGGTGTTTACACGTGCATTTCTGCACAGTCTCTTATTGAGATAAATTTGCTACTTTCATTTGCAGCTAGAAAATTTACTCACAAGTAGCAATTTTTACTGTGCAGTAATCATGTACATGTCTACATTACCCTGCTCCCTTAGGGAGTTTTGGTGAGTTGTTGTGAACTAGGTGAGGACTCCCCCCGCCCCCCAATCCTCCTACACACACCTCACAAAAACTTACTAAGTGGTATATTACTAGACTTGGGAGCAGACTACAGATTTGTCCTGGGCCCGATCCTTGCACTGTCATTGTCCGATGATCCAGACCCTGGCTCTAGAGTCTCCATGGAGACCAGCCTGAAAGCGCTATGGACAAGGTGTGCTCAGACAGGTGGATTGGATGAATTGTTGAATTGGGGGCAGGTGGGGAATGGCATCTGTATCAGGATGGGTGGGCAGAGCCAGAGCCAGGATCATGGGGTGGTGACTGTAAGGGTCTGGATCTTGGGGCATATGTCTCATGATTTGCTTAGCACACATGCCCACAGAACTGGCACCCATCACAGGAATGTGCAGACAGCAGATTGTGGTGCTACCCTGGCCTTGGCTTTGAATTGTCAATGCCTGGTAAGCCTAGTGTCCCTCACCTATTCCACTCCTGGATGCCACTCCCCACCCACCCACAGCCCCATCCCATCCATGCAGCTGTGTATGCCCTACCTGTGTGGGTCCTAGGCCTGTCACCATGAAAACTATGCCTACCCACCTGCTCCATCCTGTATCCCAAGTGGTGAGTGTGGGGCCAATGTACTGGGGTGCCTGGGCAGAGGGCCCAGGTCTGGCAGTGGTGGAAACACTGGCAGCAGAAGGTAGAAAGAGATGCAGATGGAAGGAGATTCCCCTAACCACCACTGGGGTTACCAGGAAGCAGAGTTTGGCTGCTGCATTGCCCCAGCCCCGCTGCACACCTGGGGGCAGGAGGCAGCCTGGGTTGCCTCCTGTGCCTGGGCTCAGTGGGGCAAAGGGCCTCACCACAGGCCAGATAAAACCCAGCCTGAGGGCCATATTTTGCCCACCCCTGCTGTAGATGATCGGTTTCTTGGGCATATTAATCTATCACAAAGCACCAGGTTACCTGGAGGATATAACTTGTTTGTAATAGCACAATAATTAATATTAGTTTAAGTTATCTATGCAACTATAATTAATTTTCTTTGCACTTATAGTTCATGATACAGCCTTTAACTACAGGATCACATTTCTCTTCCACAGTAACAAAATCAGGAGGATTTTATCCTTCATCCCTAAATCTAATTTTTGTGTGAAAGAAATTATGATTATTGGGAGATGTGTTCAGAGAACTTATTTTCCTTGTTAAGTCATAATCTATGTGCTATATAATCATTAATACAGAGAGGGCCAGTGCATCAGAAACTGTACAACATTTTCTAAAGATATAACCTTTATAATGTGCATGCCTATGTTCTTACTTGAGTGCTCAATCTACATGCTTATATTTCAGTAATAATATTCTGTTAAAAGCTGCTAGGGACAGGTAATCATCCATGAAACAGCAGCTGACAAAAACACATCTAAAATGTAATTTAAATCACTTAGCAGCACTTTTCTCCCTCACTTTTACGACTATTTCTAAAATGTTTCTAATTTTCTATCCTTATGGTTCAATCCCTATTCCCATTTTCCTTATATATAATCATAGGATGTCACCCAATGAAATAATTAGGAGTATTCCTATGGATTTGAATAATACCTCTACTCACTAACAGCTTATGTATTCCCATTTTTTCATTGCTTCTGTTTGTACTATATCCTTTCACAAGTACCCAGTGTACTAGCTGAGATATGAAGGCTGTGAAAAAGAAAATGTGTAGGAAATCTATAATCACACCAGACTGTAGAGCAGTTGCTGAACAGCTTCAGAGGGACTTGGTCCACTGTTTAAAGCAGATATCACCCAACCTTATTTGCACTATCACAGAGGGAAGGCAAAAAAAAATTCCTTCTCTGGTGAATTATTTGCCTTTATTTCATTATCTCATTAGAATTGCAAACCTGAAGATTAAATCCACAAAATTATGTGCTTGTTCAGCTGTTGACTAATCCCAACATTTAGATCCTGAAAATCTACACATTAATGCCACCCAAGCATGATGTCATTGAAATTCTCTTGCCAGTGAAGTTACACCAGTAATTTTCCCTTGGGGCATTTATACACATGCTCTGGGAGTGGCGGGAGGGGTGCTTTAATTAGAGTGGCTCCAAGATCCACTGTAACTAAAGTGCCCGGAGAATCATGTGTATCAGTGTCCCAGTGCTGAAAAATGGCAGCTGAGTCACTTTCACTAAAGCTTGTTCAAATACTTTTAGTTAAAACACCTCTGCCACCATTTTTCAGCATGCAGACATTGATATATTTGATACGGAAATCTTCTGGAGCACCCAGTAATTACTAGGGCTGTGCGAAATTTCACCGGCTGTTTCATTTCGACTCATTTTGAGGTTGAAACAGCAAAATCAAAGTGAAACAAAGGGCATTGAAATAGCCTTGAACCAAAATGAGGCTAGTTAAAATGTTTTGAAAGTCGAAACGTTTCAATCATAATGCTGGGGATGGAAAATCAGTCCAGCTGGGCTGACTTCTCATCCCTGGTACAAGATCCAGCAGGGAGCGTGAAGGCAGCCCAGCTGGGCTGACTTCCCGCCTCTGGCCTGATCTAGTATGGGGTATGGGGAGTCATCCCAGCCCCACAGTCAGGTGAAACGTCAAAACAGTGTCAAAACAGCCACACTGTTTTGCTTCATCAAAATAGTGAGGCTGGTTGGACTCGAAATTAAATTTGATGAAATTTGATACAAAACACTGTTTTGTCCAGACCTCGAAACTGAAGTCAGAATAGAACAGTGCTGTTTTGCTCAGCCCTAATAATTACCACAATTCAGCTAAACAGGGGGAGCTGGAGCATTCATTTTCCCACTGTTTAACTCAATTAATTGAGTCTGCTCTAACACGTTGTAATTACAGCGTGTCAGAGCAGCCTCACTGCTTGTGTATAGGTGCCTGGTGCCTAAATGCCTACTAACCTAGTATTTAAAATGCTAATCCAGGATGAGGAAGATGTAAACTGAAATCACTATTGTGCCAAATCTCTAAAATTACAGAAGACTGCAGTAACCAAGGAGTTATAATGTCATTCACAGTACCTTTGTTTAGCTCTATAAATATTTAATTATTCCCCACAAAGTGAAACAACTCTAACTGGAGGCTTTAAGAGACATCCGGGACATTATTCCGAGACTAATCCGGGACATTACAGAGAGGATCCCAAAGCTCCTTAAACCCACAGACCACTATCCCATGCTCCTTATTCATGTGGGCACCAATGACACTGCTTGGAGAACTCCCAGCCAGGTCATGAGGCGCTACAGGGATTTGGGAGCGGGGCTTAAGGGTCTGGGGGCACAGGTGGTGTTCTCGTCAATCCTCCCAGTCTCAGGCTATGGGCTGAGAAGGGACAGGAGGATCTATGTGGTCAACCAAAGACTGCAGCGCTGGTGTCGTCAGGAAGGCTTTGGCTTTCATGACCACAGCCCGCTCTTTGGCTAGAGAGGCAGCGAGCTGCTGGGAAGAGATGGCCTCCACCTCTCTCCCCTAGGGAGGAGGCTCTTCTCAGCCAGACTGGCTGACCTGCTCCACCGGGCTTTAAACTAAGCCTGCTGGGGGACAACCAGAAGGGGGCTGTATCTGCAAGTCTCCACCACTTATCCTTATCCTTTTATACCAGTAAAGTTCCTAAAGCAAATTAGTGCTATGATTCTGCCAGAGCAATACCATTTCATTAACCTGATACAGCCCTGTACACTAATGCCAGGAGCTTGGGGAATAAGCAGGAGGAGCTCATCCTCCTGCTCAGTGCAAACAATTATGATGTCACAGGGATAACGGAGACCTGGTGGGACTCCACCCATGACTGGACCACGGGGATAGATGGCTATACCCTGTACAGGAGGGATCGTGTAGAGAAAAGGGGCGGGGGTGTAGCTCTCTA
>NW_005841993.1:2381359-2385765 GCF_000455745.1 Alligator sinensis
TGCTTCCAGTTTTGGGCTCCACAATTCAAAAAGGATGTGGAGAAGCTTGAGAGAGTCCAGAGAAGAGCCACGCGCATGATCAGAGGTCAGGGAAGCAGACCCTACGATGACAGGCTGAGAGCCCTGGGGCTCTTTAGCCTGGAAAAGCGCAGGCTCAGGGGTGATCTGATGGCCACGTACAAGTTTATCAGGGGTGACCACCAGCATCTGGGGGAACGTTTGTTCACCAGAGCGCCCCAAGGGATGACGAGGTCGAATGGTCACAAACTACTTCAAGATCGTTTCAGGCTGGACATAAGGAAGAATTTCTTTACTGTCCGAGCCCCCAAGGTCTGGAACAGCCTGCCACCGGAGGTGGTTCAAGCGCCTTCATTGAACACCTTCAAGATAAAACTGGATGCTTATCTTGCTGGGATCCTATGACCCCAGCTGACTTCCTGCCCTTTGGGCGGGGGGCTGGACTCGATGATCTTCCGAGGTCCCTTCCAGCCCTGATGTCTATGAAATCTATGACTCCTAAACCCTACCCAAATACTCATTTGGCTGATTGTTTGTTAATGAGTGGGTGAGTAGGGAGGAATACTGCCTTATCATTATGTTGTGTTTTGGGAGAAAGAACTTCCTTTGGTCCCAGATTTCAAAGGAGCACTTTTTAGATGTGAATCCCCAGGAAAGGAAGTGTTTTCTTATAGATCAAAGTTAGTTGCCTTGACCTCTTTGAGGAACAAGTTACTTTATTATCCTTAGCATTATCTAGTAGCTAACTCAGATAATGTTTGTGTGAGGCTTGCGCCCGTTTTGACCGCCTGGCCTGTCGGGGTGTGGCCAGTCCCCACAACCCTCCTGCCACAACTTTGATGTTAAACATACTTTAAGAGGGGTCTGCAATGGAGATCTTTCCTGGATGGGCCTTCCGATGAATGGCGGTACTTACAATCATCCAACGTGATGTTCTGCGGGGCTCCGCCTCCCCTACACTCCGTCTACTCGCAAACCGGTTGGTGATGCGTCAATGATGTTTTCTGGTCCTGTATGATGGCCGAGGACCTGTCTACCATGTTTCTGTAGCCGTTACCCCTCTTGTGGTGGTTTTTACTTCAAAGGAAATATTCCTCTGTGTAAGAAGGGGCTGCAGGGCTGCCTCCCTTATCCCAGCCCCCTCTCGGGGTCTCCAGTGCCTCCTCTCCCCTACCGTAAGCAGGGAGCTTCCCTGCCTCCTTGGTGTGAGCTTCTTCCGGTGACTGTGTAGGTACTCCTGCTTTGCCTCCTGCTTAGTCTCCTGCAGGAGGCTTAAAGCTTTCCCCTGTGCTGCCTGCTTGAGCCACGCAGGCTGGGGTACCTCTGCCCTGTGCCGGAGCCCGCCTCATAAGCTGCCAGCCTGTGCTCTCTCTCTCCAGCTCTCTCCCCACCCCACCTCCGGCGGCGCTCTTAAACTTTCCCGCAGCAGCCGGTACAGATGCTGGGATTGGTTCAGCTGTTCCCCGCGCTGGAAACAGCTCATTAAACAGCCGGCATAATGCCAGTTTGTATGGCTGCGGCCGCAGGCGCGACTCCTATTCCAGCTGCTCTGCGGGAGGTACGTTTGTAGCAGAAAACCCCCTTTTCCTCTTGCCTGCAGTTGCTCTCCCCTCCTTGGATATGTTTTTCCTCTTCTACCTTTTCTTCCTTCCTCTTTCTTTCACTTTAAGATAAGGAATTGTGTTTTAAAATTTGTGTGTGTGCATTTTGTATCTCCCTGTGTATTTTGGTATTTTTATCTATTTGTTTGCCATGGCATTACTCTTGTAGCTTATAGTTTATACTCCTCACCTGTCAACTTTCAACTATAAATGTGTTAGTAACAATGTTAACAAGGGCAGGAGTCAAACTGCTGCTTCCCTTTATCAGCCGGGCCCCTGAAAGAGCGAGTGAATCAGTGATTGAATGCGTAACACAGTAGCAGGCAGCAATTGACACCTAGGAAAACCGCAGATCAACCAACGGAAGAAATCAATAGAAGACAATGTAACAATCGGGAAATCTCTAAATGTCACTGTTTAAGGTCTAGAAGCCCTGGTCTGAGTCAATCAACACCAGGGACCAACTTTTGGGCTGAATATCTCCCAATCGACCGCTCCCAAAGCCCTATTCAAAATTCATCAACGGACTCCCAAACCTGCACGTACATGCAGACGACCCCTGGGGCTGACAGATGCCATGCAGTAGCCACTGAGGGGGAAGTCCCACGAGGGTTAACGACCCCTGGATTGGGCAAACCTGAAAACTGGGGAGTCACCAAAGTCTGCCAAGGACAGATAAAAAGCAGTGAAAAGTGACCCTCAGCGGCACCCTCTTGATCTCCATCTTGACCAGCAACCGACTTGTCCAGCCAGTAGGACCAGCCGTCGACCCCCTTCTGGAAGATAACACCAATCTGAAAGAAGCCTCGACGGCAGACTCCAGTGCCTGTGGGATAAGTATACCTGACTCTTGTAGCTCGCTACTGTGTGTGTGCATGTGTGTGTGTGGGGACCAGCCCCAAGGTTTATGATTTAACTTCATTACAGTGCTTCAGTCCGCCTAATAAACCAGAATTTTAAGGATCCCAAGTTGGACATTTGTAGCCAACACGTAGCCAGCCCTCTTGGGGCTTGTTCTCAGGGTCTGGGACCCGTGGGGTCTACTCTCTCCCCCTCGAGAGCCTGTGGGGGTGCCTCGCCGACACAGTTTGTAATTTTTTTCTGGATCCCATTGTTAAGCACCTCATTCTTTCCATACACTGTATATAGAACCAAGGAGCCTAGCTTGGGACTGTGGATTTCAGTAGACAGTAAAGCACCTAAAAATCCTTTTCTAGATCTAATTCTAGACACACTGCATTTCTCAATCTTTAGTTAAGTATGTATTCCGTAATACAAGAATATTTTATAACCCATTTGACAACATGGTCCAAATGCATCCAAATTCGTATCTAAGCCACTGCACCGATTTGTATACATTATCTAAGCAGGTGGCTCCCCTAGCTATCCTCAACAAGTCCATAGACCCTGAGTAAGTTTCCAAACTCTTCTAGTATTTGTCCTTATTTGTACCTCAGCACAATAGAAATGTTATAGAAGTCATTCTCCCTCAGGTTCATTACTCCAGGTACATTGCTTTCTGTCTTCTCGTAACCTAAAGTTTGTTCTCTTGTCTTTTATCCAAGACAAGGACATTTTGCTAAAAGGAATAAATGACTACACGCTTCATTTATTCAGCACTTGCTAATGTAATACAGTTTCTTTTCACCACAGTGAGAATTTCATTCAAGACTTGATTTTAGATATCAGTTACCTTATCTCTTACAGAAAAGACAGTTAAATTGTCTGCTGCTAATAACCCATTGAGTTCAAAGACACATATTGCCCGTAACTAAATTAAATGTATCTATAATGGCTCTTTACATCTCTATGGGTTCCTATCTCATGTTTATTTTTTTAAATCATAATTTGGAGCTTCTGGTATACATAATTACACAATATGGAAGAGGTCTGTTCATTCTGAATTCCATGTGAGACAGAAATTCCAATGACATATTAAATTAAAATGCAAGTCTTTTTTTTTTTTACTTAAAATAAGTACTCTCTCAAATAGTAATAATTAAAGTAACTTCTATATATTTTACTAGAACTTTTCTACAATTCTATGATTTCTATATTTTCATTTCCAGCTTCTGTATACTAAATGCTGATAGTACTTGCACTCTCCTGCTTTTAAACAGTCATGACACTTCAGCAAAATTCATGGTCCTACACCTACTCTCATGTTTGCATAAAGTATCAGATGATTTCCCATGTATTTATTACCAAGTTCATGATTTCACAATAAAGCAGCAATTTTGACAATTTAGTCACCAAAAATGTGCTTAATTTTTCATTATATATGTACAAATCTAAAATGTGTACATTGTTCCGCATATAAGTAATTTGTTAAAGAGTGCTTTAAGGTTACACAGAGTTTGTCTATATGAGCCACTTACTGTTTAGTAGCCTAATTCTATTGCACAGAAGCGTTCAGGGCAAAACCTGTGTTAATACGTTACTAAAAAGCTGTGCACTGGTACTACTGCACAGTAGTGCCCGTTACTGCACATTGATTTTGTACTTGGTTATCCAAGTACTAAACTTAATGTGCAGTAAGTACGGTGCACTAATGAACATGTAGATGCACCCACAGTCTCCATCAAGCATAATGGGCTAAAAGTTAAATTATTTTCACAATGGGTAAAGTTATGAGAATACTAAAGTGTCTTTTACCTTGCTGTTTGCTCAGAGCTATAGAAAATGTTTATTAGCATTAAAATCCTGGAGGTGGCCTCTCTGCATGGTCCACAGTAAACTTAGAAAGTTTGTTTATAATGCTTATGCTGCAAGATACTTATTCATCCT
>NW_005841993.1:2385786-2405168 GCF_000455745.1 Alligator sinensis
ACAGCAGCTACCTCTCTGAAACTCATGTAATGCTTGCTGTGCAAACTCTTATGCTCCATATTACTATTGTCAAAACTGTCTGACTTACATCCTATTGCAAACTTCATGGCTTTTTCCAGCCTTGTACATGTAAAAAGCTTGAGTACTTTTAGTACTTGAAAGACAAGCAATGATTGGCATTTACGGAATCCAAAATAGATTGTTTCATAGTCCTTCTGTATTCCTTTTTCTGCTCTGGGTTCTGTTTTCAGATAAAACAACCTATCCTTTCTTTTCACAATGTCAGACGCAGTCAATGTTTTGCCTTCAAGTTCTGTCATCAGCCTCACATTTTTCCCCTTTCTGCACACACACTTTCAATTGTTTTGTCAGAGAACATAACTTGCTTTCTTTTAACAGACATTCTTTCATTATTACCTTGTATAAAGCTGAATAGTAATCCTACAAAAAAAACTTGATTCCCAGGATAACATAACAGAAAGACATTATGGTCTACATTCATCACCTGTGTATCTTTTGACATCATATTACATTAAATCAGGGATGAATTTGAAATAAAGATGGATAGATAATTAGATTTCATATTTTTTGTTACACTCCTGTAGTTTTTAATTACACACACACAGGGTGCATCTACACAAGATGCTTTACTGTGCAGCAGACTAATTTGCTGCACAGTAAAGTGTCTCCGTCTGTATGTATATAGCAATCAGGGCACAGTAGACTAATTTACTGTGCTGCCAGATAGTCCCATCAGACAAAAATGGTACCCAGCAGTTCAGTAAATTACTAAGTTTTAACACACATGTAGATGGTGACGTTGGGATTAGTTTACTCTGGCTCAAACTGGAGTAGATTCAGTCACATTAATTGCATGTGTAGATGCACCCAGAGGTACACACACACACACAGGTATATATGTCTATTTAATATATAAAATACTTTAAAGCCATAAATATATATGACCCTAGGTAGGTTGAAAAAAATATGCAAAGATTCTTTTCTCCTACCAACATAAGTGCAGGGTCCAGGTAAATTTTGCTAGAGATCACTAGTATTGCAGTGGTTTTGTAGCAATAATGGTGCAGGAAATATGTGGGAGGCAAGGTTTTTATTTGGTGATAGCTTTTATTGGACCGACTGCATAGTTGGGCTAAAGCTAAACAGGCTTTTACATGCAAGGCATTCTTCTTCAGCATTTGAAGAATCATCTAACTTTACCCCATCTGTAGAACAGTGAAAGTCCATGCATGTACCATATGACTACAGGTGAGAAGTTTCTAGAGGGTTTGAACTCAACCTCAATGAAGTCATAACCTACTTTTAAGGTCTGGGCATGCTCAGTGTATAATGGTAATGCAACTGTTTATCAATGTTGCTATGTTAATTATGATAATGTTGCTTGTAATGAGTTGAAATAGTTTGAACTGACTGGTCCTTTTAAGTATTGCCCAGGTTTGAATTTGATTGGGTATTGTGTAAAGGGCGGTGATTAGATCATTGGGTGAGTGACAGGTGGTGTGATAAGAAGTCTACAGAGCCTGTCCAGAGCAGCCAGCAGGAGCTCAGGCTCAACTTTGATCTCACTCTGTCTGGACAGTTATGACTCTGGGCTCTTGGGGTATGAGAGTTCATAGAATGTAGGTTCCTTGCTGTGACCTGGTCATTTAAAAGCTACAGTTGAGTAAAGTATCATCCTTTCCCTATTTTAGGTGCTGAGTAGCTAAGCAGGGAAAAGCTAGAAATTCTCAGGGACTTTCAGAGGGTTTCTCCTGCTGACTAGGCCCAGGGTGTTCTTGCCTGCTATCTGTGTTTTCTGGGTTGTCTGTGAAGTTTCATAGTAGTTAACTGCGTAGTGACTGAATCTCACTGTAATGTGTAGTTGATTGATTGTGTGACCAGGGACATGGGGTTTGGGACATGTCTCAGGTTAGTGTCCCATTGGGTGTATTTTATTTTGCTGTCTCTCAGGTGTTACAGGAATATTGCATTGGGTAGTTGTTGCTTGGGGTTTTTTTTGTGTAATACAGCTTATATTATGCAACCTACCTGTGTTGTAGGATGTAGTTACTTTTTCTAACCCTGAGTGGGGTCAGGCAGTAGATCAACGCTCAGGGAAATTAACTTATTTTAATGCCCCTGAACCTGACTACTTGTGGGTCATAGAGGATTAATGACCCTCTGGATTAATTAGTTAATTGGTATCCCTACAGGTGGTCCTTCACAACAATGAAGTTGGTCCAATAAAATATATCACCTGATAAAATCCTTGCCTTTCTATCAGTGTTATTATTATGTTCTACTACTTTAGAGTAGTGTTAGTCTCCCAAAAGATAGCAGGAGAGGGCATTACCTTCCTTCACAGAAGAAAGAAGAGACGGTGGGTGAGGAATGAATAATCACATCATTACTCATGACCAAATTTAATTTGAAAAAATGTTGAACTTCCACCTCCAATTTCCCAGGAAAATGCCCTACCTCACTGGGATATACTGTCTTGAAAGCATTCTCTATCCCTCTTGTTGAAGACAGTGCACTGGGAAGCCAAGAGTTCCAAATTCATGAGGCTGGAAAAATAGCATGCAAAAGGGAGCTGGACTCTGTAGTCATTAGGCAAGCACTCTCCTGAGATGGAGAAAGCCCTATTTATTATCTATAGTAAATATAGATATTTACATTATGGTGATTATGGGTGGCTTCCAATCAGTACAATTTATTAGTTAGTCTTTCACTTATGTTGTGTTTTCTAACATATTTTAATAACTAACGGAGAAACTCCCATTGCCTAAAAAAAAATTTAAAAAAAGAGAGAGAGAGAGCGATACTATCTCAAATTACTGCTGCACATTCAAAAGTTCCCATATTTTTGTCATGCATTTTTTCTTTATGTCCTTGACTGTATTTCCTAGGCAATTAGTTGATTTTCATTCCAAGCTATCAATTATCTGAGGAAAGAAGCACATTCAGAAAATGCTATTTTTCTGGGTAAAACAAGTAGTTGTAGTTTTCATAAATGAGATATTTTTCCCTCCTAGCTAAACTTTTTCTGTCTCATACAAACCTTTCAGGAAAAGACTTTCACGATATGCTAGCTTGTCCTGTTTTGGCCAGCAGAACAAATTACAGGCTTTTTTCTAAAATCTGATCCCTTCCCATTAGTTTCCTTACAGGTAAGATTTCTTCCTTCTTAAATCATACTATTGATCCTTTATTCATATTTCTACATATGTATTCCTCTCTTTGGAAATTCAGCATTAGGGGAGGCTTTACTTTTTTTGTCTTGGCCAGCAAAACGTTTTGGTTTATTCGCCATCTTTTGAGTTCTACTACAATAAATTACAATACATCCAGATTTCTCAGAACAATTTAGATACCAGATTTTCAAGTTCATTTGGTTTAAGTGTAAGTCTCTAAAATAGCCAAATAAACCTCTCTTCCTTTTGGTTCTTATTATGACTAATGACTTACCAATTAAGGAACAGCTGAAGAGAAAGATATTGAATGGTGTTTGTTGTGTTTGTTACTTTACCACAGCAATGCATAAAACAGGAGATAATTAAGCTGTTCATTATTAAGAAAATAGGATAATAAAATATTTATAGGTGGAGTTAAAAGAATATGAAAAAAAAGCTTATTGCTGAACAAATTAGAAGTATGAGAAGAATTCCAGTTTAACTTTAAATATGTTAAGTAAGAGCCTCATTTCAAAATCAACATGAAAGCCATTGGCTAGCCTCTTTGAGAACTTGTAAAGATCTGGTAAGGTGCTGGATGATTGGAAAAGGGCCAATATAATGCCTGTTTCTAAAAAAAGGGAAAGAAGGAGGATCCAGGGAACCACTGCAGGCCAGCCTGACCTCAATACCTGGAAAAATCATAGTGCAGGTAGTCAAGGAATCTATTGTGAAGCACTTAGAGAAGAATAAGATGATTAGTAGGGATCCTAGTTTTCTCCAATTAAAAAAAAAATCCCCACTTTTTGGTTGTACTAAATGATGGTGCAGTAACAACCTGTACTGTGTTGTGACCATGGGCCATGGTTATTTTTAGCCCCTAGATCACTGTAGTGATGCACTGTACCGAGGGTACGCATCACTATGGTGACATAGCTGCAGTATCATGGTTTGTGACTGCCAATGCTATGTCAACATAGTGTGTTGCTATGGAAATGTAACATCACATGTATATGTTCCCAATGAATCAGATGAGATTCAATTAGGTCAGCTGCAAAGTCTTGCACTTAGGATGGAATAACCACATACACACATACAGACTGACAAATGGCCGGGTTGGTGGCAGTGCTGCAGAGAAGGACCTCAGGTTACAGTGGGCCATAAGTTGAATCTGAGCCAACAGTGTGCCCCTGTTGCAAAAAAAGGCCAACAGCATCCTGGGCTGTATTAGCAGGAGTGTCACTTGCAAATCAAGGGAACAAATTTTGTTTCTTTTTTCACTGCTGGAAAGGCTTCACCTGGAGTACGGTGCCCAGTTTTCAACCCCACACCTCAAGATGGATGTGAACAGATTAGAAAGAGTCCAAGGGAGAAAAAATAAAATGACTGGAGGCATAGGAAGCATGATTTATGAGTAAAGTCTGAAAAAGCTAGTGTTAGTCAGTCTGGAGAAAAGAGTACAGAGAGGGGGATTTGATAGCAATCTTCAAATATCAAAAGGGGAATTATAGAGGAATGAGGTGGACTTCTCTCTGTTGTCAAAGGGGACATGAGTACAAGCAGTGGCTTCAATTTGAAGAAGGAGAAATTTAGAAGGTAGATTAGGACAAACTTTCTGACATTGAAACAGGCTACCTAGAGAAGTTGTATTATCTTCTTCCTTGGGAATTTTCAAGAGCAGGTTATACAGACATGTGGCTGTGCTGGTTTAGTCAGGGGTGATTCTGCCTTGAGCAGTGAGCTGGAGTAGATGACCTTGTGATGTCCCTTCCAGAACTACTTGCCAATTATCCAATGAACTATCTCTGGAAACTCAGTACTGCAAGTCACAGAATCTATATATGAACCTAAGGTTATGGAAATCACTATTAGAAGAAACAGAATTATCTCCTAAAATGACAATATAAAGAAGAAAATGTAAAACATATAATCTTTGCATATGAAATAATATTCTTAAGCAATCACATTTTTTAATTTTTTAAATCAATAATAAACTTTATTCTGATGTTGCTTGCTGCTGGTAAGGAAGTTAGAAAAACTATAAATGTAGCTTTTATTCTTTCATTGTGCTCAAGAGCTTAGGTAATGAGTGCTGCTATTCGAATCTAAGGAGAATTTTTTGTAAACTTTTCATCACAGATAGATAATTATTGATATTTTGCTTCACCTGGCTAGCTGTGAATAATTAGGAATTGGTGTTCAGTATTATATATAGATTTGAAATGTCTCCATTTGATATGTTCATATACTGTGGTAATTATAATATTAATAACACCTCAGAATCTTCCAAATTTGTGTGTAGACATGTGTGCATCTGTGCACATGTACCTACATGCACATGCAAACATGTTTGCACAATACCCCTGGAATTCTCATAATCCCACAACTGGAGAAAAGGCTACATTCATCAATTACAGCAAAACAATGTTATTTACACATCAGTTATGTACTTGCTAAATGTATGGTTGTGAGGATAACAAAAGCAAAGGCTGTCATCTTAATTCTTTTCTTGACATAATCATTCCATCCTGCCTATCCCCAGAATTCAGAATGCAAGTTACAGTAACACGATTTCTCATTGACTTCTCATGTAGCTTCTGAAGCTTACAAAACCATAATTTAATTCTTTATCTGGAGTAAAACAGCATAATATATTGTTTGACAGGAAATCAGAAATAAGGTGTTAAGGAAAAATATATTCACTTAAAGCATACTGTAAAATAGCATTATATTTGAAGCCATGATGGTTCAGGGAATATGCAAAAAAAAAAATTTTTGATTGATCCAACTTTATTGTAGATAGAGATGTTAGGTGGGTTCTTGGGTACAAAATGTTCTTCAGGTGTTGTAAAGAAACTGATATAACCTAAACTCATGTGCATTCTCCCCTGCCTTCTGCCTAGATCCCACTTAAAAGAAAGACTTCTATTTAATCACATTATGGGCACTGTGGCAAAGTGGGGCTCCCCGTCTAGCCACAGAGCTAGGTCCCCCACTTGTCTTTGGGCATGCCACCCACCTGACTTACCTGCCATGCTTTGTTCTTAATTAATTAATTAAGATGTTAATTAAGGTGGGAAGCTGCCCATTTGTGCCCCGATGCCAGGAGGCGCTATCTGCGGCTCTGTACCTCCCCTACACTGTAGCCCATGCTTCACAGATGACATCTACGGATAGTAATTTCATCGGCCCCACACTGGGCCCCAGAATCCTCCCATTTGGGCCCCTTTAAGATCCCTCCATTCTGGTGTCGTACTCCACCTTCATTCGGGCTGCCTAGATCCCTGAAACTATTTCTCCTCTTGGGTGTGGTCCCCCTGGGACCTTTGGCTACACAGGCCCTGGCCTTGCCTCCAAGGCCAGTCAGGAACCCTAGGCCTTCAGCTCTGGGTGCCCCTCACAGTGGGTCCCTGGACATTTTGACTGGTCTGGTCCTGGCCCCAGCATTGACCAGTTGAGGGTATTCTACATCAGGCCTCTGAGCCTCTAGCCCCTTCACTCTCTTGGGTCCACCTTCTGGCCCCTACTAAGGGGTAACTCACCCAGATGTGGGAGCTGGGGCAACTCACACCATGAGTGGTGTTCCAGGGTCTCAAGGGAACTCTCACTCCCACACTGGAGCAGCATGTCATTATGCTCTATATATACAAACATACTAGGCTCTTAGCCCTCTGGTTCAAGTAAATATTGGAAAATCTTCATAGGAAGTTACATTTAACTTATATAAGTATCCAGCTGACTGAATGAAACTATATATATTTCCAAATAACAAATACCTGTGGGAAAAGAATGGGTGTATTTTGTAGACAATTTGTGTACAGAATGAAAAAAAAAAAAAAGACTTTAACATTAATTGAAACTAAGCTTTGAAAATGTGGATTTTGGGTTACTTTTATATTCAAGAATTGGGGATTTTTATTTTTTTATCAGAGAAAACCAGGATCCCTAGTAGCCACAAGTCCTGTCACCATTGTGCTATAAAAGTGGAGGCTGAGATGTGTGAAGAAACCTGTGGGATATATGGGAAGAGCTGGAGAGGCAACAAGGAAGTACATGCAGTTGGCACCATATCTAAGGTAAAGACATCATTTGCTCCATAAACTGAGAAAGGAAGCTTCCAGCCCACTAGGCAGCTCTGATTGTCTACCTTCTTCAAAGAGATGGGGCAATGGATAAAGAATCCAAGCAGATGACATTTTCCTAATCGCCTGACAATGTTTACCTGTATATTTGTAAAAGGGTGGATAAAATCATCCTGCACTGAGACATTCACCTGCTGCAATTTGCTTTCTTTTCCTTTGTCCTGCTTTCTCAAAGAAACAGTAATCAATGATGGATGCTTCATGCTAAGGAGCTTCAACAAACAAAGCAAGCAGAGCTACTCTTTGTAACAAAATACTCTGTTTTTACTATGTATAATCAGGCAAATCAGGTCTTAACTGTAGAGTTATTTTAAGCAATTGCCGCTTGAGTCTGAAATTCCAGATTAGCCCAGGCATATTGGGTTTACATTGATGATGAACTCCTCCACTAGGATATCTGGGGACATATACTATATGTTTAGTGCTGCAATAAGCAGTCACACTGTGATTCTTTCTCAGTGAATTTTGAACCAACTTACCTATCTTTCTGCCACACACAGGAAGCATTATAGAAGGACACTGGAGGATTGCCAGCACTCAAGTATTTTTAGTCCTTTTGGTGGGTTACCAGGATGCACAAAAGTCAAAACTAATCTCTGTATGTCTTGTGCTGCCAACTAATTCTTGCTGAAAACATTACTGAATTCTGCTTTGTATGGATGGATGGAAAGAGTGGTTAGATGCAATACTCAGGGTTTAGGCTAACTGCAATAAAGATATGTCATCAGTTAATCAATTTGTTCATTTCTGGTGAGATGAGCATTTCATCCAGCAAAACAGGAGAAAACAATTAGCAATGGGAGCAAGAACTGAGAGCAGATTCTACTCTAACTATTAGGCATCTAAGTGGACTGATTATTTTATAAATAATTCTGATGCCCTGGGAGGCCAATTAATTCAGAATAGAAGAGTTATGATGTGGTACAGGTTGATAAATATTGGCTAAAAATTTAATCATATCATATTTCTCATACATCCATTGGATTTTGTAGTGCTTTTTCTAAAGTTCAGACTCAGAGGATTTATTTCCCCAAACTGTCTTTCAAATCCAGGTAAACTAAATTTAAAAGTTAAAAGTTAAATTAAACCTATAAAAGGCAAAAGAAGGATAGAATGAGATGGTGGTTACAAAGTTTAAATTAATACATTTAGCATAAGATATGACTACCTATAAAGTCAATATATCAAGGCACAATACATTAAAGTATTACAAATAAAGATGCATTAGGTTATGCTATTTTATAATGCATCAACATTGCAACTGCATACCCTTAATACAGATTATTTCTCAAATTGTCAATCAAGAAATGTAGGTGTCTAATGCCATAGGTATATCAGTGACATTTCAATCAAAAAAAAAATTCTAAATTTTAAAATGGAAAACATATGGATTGAAGTGAGTTTTTATATTCAAAATTGTCTTCTGAAACAATATTGATTTAAAAACATATATATGGTTGTAAATATATATATTTAAATATATATTATATATTTTTATATATATATATATATATATATTATCGCTATAAGCCCCTATCGTATTCTATAAAAGTAACCCCTTTGCAGAATAGTACAGAATCAACAAACCACTTATATCTCTCCTACTTCCTATTTTGCTGTTACCATTTTACCATAGTTAAAATGTGTTATACTTGTATAATATTAACAAGCTATGTTTTTTACTTTGATCTTTGCAAACTCATATAATTGAGAATTCTAAAATGTATTGGGGTTTCTTTCATCGATTACCATGGCAAGATAACCCTGTCAACAAGTACTTAATATTTATGGGACTTCATGAAATAGTAAAAGGATAACACTACTACAGCACATGCACAATTGTGGAAACCTCGTCTTGGCTGCTCATTTAAACAGATCTAACAGGAGTAATCTGAATGAAATCTGAATGGCAGCAAACCAAATAAAATTGGAGGATAACTAAACCTGTAGGTACCTTCAAATTAAGTGTCTTAATATAGTGCAGGATCCCCCAAATGGTCAAAAAAGAATAACAGAGAAAGGTCCATATCCTATTTCACCTAAAGTTGTTTATGGGCTATGTTACATGGTTACTTTGTGGTTTATGGAGCTCTTATCTCAGGGCTGGGCAAAATACAGCCTGCAGGCTGGATCTGTCCCACCAGGCCATTTTATCTGGCCCACGGGGCTCCTAATTTTTTTTTTAATTAATATTTATCTGCCCCTGGATGCCTTTCAAAAATGACAGGAGCCACAAGCAGCAGGACCCAGGGGAAGCTGGCAACAGGACCCAGCATCAGCAACACCCACTGGCCTTGCCCCTGCCTGCCCCACTCCAGGTGGAAGCTTCTGCCTTAGCAGAAGCTTCTGGCCTGGGAGCCTTGGGCTGTTCCCTGCCTCCCTCCACAGGATAGGCAAATTAAGGTAAGAATGGGTGGAGGTCAGGGCCAGAGCTGTAGGTGGTGAGCAGCAGGACTGGGCAGCAAGGGAAGGAAAGCAAAGGGGGCAGGTGTGGGAGGGAAGTGGCAGCAAGTTGGGAGCACAGGGCCCTGGGGGTCAGGGCTGATGGCAGCAGGAGGCAGCTGGGAACTGTGGAACCAGACCAGCTTCTGCTGGGTTCTGCAGTTCCAGGGGCGCAGCCAGAGACAGCATGTTGCCAGGAGGTGCCCAGCTGTGCTGTGCTGCGCCGCTTAGTTCCCAGCTGTAATGCTGGGACGAATTCACCAGGATCCAACCCAGTCCCTGTGGTTCCCAGCTGGCTCCTGCTGCTGCCTCTACTGTGGTGTGCCTGCAGCTCCTGCACTTGCAGTGGAGGAAGCCCCATGCTGGAGCCTGCTGCCTTCCTTGCCCATGCTGTGCAGGTCCCTAGACTTTTCCTAGAGTGGAGGATGTCCTGCCCCCTGCAGATTCTAGTGCAGGGCTTCCTCACATGAGGGCAGGAGCTGCAGGCATCTGGCATGCAGCCCCATGATAGAGGTGGCTGAACAGACTGTGCTCCTCTCCCCCACATGTAGTGCTAGCTGGACCCACTCCCCACTGGGCAGCAGTGCCTGTGCCGGGCACGAGCTCCCTGAGACCCTCCCCTCCCCCCCTCCCCCCAGTCTGCTGCTGCCACCGACAGTGGTGGCTGCATGCCATGTGGGGCAGTGTGGGGAGGGTCCCTAAACCCCACAAACCCAGCCCCCACAAACCCCACTGTCATATACACACAGCCAACATACCTTATGCCCCCACACATGCCTCCATGCAATATAAGAGTGAGACTTTATTTTTGAGTTATTATGCGATCTCTTCTATATACACTACATAAACACAAATAATGACAAATATATTTTGTAATAAAATTAAAATATATTGTAGTAGGTGTTTGGCTTGATTTGTTTTTTTCTGGTTCTAAGATGGCAACCCCCCTCCCAAAAAGAGTATTTCTGGGGACAAGAGGAGGGACTTCTGGTGGCAAAGGTATGGGGTTAGGGAGCGGGACTTCTGGTCCCACTATGGCAACCAAGGGGCGGGGCAACTGTCGAGGGGTGGAGCTACCTATGTGGCCCCCAACGGCTCACCAAAACTTGTTAAGTGGCCCTCCAGCTGAATTAATTTCCTGCCCCTGTACTGGCTGCACTTAAACACCTTTAAGTGTCTTAAAGCACTGCTTATTTAGCTTGAATGTATGCCTTTATGCATTATTTAGCTTTACTTTACTTACTTTGCAAATCTGAAATACTTTTCAAAAGAATCAAGAACATTACTCCTACATTACATATAGGAAAACTGAGAAGCAGAAACAGGAAGTGGGTCATATAATTCACCTAGAAGGCAAGTGATAGAACAAGTGCTAGGCTAAAGCTTTATCCTCTAGGTAATACTGTTGGAGAAGAAGAAATATTTTGTAGGTTAAGCACAGGACTGGTATCAGTTTCTAGCTCTGCTGCAGACTTCCTGTATGGTCTTTGGCAAGTTGCTGAATATTACCTTGTGAATCTGTAAATCAATATTTATACAAATCAAAGTAAAATGGAAATCAATGCTTAATTAGAAAGGCAATTGTAATATTTCTAATCTAATTCTGTGTATATATTGCCTATTTAGAGCAGAATGTGTGCATTTAAGGGCATGGAATGCCTCTTAATCTGTGTCTGAATAGCACATTCTATGAAGTCCAGTCTCAACAGCAGCTTTTAAATATTATTATTGAATGAATAATAAATAATGATTATATATTTTAATAAGGCCTCAAGCTTCCTTACTTTAAGACATATCTGACCCTTTATTTAAAATAAACCAAAAAAGATAGACTAGATAGACTAGATAGACTAAAAAAGATGGAGACTAGATATCTGTCTTCAAAAGGAGGCTAGATAATCACCTAGCCGGGGTAATTTGACCTCAGCATTCTTTCCTGCCCATGGCAGGGGGTCAGACTTGATGATCTACTCAGGTCCCTTCCGACCCTACCAACTATGAAACTATATAAACATATACTGGAAAAAATAATTTGTGTCACTTAAAAGGTAAACATAGGGAGAGTTAATTTTCTCTCTTCCAGAAACTCCACTGATTTTGACCATGGGATTTAAAACAAATTGTGTTTCAATAGATAAAATAGTAATGAATGCCTGACTGAAAATGGGAAATGCATTTTATTTAATGCCAACAGCTATGTGAATACAATATGGTTCTGCTGGATCTTCAGTTTCAGTTTCTTCATAAGTAAAATTCTTTATTCCTCTACATTTTTAAATGGAGTGTTTTCTAGCAGTTATATCAGTTACAGCTCATGAAAGCCTACACAAATTGCTTGTTCCATCAACTATTGAGAAGACTTGCTTGAAAAAAGTTATAAGTAAGTTATTAAATTCAAGAAGCCAACTGTGAAATTATCTAGATTTAAACAGTTTTTTTTTTTTTTTTTTATGGTGACTCCTTGCTATCACTGTGAAAAAATGCTTTGCTTGTGTTTCAGGGCACATACAAAACATGGCAAAGTGGCAACTAACTACAGGCAAAACTTTGTCATAAATGTCTTTAAATTTTTACAAAGAACATGCCATTTTACATTTTTCTCCTAGTGTTCAAAATATAACTGCTATCACCATACTTACAGAAGTAACCTATTGTAATGTGAATGCAATGTTTGTAACAGCAGGAAGAACCAGAAGGCAGTCTAGAGGTGTGCTGGCTATTAATTTAGACTGCAAGTCCCAGAAACCCCTAAGGACTATGGGTAGGGAAAACGAGAGAGGAACGTTGAGACTGGAGTAAAGGGAAGAAAGAGCAGCGTAAACATGGAACTTGGTCAGTCCTACATTGAGGAGTCAGCCAGGACTGCAGCCTGAAGGAGTTGGATTCAGACTTGGGGGCAGCTGCAGGCTGCTGTTTGAGCACCCTAAAGACTAAGGGGTTTTCTGGGAACACCTCCAGGGGTGTGGGGAGAAATTAAAGTTCTGCATGTATATTACTAGTGTTGATGATTCTTTACCTTTTACCTGTTCCCTTCCTTTGGCCTGTTGACTTGTGACTCTAGCCTCTATGATTTTCTACTTAAAAATTGGAACTCATCCTTGTCTCTTGTGCCAGTTTTTGGATCTCCAGGGTTGACGCACTATATCCAAACTCCTGAGCTGGGTGGATGAGGTATAGGACCAATCCAGGTATGGGGGAGGCTGCCAGACTACCTGCTGCTAAAAAGATAGTAAGAGGGGCAGGCATGGAGCAGGTCCTCACCTATGCCCCCCACCCCACCCCACCCATTGTGCTTCCCCACAACTTGTTGCCAGCCCTTAGGGGAAGGTCTGAGCTGTGCACACTAGAGAGGATATGAATCCTTAATGTGTGAATCCTTAATCCTAACTTTAGCACAGGCTAACATTCCTTAGAATTAGCATGTACAACTCGTAACATATAAGAGCACCCTAACATGCGTCCGCAGCCTAACTCTCCCCACTCATAGTGTATAGAGAACCTTTGCATCTAATTAAATCTCCTTAAGTCTTCCTGCTTAGGCCAGGTTCTTGGTTTCTTGGTCTTGCAATCTATAATCTCTGGTCTATATTGGAGATTCCTAAAGTTCTGGCATCTGTCTTTTTATGAGGGAGACAAAAATCCCACTTATTTCACTATAAAATTTTTCCTTTTAGAGTAGGTGCTTGTTTGGCTCTGCCTTGTACCCTAATAGATTTTTGCTTATTTATTTGTAAAAAAAATACCATCTGCATAGCTACACTATATTTCTCCCTATTCACATACTCATTCTCAGCAAACCCAGCAAACCTCTCAACCCTAGTGAACTCTTATCACTGATAGACACTATTAATATTGTTATTTTCTGGAATGTCCTGCAGCTTATTTTTCTTTTAAAAAACCTTATGTGCAGTTGAAACTACAGTAAATGGGGTACCTCATGTATCAATACAATAGCACCCTCCCTAAAAATCTGTGTTTGTTTACCCTTGCAGGTCCAAAGAGGTGATCCTTCCCCTCTATGCGGCACTGGTCAGGCCGCAGTTGGAGTACTGCGTCCAGTTCTGGGCACTGCGCTTCAGGAGGGATGTGGCCAATAGGGAGAGGGTCCAAAGGAGGGCCACCCGCATGATCAGGGGTCAGCAGGGCAGGCCGTACGAGGAGAGGCTGAGGGACCTGAACCTGTTCAGTCTCCACAAGAGAAGGCTGATGGCAGTCTACAAACTAGTCAAGGGGGACCAGCAGGGATTGGGAGAGTCCCTGTTCCCCCGAGCACTCCCGGGAGTTACAAGAAACAATGGACACAAGCTAGCAGAGGGTAGCTTCAGACTAGACATTAGGAGGCGCTCTTGCACTGTCAGGGTGGCTAAGACCTGGAACCAACTTCCAAAAGAAGTGGTGCTGGCTCCTACCCTGGGGGGGTCTTAAAAAAAAGGTTGGACGAACATCTGGCAAGGGCCATTTGACTCCAGTACTCTTTCCTGCCATAGCATGGGGTCTGAGTAGATGATCTCCTCAGGTCCCTTCCAACCCTATGAAACTGTGAAACTCATCTTTATTCTGACAATCTCAAAAAGATTTAAACATTTCAATAAGCATGTGTCATAATTATTATATTTTTATCACTCATATAATATAAATTAGTATATTACTAATCTATATATTAATATAATACAAATCGATATAACACTGTATTAAAATCTCCACAGTAAAAAACAAACAAACAAAAAGTTGAGAAATTAATTTCCTGGGAATCAGATACTGCAGGAGATGATCATTCAGAAAGGCATAACTGTCTATAAATGCATTCACGTATGGCTTCCCAATGCTTTAGTACATAGCATTATATAAATTAGAAACTGAAAAGTTGATTAGGTTAACTAATCTACCTCCATGTAAACATAGGACTGTTATCATTGTTCTTTTTATAATGTTTAAACAGTTTGATTAAATATTCAAAACAATGAGGCTTCTTCCTTTCCCAAGGAGAGAACATTTACATCTTAAATCTAGGCTGCTCTCTAAAATTTTTTATTTGTGATTTTTGTTCCATTCCATGTTATAAACCTTTTAACTGTCCTAAAAATTTTGCTAACTATTTACTGTTTGCACCTTCAAAGACATGTACTATTATTGGTCTTGTCACCAGTGTTTAGCTAAGCTGCACATGTATTGCCCTTTTAATGATTCCTCATGAATTATTTGTTCACAATGCTAATTTAGTTCATTGTACTTCTTTGAACTCCTTCCTTCTTGCCAATATCTATTTGATAATTAGTTAAGGATAATTTTATCTGATAAAACAGACAGAGCATGTGTGTGTTGAGCTGGTGGCAATGAGCTATTTGGAAGCAGATTTGTTTGATATCCCCCAGCCTGCTGAGCTGCTGTGAAGGGAAGTATTGTGAGGCCTGCCAAGACAGGGGTCCCACCCAAAGCTCCAGATGGTACAAGTGGGTGGGGACTACCCTTGCAAAGGACCTCTTGGATGTAGGCAAGGGCAGTGTTTGGCAGGGTGGATGCAACATGGGAAGCATCCATGTCCATGTTTATGTCCATGTTTATGTCCATGTACCAGGCCAGCACAGAGGGGTCACCTACTTCAGCTTGACATATTCCACAATGTTCATTTATGATTGATGTTAACCAGAACCATCCTCTGGCACACCCAGGATACCTCCATCTGAGACAGGATACTGGCTTAAAGGAACCATTGATCTGACTAAGTATGGCACTAATTGGACATGTCCACAAATGCAGGCACATAAGCTTGCAGCAGCTCAAATAGCAGCAGCATAAATTTGGGCTGGACATTTGTGCCTCAACACACATGTTTGAACATGCACTTTTATGTGGGGCAAATTGTGCCACGTGGGGAAAACTGAACCTGCTCAGCTCCTCCCAGATCTGCATCCAGCTGTGCCAACCCCATGCTACTGAGGGACCCCAGTAGCTGCCAAATGGGGTCTCTAGTGGCTCATGGGATCAGCGTGGAATACAGGTTGGTTCAACACCAGGGCCCCACAATCCCCTCCACCCCCCACAATCCCCCCACACTCACAGAACCCCCGCCCCTCACATGGGGGAGCCATAGACATACTCTGGCTGGATGCCTGAGCATCTTTCTGGGGAAACCAGCCTCAGGACATGCTCCAGGATCATGCCCTGTGCTGCCTTTTTCTAGTGTGGATTTTTTTTTTATACCAGGATTTCTTGGTATCTAATTTAGAGTACACACTGCAAATATGCACTGCGGGGAACATTTTTTTTTGTTCTTAGCATGCCTTTTGCAGCATCTCAAGCTGCACCAGTGGACATGCCCATTATGTTCTTATGTTCTTAAAAATAAAGATTCTGTGCTCATTCTTTCAATATATTTAACAAACTCCAAGCTAGGAGAAGAACTTAAAAGAGAAGAATTTTATTTCAGTTTACTTAACAGCAATGTTCCAGTAACAAAGTAGCATTTTTGGCATTTTTGCACAGTTTGAAATTCTATTACCTGTGCAGTGTGGATCTGTAAGTGTTAACACAGCTACTGAGCATGGGCAATATGCTATGCACTGGCTCAGCAGATGCACCTAATTCAGCTGACTGCACAGTACCAAGTAAAGCCTTAAGAAATTACTTCCCATGTCTCATACTAAACACTTCTGTCAGTACATCCCAAACTGAGGGTTTTTTAAAAAATTTAGTTTGTAATCCACTATAACTATGAGATCTCTTCCTGTTATATAGCTCCTTCTCCCATTATTCTACATATTGTATTTTTGCATTTAATGTCTTTGTCTTACATGCTTGCATTTAGACTTTTTTGACTGATTTCAGACCATTTGTCCAACTTATTTTGATATTTGACCTTGTGCTGCAAAAGTGCTTACAGTGCCTTCCAGCTTGGTATCATCCTAGTTTAGTTTCATCTGTAATTGTTGTAAATCGATTTTCTAGTCCATTGTCCTAATAATTAATTAAAATTTTAACTGGAACTGTGCCCAGATAGAAACTTTACAGGACCTCCCTAAAGATGGTCTCATGATATGACAGCAAGGCATTAATAACCAAGGTTTTGAGTTATTTTGAAACCAGCTGTGTACTCACATGATGGTGTTTACATCTAGTCTACATGTCTCTAGTTTGCCCATGAAAATGCCATACAGGATGGCATCAAAAGTATTAGTGCATCTGTCCAGCTGTTTTTATCACCAAAACATAACAATATGCCTACGTCAAGGACTGGAGACCTTTCCTGTATATACTTACACCAGGAAGAAGTAGAGGAAAGCATTTTTTTTCTTCTTTTTTCTTGTTTTTTTTATGAAGTTTTCTTTGCATATGAATGTCTAAAAGTATCCTTTATTCTGATCATCTAGTGCCACATTAAATCATCAAAACACTTCCTGGTTTTCGTCCTAGAGTTCAAAAACAAAATCTCATATGGTTTTGAAAGAAACAGACCAGGAACTTTTCCAAGAGCCCAGAACATTTGTTTTCACTAATAGAAGTTAAAAATGTTATGAGTATCTCCAAGAGATGGTGATAACCTTGCCAGGTCACTATTTTATATTACTTTTAATATTTGAAGCATCATAGACTTGGGTTAAATTACAAGGAATCTTCTCTATGGATATTACACTATAGGTTAAATATAAATTCATATATCAGGTAAGACAGGACATTTACACAGAATAAGGTCATGCAGCTTTTTGTGCCCTGAATATCCTTTGGATTATTTTCTTTTTAAAACAAAGTTGACAGTCTGTTAGGTTGCCACATGAGTTACAGATAATTTGCAAAAGTGTGGGTTTTTAGGAAAGATTGAAACTGGAATGAAATGTATTTAGCAAAGTAAGTCAGTTGAAACATGCTGGATACATCTACACATGCATTAATCAAGTCTGCTCTACACACAAGCTGACACACCCAGTGCTCCATCTCTTGCATTTGTATAAACGGTGAAATGCGCATCAGCACTGGGAAAATTGTGGCAATGTGCTTTTGAACTAGAACACCTTTGATGTGTTTTAGTTCAAAAGTGCACCACCAGCATTTTTTAAGTGCTGACACACATTTCACTGTTTATACAAATGTAGGTGATGCAGAACTGGGTGCTTTCAAAAGTGCCTGGCGCTGTGTCACACACATGCCTAAAAATGCCCTGTAATAGGAGGTACTAACTCAATGTACAATAACCAGTCCTACTGTGCATTAACACCGGCACATGCCTTTTTAATTATGCTAATGAGCAGTAGACTAATTCTGCTGCACAGTAGCACAGCTTTTGCCATGACATGCTAATGTGCAGTAGAATTAGTCTACTGTACATTTAACACCTCATGTGGACATACCCCCAGACTGTCAAGCCTGGTGGTTCAGAGATGTCACCTAAATCCACTAAAAGGTACCTTTTATCTTATTTTGTATTAAGCATCATCTCTGTCTAATCTAAAATAGATTTAGCTCTAGACTAATTAATACCCTTCTTTTTAAGTATTGAATTCAACAAGCCAAATGATTAACTGGAAGCATTTTCTCATTTCTAATTTTTACTAGGACCCCACAGTGTGCCAGGATGAGCATGACAGGCTCATGCTCAGGGTGCAGGGTTGAGGTGAGAAATGGAGGTGGAGAAGAAGGTGGAAGTTTTACATGCCCCTGCGGACCCAAAGCCCTTGGGTGCTGCTACCATGGCATGCATGCAGACTGATCCTGCTCTGTCGTAGGTGATAGCAGAATTCAAAAAATTGCTTAAGTGTTCAAAACCGGAGGTGGAATATGAATTAACCTGTTATATCCTAAAATATAAGGGTCACTAAAACATTTATACTCCACCTAGAATTTTGATTTTAAAGTCTGAAAACAAACGTCAATTTTAATGAACATTTAATTGACAAATGACTCTGTTTTGTATCCTGTAAAATGGAAGCCAATTCAGGAATTTGAATATTTTTCACGATTTATAATTTTCTTTCCAGAAATGGTTTATGGTGGGGGAGCAAAATGAACATGTAAGAAAAAATCATTTGAAGTTAGATGTTGTGGGGGGAAAAAAAGTATTTGAATGAACTGCATTTTTTTAAATTAAGAGACATTAGACAGTTGATTAGAAAGTGCACTAATGATATGTAGTAAGAAGGAATACCTAATTATTTTAAGCATGTGAGTAATTCCATAATGAAATTTCTTTAACCTAATCCTGTCCTCAGAAAAGACAATGGGAATTTTGCCATTTACTTCAGTGAGTGAATAGCAGAACTTTTCATTTGACCTTGATATGCAAGTTAATTCTAACCTAACCTATGATAACATTTACTAAGAACACATTATTATACATTTTACCTGAAATAATATTATACATTTTACCTGAAATAATTATCTTCTTGCTGGAGCCTTTATTTTTTTCTAACAAATTGTGTTCCTTCCAAGATTCATTTTAGAGGATTTCATGTGATAAGGGAAAGCAAGAGTACTATTTTATGAAGGCAGAAAATATTGTCTGCATAAAGGAAAACATTTCTTTTGTACTCAAACTATTTTTCTTTCACATTTGAAACAAGAGCTGACTTATATGGGAAAGGGATGCATACTATATTCCAGATCAATTCTACTGTTAGATGTCATGAGCAGGAAT